>NC_058085.1:157144218-157449990 GCF_014858855.1 Bufo gargarizans | reverse complement strand
TAGCAATTTTCTTATGTAGGGGCTCATTTTTTGCGGGATGAGGTGACGGTTTTATTGCTACCATTTTGTGGGACATGCACCTTTTTGATCACTTGGTGTTGCACTTTTTGTGATGTAAGGTGACAAAAATTGCTTTTTTTTGCACAGTTTTTCTTCTTTTTTTTTTTATGGTGTTTATCGGACTGGGTGGATCATGTGATATATTTATAGAGCCGACCGTCACGGACACGGCAATACCAAATATGTCTATTTTTTATTTTATTTAATTTTACACTTTGCATCCCCCATAAGGTCATACAAGACCTCTGGGGGACATTTAACTTCACTTTTTTTTTCCACCATTGATTTCTCCTGTAACTGGGGCTGACATAGTAGCCCCAGTTACAGGGGAAATAACCCCCCAGAGAGGCTGTACAGCACTATACAATACTGTACAGCCTCAGTGCAGGGCTGATCGGGCAGGCTGGAGGTAGTTAAAGATGGAGTGGAGAGGGCTCCATAGCCACTTGGTGCCAGCTGTTTTACACAGTTGACACTAGGGACTAATGTGTGCAATCTGCATCAAAGACGTCTTTCCTCGGGAGCTCCGTGATCCCTGGACTCAAATAGATTCCCTGCAATGAGATTGGAGAAGCCGTTCACTGTTGGTGAGAGACTGGAGCCTGTACGAAGGTTCCAGAACTATCACAGGTATATTCCAATGTAGGCCTGCAAGTGACAGTGATGCATTGGAATATACAGATTTCCCATACAAAACTGTATTAAATTACAGTAGTATATGGGAGAAGTAATCTAATGATTGTACATTCAGGTCCTTTAAAAAAGTAAAAAAAATTAAAAATTCTAATCATCCCCCTTTCCCCATAATAAAAATAAAATACACAATAAAAAATAAACATCATAGGCATCGCCGCATCCTAAAATAGAACTATTAAAATATAAATGTATTAATCCTGTGCAGCGAATGCTGGAATAAAACTACAACACGCTGCAGGTTTTTGTCCAGCCGCCTATCGGCATGGCAGGGATATACAGACCTATATCATGGGCTCTGGACTTGTTTGAAAAGCAAGAAACTCTGGGAGGAAGTGGGGGGAATGATCAGAGAAATATGGGGGCAGAGGATAGAATTAACACCTCAGCTGTTTCTGTTCCACTTTGAGGAAGGGGAAAGTTCGGGAAAGTCTTTACCTAGATTGTTCCACTCCATTTGCATGGTGGTCAAAAGATGTATATTGCAGAGGTGGTTACAAATGGAAATGCCTACAATAGCCACCATTGTGGAGCAATATGTAACTTCATGCGGGATACCAGCTCTAGATGTAATCACATCTTTGTCACTTTTGTACATTTATGTCATTTGTATGTATGCATTTTTGTGGCAACAAGTCTTGTACAACAGAAATACTAGATGCAAGATAAAACTTTATAAAGCTAAAACATTCACCCCTGAGATACTGTACCGTAGCACTCATTTCTCTTTTTCCTGACAAAATCCCCAAAGTACTATAATTCTAACAAGGTTCCTGTTGGCCGCTTGACTCCTTCTCACTGGAAATCCACCTCCACCCCCTCTATTACACACTTGCTCAATAAGGTGGGGCAGATATCCAGACCTGAGGAGATGTCTCGCTGGGAACTCAGTCAGAACTCATCACATTTACATCCAAATTTGGAGTAACTAGTCACAAAATAAGGCTTCCATTTATGGCATGGTATAAAACCTGGCAGTGAACATGGGTAGTGCTGTGGACTATTCTGCATAAAAATAACCATTTATTTCAGAATATGTTCAACGATATTGTACATGTGTAAAGTGTTCACCAGGAGCTCAGCCATTTCCCCTTCTCACAAACCTGTGTCTAACTGTAGAAGACCCACCCCTCATTTGTCTGGCAGCTATAGCTAAACCCTGTGGAGGAACACAGCAATAAATATGTTACATAGTTTTAGCAGGAAGTATTACATAGTTAATATCAATAGGCTGTAAGTGTAATGCATGAACATGTCAGGTCCTCATTTTATGAAAGGTTATGGAATTTTCTTTGTGTTTCAATTCCCCACCATCACCATACGTGATCAGACCAGCATTATATTTGTCACTATTGAAATGCGGGTCATGAAAAGGTTTTGCAGTGTCAGGATATTGACGACCTGTCTTTTGGATAAGTCATCAATATAAAATCAGTGGAGGTCCAACCTCCGTCACCCCCAGTGATCAGCTAGTTGAAGACGCTGAGGCCCTTGTGTGACAGCTATGTCCTCTTCAGTGTTTACCTGACGTTAGGGGGATTGATGCTGATAATAGACTCCCTCTGTGAAGTGTGAGTACTGTTGGTACAGTTTTAATTGTTTTTAAATTAGTGTGCTGGTCTTCATATTTTGTATGTATATAATATAAATTCCTTGCATATTTATTGTTATTTTTATATCTACGTAGTGATCATTGATTTCACGCTTTTATTATATTTGCATATAGCTAGAATACTCAACTCTGACATTAAACATATCGCAGCCAATAATGTGTGATAATGCAACAACAAACACCAATTTGCTCTTGGGGGCGTGAGGAAACGCACGTCGGGCGGGTGGGTCTCCTGATCGCTGGTTGGTATCCCACAGTTGTGTCCATGTATGTGTATGTTATTAGGCTGCTCAAGAGCATTATTGTGTTGGGGACTTGTTGTTAGCATTCCTGGTTGGGGGTGCAGGCACTTGTCTCTACTACACAGTTAGGCATTGTGCCCTCTGAGATGGAGTGTCATTGATGGATGCTGGGTGGGTGTAGGATTCGGGCAGGATTTGTTACTTAACCATGATGGTTATAATTGTCTTTGTGTCCTTACCAGTTCAATGTAATCGGGACACACACATTATTTTCCATATTCTCTTCTCCATAATCTGTCCCTTATGGGTTTTATTTGTGTCTATAGTGTAATCATGGTATATAATAAAATTTGATATTTTGAATATTTGTGTTCTCAAATTGGTGTTGTTATATAGCTATAATAGCCTATTAGGGTATGTTGGTTTGAACACATTCCTCGGAGGTGGCTGTGCACACCCCTTCAGTTAATCACAAATACAATGTTTCTAAACAAAACTGCCTCCCAAATTCCACCTCACAACTACTGGATCTCTAAGGGTACTTTCACACTTGCGTTTTTCTTTTCCGGCATAGAGTTCCGTCACAGGGGCTCTATACCGGAAAAAAACTGATCAGTTTTATCCCCATGCATTCTGAATGGAGAGTAATCCCTTCAGTTTGCATCAGGATGTCTTCAGTTCAGTCGTTTTGACTGATCAGGCAAAAGAGAAAACCGCAGCATGCTACGGTTTTCTCTCCGGCCAAAAAAACTGAAGACTTGCCTGAACGCCGGATCCGGCATTTTTTCCCATAGGAATGTATTAGCGCCGGATTCGGCATTCAGAATACCGGAATGCCGGATCCGTCGTTCCGGCATGCGCAGATCGGCAAAAATGTGAAAAAATGTACAAGACGGATCCGTCTGTCCGCATGACAAGCGGAGAGACCGATCCGTCCTTGCAATGCATTTGTGAGACGGATCCGCATCCGGATCCGTCTCACAAATGCTTTCAGTCAGCAGCAGATCGGCGGATCCGGCGTCGGAACTGCCCGCCGGATCACACTGCCGCAAGTGTGAAAGTAGCCTAAGGCTGGGTTAAGACCTGAACGTTTTACAGCGCGTTCCTACACGCTGTAAAATGCTCAACAGGCAAGAACCAATGATTCCCTATGGGAATGGTTCTCACTTGAGCGTTTTACAGCGCGTACGATCGCGCTGTAAAATGCCCGACGCCCCAAGAAGTACAGGAGCTTCTTTGGGGCGTCTTGTCGCGCGTTCCCGTACATAGACTTCAGCGGGAACGCGCGACAATGGGCGTTCGCTTGTTCCGGAGCCACGACTGTAAACGCGCATACAATCACGCATAAAGAGCGCTCCATCCCGAATGCTCAGGTCTGAACCCAGCCTAAATGAAGACACAGTCTTCCCGATAAATACGCTGTGTATGGCCTCTTTCACATGAGCAAGTTTTCCGCGCGGGTTCAATGCGTGACGTGAACGCATAGCACCCGCACTGAATCCTGACCCATTCATTTCAATGGGTCTGTGTACATGAGCGTTGTTTTTCACGCATCAGTTCTTCATTGCGTGAGGCCTTAGGCCTCTTTCACAGGAGCGAGTTTTCCGGGCGGGTGCAATGTGTGACGTGAACGCATAGCACCCGCACTGAATCCTGACCCATTAATTTCAATGGGTCTGTGCACATAAGCATTTTTTTTATGCATCAGTTCTGCATTGCGTGAGAATCACAGCATGTTCTATAGGCCTCATGCACACAACTGTTTTTCGGGTCCGCCTCTAGGGGCTGCAAAAGATGTGGACAGCACTGTCCGCATCCTTTGCTCCGTTCCGTGGCCCCGCAAAAAATATATAGCATGTCCTATTCTTGTCCGTTTTGCGGACAAGAATAGGCATTTCTACAATGGGCTGCCCGTTCCGTTCCGCAAATTGCAGAAGGCACACGGGCGGCTTCCATTTTTTGTAGATCCACGGTTTGCGGACCGCAAAAAAGCAGAAACGGTCATGTGCATGTAGCCATATTCTGTGTTTTTCATGCAGCCCTGGTCCCATAGAAGTGAATGGGGCTTCAGTGAAAAACGCATTGCACCTGGATGCAGTTCGGATGAAATGCGTTTTTTACTGATGGTTGCTAGGAGATGTTGTTTGTAAACCTTTAGGTTTTTTTCAAGCATGTGAAAAATGCATCAAAACTTATTGCACTCGCACAGAAAAAACTGAAAAACTGAACGCAATTGCAGACAAAACTGACTGAACTTGCTTGCAAAATGGTGCGAGTTTCACTGAACGCGTGTGAAAAAGGCCTAAAGTTGCCGCCTATCACCCAAAGAATGAGCAAATGCTCATCAGTCACCATGAGCACTGTTACTATTTAATATAATTGAAAAAGTGCACATTTTCCACAAAATGCTGCTTGCACCAATATTTGAGACTTTTGTATGAAGTAGACACTGATAAATTTCCACCGTAAATGGGTTTTCCTGTTTGCCTGAGCATCCTATAAAATAATCATTTATAAAGGTAGCTGCAATTTTTTTATGTACAGGATGGTCCAAAAGTACGAAGACACCTGAATAAACGGAAACCGGTAATTGGGAAGACTATTCTGTATGTAGCATGTTTCTTAAGGCTACTTTCACACTTGCGCTTTCTCTTTCCGCTATTGAGATCTGTCATAGGATCTCAATAGCGGGGGAGAACGCTTCCATTTTGTCCCCGTTCATTGTGAATGGGGACAAAACTGAACTGAACGAAATGGAAAGCACCAAAATGCTATTCTGTCCGTGATGTGCTGCGGAGCAAGACGGATCCGTCCTGGCACACAATGTACGTAAGTCAATGGGGACAGAGCCGTTTTCTCGGTCTTGGCTATTTTAGAGATAATACAACTAGATCACAACGGATGCAGACGGTTGCGTTATCATGACGGAAGTGTTTTTGCTGAACCATGACGGATCCAGCAAAAATGCTAGTGTGAAAGTAGCCTAAGGGGGCAAATCTGTGAGGGGTGCTGTCTAACACATCAGACATTTTAAAAACCGCCATCTTAGAACCAAGTCAATATTTTCGTATGGGAAGGGATGCATGTGACATATGTATCTGAGAATTTGATGAGGAAACCAACTATGTGCTTAAATGTGACGTACCTTTATTACGGCCAAAGTTATTAACAATTTGTTACAAACACTGGTTTGGCTGCAAGATTATCATACGAGGAGAGGACAGGACAGAGAATTTGGTTGCCTAATTTCATCAAACAGTTTCTGTGTTGGACCTGCCAAAAAGTGAATGTAACCAAACTGCCACAAATGATGCAACAACAGTGGCTGTCCTGGCATTCTTCAGCAAGAGTCCACATCGTAACACCTGGCGTCTGTCGCAGAAGAGCGGACTAAGGCTACTTTCACACCTGCGTTCAGGTGTCCGCTCGTGAGTTCCGTTTGAAGGGGCTCACAAGCGGCCCTGAACGCAGCCGTCTGGCCCTAATGCATTCTCAGTGGAGGCGGATCCACTGAGAATGCATCCGCCTGCCAGCGCTCAGCCTCCCCTCCGCTCAGTGAGCGGACACCTGAACGCTGCAAGCAGTGTTCGGGTGTCCGCCTGGCCGTGCGGAGGCGAGCGGATCCGTCCAGACTTATAATGGAAGTCAATGGGGACGGATCCGCTTGAAGATGACACCATATGGCTCAATCTTCAAGCGGATCCGTCCCCCATTGACTTTCAATGTAAAGTCTGAACGGATCCGCTTAGGCTACTTTCACACTTAGAAAATTTTTCTAAGTTATAATGCAGACGGATCCGTTCTGAACGAAGCCACCGTCTGCATTAATATGAGCGGATCCGTTCAGAACGGATCCGATCGAATGCAGGTGTGAAAGTAGCCTAAGGTGAACTGGCTGCGAACAAATGTCACCCAAATAAGATCCAGTTGCTGCATCAACTCAATGTGGATGCTCCTGATCGCCATGTTGAATTTGTTTAATGGGTGTCACAGCAATTGCAACAGGACTCACATTTGTCAGATTCAACACAGAACCTGTTTGGCAAACTTTGACAAGCAATTTGCCAACTGTGCCATGGCAGATGGGTGGTCTGTTAGAGTGTTGAGCATTGAAATCTGTTGTAATCAATCAGGTACTGCGCTCCCCGGAGATCAGCACAATCTCTGTCCTCTCCTAGTGTGTTAATCTCACAGCCATATCTGTGTCTGTTACAAAGAGAAATTTGTTAATAACTTTGGCAGGTGTAATACCCCAGAGTGGTATTACCATTCCTACACCCGAGTTCTGTCTCTATTGGGCTAACCATAATGTCATCTGTGTATTTATTCAAGGTCCTTTGTCACTGTGCATTGACAATGTTGCTCTCAAACTGTTTCATACATGTAATATGCCTGGTTCACCAGCAGGTGGCAGAGTATATAGGAAAGAGAGATCTTTAGATAGAATGGAACTTACCATTCCATTCTCCTCCTTTTGGGCAGAAGTGGGCCAGTCCCATTTCCTACCAAGGGAGGGGCTGCAGGAAGTTTTCAGTCAGTCTTAGTCTAGTCGAGAGTTGGAAGGAGAGGATAATCACCCTGACTCCTTACAGATTTACAGACTGAGCATTGTGAGGGGATCAACAGCAAAAAGGCACCCCACTCCAAAGGTACCAGAACTGTCCTAAAGTTTAGCTACCAGACTAAAGCCGAATTTAGCACAGCAGGGGAAGAAAGCAGAACATTCAAGTTTGCCTTCCAGTTCAAGCCAAAACCTGCTGGAGCCAAGAAACACACCACTGCTTGTACAGATTCAAGTAAAGCTGTTGAACTTTATAAGTCTGGACCTGACTAATTCTCCACCTCCACCATTACTTTATTGCTTCGGATCCTAACCCTGGGGAGTGACAGTATCCAGGTAGGAGCACTGTGACACACACAGAAAACTATTGAGGCCGCACAATACCACTCAACATTCCTAAAACCTGGGACACGATTGGCCCTGGAGGGCGGCACGTTGCACAGGAATAAAGTTATGTCACATTTAGGCCCCTTTCACACGAGCGTGACGGATTGGGTCTGAATGTGTTCAGGGTGCATTCAGTGAAACTTGCACCATTCTGCAAGCAAGTTCAGTCAGTTTTGTCTGGAATTGCGTTCAGTTTTTTCTGTGCGGGTGCAATGCGTTATGATGCGTTTTAACGCACTTAATAAAAAACTGAAGTTTTACAAACAACATCTCCTAGCAACCATCAGTGAAAAACGCATTGCATCCCCACTGCAATGCGCTTTTCACTGAAGCCGGATTCAGTTCTATGGGACCAGGGCTGTGTGATAAATGCAGAATATGGAGCATGCTGCGTTTTTTCACGCAACGCAGAACTGATGCGTGAAATAAAACGCTCATGTACACACACACATTGAAATGAATGGGTCAGGATTCAGCGCGGGTGCTATGCATCGCTCGTGTGAAAGGGGCCTTAAATTCTAGAATTTCAATTCTCAGATATCAGATACATACAGTATGTCACATGCACCCTTTCCCATTTAAAAATATTGATTTGGTTCCAAGATAGTAGCTTTCAAAATGGCCACTATGTTGGACACCACCCCTCACAGATTTGTCCTTTCCCCTTAGCAACAAGCCAACACCCTGAATCTGCAGGAAACTTGCAGTGCATCTTAATCAAAATCTGAATGGCTTACATGAAGATTTTGTCATGGATTTTTACCTTAAACATTGCAATTTGCAACAAAATCTGCAATTGTTCCACAATATAATGAGGATACTGCAGATATGAAAATTTGCAGCATGATATTTACACTTTTATCTTCATAGGGCCTATTTTACATAGAAAGGTGATCTGACTGGTTTCTACTAGTATCACAGACTTTTATCCACGATTCTCCAAAATGTGACTATTACGTCACTGTAATGTTTCAAAGGCAGTATTATGCATGTCTGCTGCAGAGCCCAATGCAAGTGTTCACGTCATCGCAATATGTAAACTATTTTGTGATAGAGTTAAAAGGGTTTTCCTTGTTTTTTTTTTTTTTACAGATGACCTATCCCCCGCCAATCAGCGGTTTTGAGAAGGCAGCAGCGCTCCTGTCAGCGTTGCTGCCTTCTCGCAGCTTACCAAGCACAGCGCCATACATTGTATAGCAGTTGTGCTTCATATTGCAGCTCTGTCCTATTCACTTGAATGGGGCTGAGCTGCTCCTAGGCCATGTGATGGATGAACGTGTTGTCACTCGGCCTAGGAAAAGCAGAGAGAAGGCTGTGAAGCTCACAGGAGCACTGCTACCTTCTCAATCAGCTGATCAGCAGGAGTCCTGGGTGTCAGATCCCCACCGATCAGATACTGATAACCTAAAAAAAATCTCGAAAAACCCTTCTAAATAAACATGATGTGAAACACATTTTAATGTACTTGCGTTGGAGATTTCAGTTTTCTTAAGAAATGGCTGAGCTCCAACATCACCATTTCTTCCTTATGTTTGGCAGTAAACTTGGCAAGCAGCAATTACTACTGTTGGGGTTTTGTTTCAGAGCTTTGTTGAGAAACTATAATAATGATTCAAAGATTTTGCAGGTTTTTATTATTTTTTTATATTAGATAAATGGTTATAGGTAAAGAATCTCCCTGACAAGTGTCCGGTACTGATGGGTTCCTGGTCACTTGCCACCAGGCTAGTTGTAAAGGGGTTATCACCCCTTGCCAATGTGACTTGGAATTCACTAATGTAAGGGGGGCACTAAGGGGGTGCACTATTGTGTGAAGGCCCTAACAGGCTATTCTATTATGTGAGAGCACTATAGGGGCATAACCACTGTCTGGAGACACTATGGGGGTGCAACTTCTGTCTGGGCCACTACCAGGGCATTCTATTGAGTGTGGGCACTAAGGGGGCTTAACTATTGTGTGGGGACACTATGGGGGCATTATTCTATGTGGTGGCACAAAGGGGGCATAACTAGAGATAAAATTAGCAAAAATACAAAACGAACAGCAGGTAGCAAAAGAGAGCAAAACAAATCCCAAAAAATTATTTAAATATATAAATGCTAAAAAAAACTAGGTCTGAGCAGGTAGGTCCACTAAATAATGGAAAGGGGGGGGGGGGGGTAGTCACTGAAAATAAGGAAAAGGCAGAGTTACTAAATGTTTTTTTTTTAGCTCTGTATGTACAAAAGAAGAGAGAGGAGCTGATATCTGTGGCACCGGGGCTGTTATTAGTACATCCAGTGATATAATCAATTGGCTAACTGTAGATATGGTCCAAGACAAGTTAAATAGGGTAGATGTGAACAAGGCTCCAGGTCCAGATGGATTACACCCAAGAGTGCTTAAAGAGCTTTCAGTCATTGCTGCGCCTCTGTTTATACTTTTTAAAGATTCTCTAGGTACTGGTACAGTGCAAAGTGATTGGCGCAAGGCAACATGGTGCCCATATTAAAAAAAAAGCATCAAGGTCCTTCACAGGTAATTATAGACCAGTTAGTTTAACTTCTGTTGTGGGAAAAATGTTTGAAGGACTCTTAAGGGACTATATACAGTAGTATGTGACTGTAAATAATATTATAAGTGATAACCAGCATGGGTTTACCAAGGACAGAAGTTGTCAGACTAACCTGGTTTGTTTTTATGAGGAGGTGAGTAGTAGCCTGGACAGAGGGGCAGCTGTGTGGATGTAGTGTTTCTGGATTTTGCAAAGGCTTTCAATACTGTCCCTCATAGATGTTTAATAGGTAAAGTAAGGTCTATAGGCTTAGAAAGTATAGTTTGTAATTGGATTGAAAACTGGCTGAAGGACCGTGTCCAGAGAGTTGTGGTCAATGATTCCTATTCAGAATGGTCCCGGGTTATAAGTGGTGTACCCCAAAGTTCAGTGCTGGGCCTTTTATTATTTAATTTATTTGCTGGTAGCAGCCGCATCCTCCGATCCTAAAGACGCCCCCTCCGCATGTTGATTGACAGGGCCAGGGAACGGGATCGTCCTCTGTTGGCCCTGTCTGCTATCAAGATCTCGCGCCTGCGCCGTAACGGTATTCAGTCGGCGCAGGCGCACTGAGAGACGGCCGCTCGCTTGGCCACTCCATCCTCAATGCGCCTGCGCCGATGACGTCACATCTACACCCGGCGCAGGCGCATTGAGGATGGAGCGGCCGAGCGAGCGGCCGCCTCTCAGTGCGCCTGCGCCGATTGAAGACAGGTACGGCGTAGGCGCGAGATTTTGAATTGAAACAGTGCCAGCAGAGAACGATCTCGTTCCCTGGCCCTGTCAATCAACATGCGAAGGGGGCGTCTTTAGGATCGGAGGATGCGACGGCTACCAGCAAGTAGCCGCCCTACTTGCTGGTAGCAAGGTAATTTGCATATTTTAAAATTACGTTTTTAACAAATTCTACTGAACCGAAATGATTATTTAGCTTATGTATGCAGAAATCGCACTATAGGAATTATAAGTAAACCAAAAAAAAAAAAAAAAGTTTAGTGGGGTGACAGAAGCCCTTTACGATCCGGCGTGCATCACTTCCTGGGCTTTATGGGTTAGGTCATGTGACCTCACTGACCTATCCTAGCCCTCCTACACATATATAAGAGGCTCAGCCCCTTCCCAGATGCCTCAGTGTTAAGGTCCTTGTGTCCTGCTAAGGTTCCTGGTTTCCACTAGTGTTCCTGACTTGTATCTGTATTCCTGGACTCTGCTACCTGTTAGATCCCCGTCTGCTTGCCTTGACTCTCCTGTTGCTGACTCTGATTGCCTGACCTGTACCTGTGCCACCTGCCTTGACCTTTTGCCTTTCTGACTATGCCTCTGCCTCATCCTTCGGTGCTGCACCTCTGGTACCTTACTCAGGTACCTCCCTCCTGGTCTGCCTGGACCAGCTGCCTCGTGTGCCTATCCTTCTCAAGAGGTTGCAACATGGTGTTCCTCTCACGAAAGTCTATCCCCACCATCAAGAGTTCTGTAAAGATCCAGGGGTTCACTTAAACAACACCCTTAGAGGAGGTAGGACACATGGCACAGTGGCTTCACACCTACTGGTTTGTGACATCTACATTACTTGTGAAAGCTGCAGTAAGAGGTCCTTAGACCCTTGAAAGCATTTTTCAGTCATTCCCAACAGAATTTTCTAGCCTGCCAATCGCCATACTGAGTTTACAGTCACCATTTGTTGTGCCTGTCTTCTTGTATTTTGAGATAATCTGAGAAAGAATTTGAGTTAAATTTGAGGACACTAAAAATAAAACAAAAAACACATTATTACAACAAACTGCTTTTATAACACTGGGTAGAAAACACTTCAGTCACTATAGTGTTAATTCCTTAGATTCCTTTAGATTCTTGAAGGACTAACCTATTACAACATACAAACAGACATACAGACATGAGTAAGGGTAAAGAAAACACATACACCTTCGATGCTCCTTGAAACAATTTTCTTGCCACAAATTTTGAGGTCTGAGTTGATGTAGCTGATGCAAATAGGTCTATTTCTCTGATACCAAATGTTTATCTCGATGAATAGGTGTTTTTTTAGTGCTACAGTCGATTACATTTTCTCTCTGTCATCAGCTACTTTGTTGGATTGTTTGGATACATATTGTGCCTTCACGTCTAAATTTTGATCCAGAGCACATCTCTATATCTCCAGAGCTTCCTTGCAAAGGTTCATTATGTTTATGAGGTCAAGAGATCAGAGATAAGGCATCACATGAGCTATCAGCTGACAGGAGAAAGAAGTAATACTATGCAGACAGATAAATATTTTTTATTATAGACCACTTGAAAAGATGATTTTTAGTACAAAATGAGTAAAATGCAATCATTAAAAATGCTTTAATATTGATCTCAGATGCCGCGATCAGAGATAAATGCGGTATCTGAGGGGTTCAATGATGTGAGGCGGTGAAATCACCGTCATTGCACCAGCTACTTACAACAAGAATGCGCTTTATGACTAAGTAATTTGTCACAAAGCAAATTTTTGGGTAAAATTCAGCGAAGCAGCTAAATATAATTTTTAAGAACTTCGCTCATCTCTAGTTAAGGTGTTAAGTAAACAATGGAAAGAAAATGTTAGTGGCCTTTTTCAGTGGTTGTCATTTTGTCAATGGTTTTTGTCACGAGATAACACTGTAACATGTTATCGCAGTTCATCCTAGGGTCCTATTACACTGGCAGATAATCGCTAAGATCACCACTAGCATATGAACGCTCTTTAGCATTGATCTGGCAGTGTAATACTGCCACCGATTACTCAATGAAAGAGCAAACGTTTGCTCATTGGGTAATCCGACTTTTTCAACATGTTTAAAAATAATCGTTTACCGATGGCAGATTGTGCCATGTAATCAACACTCTGCTGCTGGCAACCAATGAATCAGTATGGAGATGAGCGATGGTATCAGCGATTGCTCGTCCCCATACTGAGGAGGATCTCCTCCGCTAGCGAGCAGGTGAATGCCGGGAAGGAATGCTTCCCTCCTGACGATCGCATGCTATATCTGCAGGTCTAATAGGACCTTTAATTCTACTACATCTGTATCTGATTTTGACTTCGTGAATGAACTCTGGACCAAATAGATTACTATTTTTCAGATTAGGGTATTCATGTGATTTCGGGGCTTAAAGGGGTTATCCCATGACTAATGTCAAACATTAAAATCAGGCATTATATATTACATGACAATCTCTTTCTAACAAAGCTAGAACCAGCCCTGTACATCACATGGACCCAGAGATCTCCCCATTCATTGCTCTGCTAGACTTATATCAAGCTGACAGCTCAAGGGGGTGTCTTTTCTGCTGCAGCTAAGGGGGCTTGTCTCAGCTATTCCTATCACAGCTCAAGAGGCAGTTGAAGGATGAAACTGGGCATGTGTGGCCTTGTCAGTAAGCAGGACAAATAAATGAGAAAAAGAACAAACAGCAGGTGGCGCTATACAGATCCATTTTAATTCAGTGGCTATGCAAATTTTTTAATTACATGCAATTACAAAAGTATTCAGATCCAGGTGCTGGTTTGAAAACTGTAGAAGATTTTTCATGGGACAACTCCTTTAACCACCTCAGCTCCCCTAGCTTAAACCCCCTTAATGACCAGACCACTTTTTACAATTCTGGACTACACTACTTTCACGATTTATTGCTCGGTCATACTTACCACCAAATTAATTTTACCTCCTTTTCTTCTCACTAATAGAACTTTCATTTGGTGGTATTTCAATGCAGCTGACATTTTTACTTTTTTTTGTTATTAATTGAAATTTACCACATTTTTTGCAAAAAAAAGAAATTTTTCACTTTCAGTTGTAAAATTTTTCAAATAAAACTACATTTCTATATAAATTTTTCTCTAAATGTATTGTTCTACATGTCTTTGATTAAAGAAAATATGCAATAAGTGTATATTTATTGGTTTGCGCAAAAGTTATAGCGTTGGGTACAGAAATGTGAATTTCCGCATTTTGAAACAGCTCTGACTTTCTGAGCACCTGTCATGTTTCCTGAGGTTCTACAATGCCCAGACTGTAGAAACACCCCACAAATGACCCCATTTCGGAAAGTAGACACCCTAAGGTATTCGCTGATGGGCATAGTGAGTTCATGAAAGTTTTTATTTTTTGTCACAAGTTAATGGAAAATGATGATTTTTTTTTTCTTACAAAGTCTCATATTCCACTAACTTGTGACAAAAAATAAAAACGTCCATGAACTCACTATGCCCATCACGAAATACCTTGGGGTGTCTTCTTTCCAAAATGGGGTCACTTGTGGGGTATTTATACTGCCCTGGCCTTTTAGGGGCCCTAATGCGTGAGAAGTAGTTTGAAATCCAAATGTGGAAAAAATGCCCTTTGAAATCCTAAAGGTGCTCTTTAGAATTTGGGCCCCTTTGCCCACCTTGGCTGCAAAAAAGTGTCACACATGTGGTATCGCCGTACTCAGGAGAAGTTGGGCAATGTGTTTTGGGGTGTCTTTTTACATATACCCATGCTGGGTGAGATCTCTCTAAATGTCAACTTTTCCCATTTTCTTTATACAAAGTTGTCATTTTAGAGAGATATTTCTCTCACCCAGCATGGGTATATGTAAAAAGACACCCCAAAACACATTGGCCAACTTCTCCTGAGTACAGCGATACCACATGTTTGACACTTTTTTGCAGCCTAGGTGCGCAAAGGGGCCCAAATTCCTTTTAGGAGCGCATTTTTAGACATTTGGATTCCAGACTTCTTCTCACGCTTTAGGGCGCCTAAAAAGCCGGGGCAGTATAAATACCCCACATGTGACCCCATTTTGGAAAGAAGACACCGCAAGGTTTTCCATGAGGGGCATGGCGAGTTCATAAAAGATTTTTTTTTTCGCACAAGTTAGCGGAAATTGATTTTTATTTTTGTTTTTCTCACAAAGTCTCCCTTTCTGCTAACTTGGGACAAAAATTTCAATCTTTCATGGACTCAATATGCCCCTCAGCGAATACCTTGGGGTGTCTTCTTTCCAAAATGGGGTCATTTGTGGGGTGTTTGTACTGCCCTGGCATTTGAGGGTCTCCGCAATCATTACATGTATGGCCAGCATTAGGAGTTTCTGCTATTCTCCTTATATTGAGCATACGGGTAATGAGATATTTTATTTTTGTTCAGCCTCTGGAACAGCCTTTCTGAAAGAAAAAATGAACAGCACAGATTTCTTCATTCGCATCGATCAATGTGGATGAAAAAATGTGCCCAAAAAAAAAAAAAAAAAAAAAAAGGAGGGGAAAGGTATCTGCCAAGACATAGGAGCTCCGCCCAACATCCAAACCCACTCAGCTCGTATGCCCGGGCAAACCCGATTTCTCCATTCACATCAATCGATGTGGATGAATAAATCATTGCCGGGATTTATTTATTTATTTTTTTATATACAAAGTGTTTGCCAAAACATATGAACACCGCCCCTCAGCTCATAAGCCTCAGCAAACGTATCTTTTACTGCAGAGGAGAAATCTCGTCTTGCAGCGCCGCATTACGACTTTTGTGTAATCTGACAGCAGCGCAATGCTTCTGTCAGAATGCACATCAGTGCTGCAGCTGGTTCATCAGTTGGTCCACCTAGAAGGTAAAAAAAAAAACTAAAAAAAAACAGGCCGCAACGCAATACATTTATTAACATTAACTTTATATAACATTTGAACAGAACATTAACTTTTATAAACTTTATTGAACTTTTGGAACAGAACATTAACTTTTTTGCTTACCGGTGATTTTTTTTTGTTTTGCTTTTTTTACCTTTATAGGACAAACCTCTCGTTCCCCATGGGACAATGCAAAGCGCAAATCGCCCAGAGATGTGGCGAAGTACATTATGCACTTTGTCCCAGGTGAAAGGAGAGGTTTGCAGCAGCTGTGAGTGAAAGGGCCCAAAGACCCCTGTGTGCCTGTCCAGTGTGACGCAATCACTATGCTAATAGTTTACCTGTGTGTGGTACTTCCGGAAACACTCCCCTAAGCATAGGGCAGGGTGGTCAGGGCAGTCAGGACAGAAATAGCGGGTGTCACGCCTTATTCCACTCCTGCTACAGACACTTAATCTTTTTCGGGGTGGTGCTTGGGTTGAGGTACCAGCAACGACATTGGGGAAATGTCGCTCGTGTAGACGGCTCACTACACTGGTGGATGGGGCCACGGAACCTCCTGGATACAGGAGGTTCTCGATGATCTCTTCCTGAAATTTGAGGAAGAATCCTGTTCTCCCAGCCTTACTGTAGAGAACAAAACTATTGTACATAGTGAATTGAATTAAATATACAGACACCTTCTTATACCAGCATCTGGTGCGGCAGGACGCTAAATAAGGAGCCAACATCTGGTCATTGAAGTCCACCCCTACCATTAGCAAATTATAGTCGTGGACCGAGAGGGTTGCTCGTTCAATTTGTATTGTCTGCGTGAATGGAGGAGAGCATGTAAACGTCACGCTTGTCTCTCCATTTCACCGCAAGCAGTTCTTCGTTACACAAGGCAGCCCTCTCCCCCTTGCAAGACGGGTGGTAACGAGCCATTGGGGGAAGCCCCAGCGACTAGGTTGCGTGGTGCCACAGCAGCCAATCTGTTCTAAAAACAAATGCCTGAAGAGGGGCACACTTGTGTAAAAATTGTCCACATAAAGATGGTACCCCTTGCGAAAAAAGGGTGACACCAAGTCCCAGACCGTCTTTCCACTGCTCCCCAGGTAGTCAGGGCAACCGACCGGCTCCAGGGTCTGATCTTTACCCTCACAGACTCGAAGTTTGTGCGTATAGCCTGTGGCCCTTTCACGGAGCTTATACAATTTGACCTCATACCGGGCGCGCTTTTTTGGGATGTATTGTTTGAAGTCAAGGCACCCAGTAAAATGTATAAGGGACTCGTCTATGCAGATGTTTTGCTCAGGGGTATACAAATCTGCAAATTTGGTGTTAAGGTGGTCTATGAGCGGCCGAATTTTGTGGAGCCGGTCAAAAGCTGGGTGGCCTCTCGGACTAGAGGTGCTGTTGTCACTAAAGTGCAGGAAACGCAGGATGGTCTCAAATCGTGTCCTGGACATGGCAGCAAAGAACATGGGCATGTGATGAATTGGGTTCATGGACCAATATGACCGCAATTCATGCTTTTTTGTAATGCCCATGTTGAGGAGAAGGCCCAGAAAAGTTTTAAATTCGGAAACTTGGACGGGTTTCTACCGGAAAGACTGGGCATAAAAGCTTCCCGGGTTGGCAGCTATAAATTCAGTGGAATACCGATTTGTTTCTGCCACGACTAAGTCCAAGAGCTCTGCAGTCAAGAACAGCTCAAAAAACCCCAGTGCCGATCCGATCTGAGCTGTCTCAACCCGAACTCCAGACTGGGCAGTGAAAGGGGGAACTACTGGTGCGACTGAAGTTGGGGGCTGCGACGGGGGAACTAATGCACGTGCCACCGTACCAGCTTAAAAAAAATCGGATATCTACCATGTAATCCGACAGCGTCAGCCCCACTCTGCTGCCCTTGAAGAGGATCCTGTGCAACCTGTGGTCTAGCAACACGGGGCTGGGTACGCCCCGATAAGACTTCAACCTTATCGTCCGAACTTTGGGTCAGACTGCCACTGCTTTCTACAGGTTCGTATTCTGACCCGCTGGATTCGTCAGATGAGGGTTCCCATTCCTCATCCGACTAGGTCAGAAGCCTGTAGGCCTCTTCAGAAGAATACCCCTTACTTGCCATTTGGTCAACTAAATTTAGGGGGTATTCCCTGAGACTACCCAAGAAAAAAAGCAAGCCTGTCTTACAAATGGGAGGCTAGCGAAGTACCGGAAGCCGCTACGATTGATAAAAAATATCAAAACTGATTTTTTTATCGCCGCAGCGCTTGTAAAGTGATTGTGCAGTGATAAAAAATAAATAAAACATTTGTCACTGCGGCAGGGCGGGCGTGGGTGAACGCACGTGTGGGTGACCGATCAGGCCTGCGTTTTGGGTGGAGGGCGAGCTAAGGTGACACTAATACTATTATAGATCTGACTGTGATCAGTTCTGATCACTTACAGATACTATAAAAGTACCAATGCTGATTAGCGATACGCTAATCAGCGAATCAGTGACTGCGGTGGGCTGGGCGCTAACCGACGCTAACTACCTAACAAAGGGGCCTAAACTATCCTAAAACCTAACCGTCAATACTAGTTTACACTGATCACTTTTTTCCCTTTCACTAGTGATTGACAGGGGTGATCAAGGGGTTAATTGGGGTGATGGGGGGGGGGGGGGTGATCTGGGGCTAAATGTGTGGTGTTTGTGCACTTACAGTGATCTGTGCTCCTCTGCTGGGACCAACCGACGAAAAGGACCAGCAGAGGAGCACAGAAGCCATTTAACACATTATATTTATAAATATAATGTGTTAAAGGGGTTTTCCAAGTTATATTTATTGATGACCTATCCTCAGGATAGGTCATCAATATCAGATCAGCAGGGGTCCAACACCCGACACCCCTGCCTATCAGCTGTATGAGGAGAAGGAGCGCGCCGTACCAGCGCTGCCTCCTCTTCACTGTTTACCTTCTAGCCGTTGCATCTGCAGTGGTGAGCACCCAAGCCGTCCCATTCATTTCAATAGGAAGGCTTGGGTGTAATTACACCTGCTCACCACTGCAGATGCAACGGCTAGAAGGTAAACAGTGAAGAGGAGGCAGCGCTGACACCGCGCACGCCTTCTCTTCAAACAGCTGATCGGAGGGGGTGCCGGGTATTGGACCCCTGCCGATCTGATAGGATAGGTCATCAATAAATATAACTTGGACAACCCCTTTAACTGGCTTGTGATTAGTTTTTGGGAAAATCACCAGTCTGCCAGCGATGATCATTGGCTGGCAGGCTGGTGACGAACTCTTCCTGCGACTTTTGCCGGCCCGCAATGCGCATGCACGGGCCGGCTATGCGCGTCATCTCGCGTCTCGTGAGATGACGCGCCCGAGCGTCAAGGAGGAATGAATCGACCGCCTCTGGACCGCAATCCTGCGTTAGGCGGTCCGGAGTCGGTTAATCGGCTCTTCTGTTGTTTGTGCTGTAGTTAAAGAGTTGTCCTATAATCACAATGACTCTACTCACAGCTTTTAGCAGAGATAATTTAGATGGAAGTTACAATTTCAAATTTTGTGAGGATGACACCTCACCTTCCTGCTCTGCCTTTACCAACATAAATAGTAGTAAACCTTCTGCATCTAGTCAGTAATGTCATTAGGGAATGATGTTCCAGAAATAGATAGCAGATCAGGGTCTATTTCTGGGGCAATAAGGGCCTGAATGTTGGGTATGCCCATAAAATTGTAGATGGAAATTGGACCGGCACTCAAAACACCAAGAGGGATGTGGAACCAAACTTATTTATTTAAGCACAATAAAATAAATCGAGTGTGTATACTAGCATCAATAGTACAGTTTTATTGAAAGAATATCGATTATAAAAAATCGATTGCGGTGAATCGATCAAATAAAATCGAATTGAATAAAATGCATACATAAAAATACAAATAAAATGCAATATTCTTAATCGATAGTTGCTCGATTTTTGCTCGAGTTCACGCACAGGTACTCCGCCCAGACACGTTTCGAGATAGCTTATCTCTTCCTCAGTGGGTGACCTGTGGTCTAAGACCCTCGACTTTTAAACTCTCCACATCATCCCTTAATTTTCCACACTGGGTTTCAACATGTGTTGATAATTTCGTTAAGTGGTTGCAGTACCTGATTTTTTCAAAACGAGGGTCTCCGAATTTTCAGAGATATCCGATTTTTTTATTTTCGATTCTCTGTGCTTACAGTCATTTTACCAGGTTTATCGAGTATAAAGAAGAATATAACACATACAAAAGAAAAATGCATTCATATGTCCGCCTTGGGAATTATATGTCCACCTTGGGAATTATAATCGCAACTGATTGCTATAGCATACAATTCTACATTGCAATATTACCTATGTTGTTCACAAATCAATTCTTACTGAGCTGATATTTTTCATTTATTCAAATTCCTTTAGATTTTTTTCCCTTATTCGATTTTTTCGACTTATTCGATCTTTCGATTTTTTTCTTTTTTGACTCATAGTGTGTTGGTGCGTTTTTGGTGCGTTTTTTTCTGTATATGTGCATTTTTTGCACTTTATGTGCAGAAACTATTGTTTAATATTCTGTATGCGAGATTTTATCAAAAAGACTAAGGTCACCCCCTGAGGAAGAGGTAATCTCGAAACGCATCTGGGCGGAGTACCTGTGCGTGAACGCGCATGCGATTTACACATAGCCATGTACTAAAATCAACTATGCAAGAGAGGAATTCTGCTTGACTCAGGAAAACCTACAGACGGACCAAGTCCTATGGGATTTTGAGACGTGATCCTGAAAGCTGCTGCAGAGGGAAACCAACATTGCTGGATTGGGATGTGAATGGTGGGATGCCACCTGAAATAATTCCCATACAAAGAACCTCTCGATCAGCGCAAAAGGTTGTGAGTAACCAAAAATATATATCTAGTCGTGAAAGCGTGTATTGAGTAACTATGCAGGCCTGAAAAGGCGAAACTGTGCTCTTTATATAAGCACTGAAGATATAGCTTTGATATTTTCCACTGGGACTCACCCATATACATGAGTTTCTTGTACTGGGACTTTAACTGAGATATATCTAGGTCTCCAGAAAAAAATCTAGCAACTATCGATTAAGAATATTGCATTTTATTTGTATTTTTATGTATGTATTTTATTCAGTTCGATTTTATTTGATCGATTCACCGCAATCGATTTTTTATAATCGATATTCTTATGATAAAACTGTACTATTGATGCTAGTATACACACTCGATTTATTTTATTGTGCTTAAATAAATAAGTTTGGTTCCACATCCCTCTTGATGTTTTGAGTGCAGGTCCAATTTCAATCTACTATTCACTTTAACAAGAGCAAGGGGTGGCTCTTTCTGTCCAGAGCACCTAGCGTGATTGTCCATAGTGAGCCATCTGTTCATCTTCTCTAGTGAATATTGTATGCCCATAAAATTATCTTTGACCAAAGTGGAATGAAAGGCTAGCTTTGCAAATTCTCTTACTTCAGGAGATAAAGACATTTGTGAGAGAATTATTTTGATGATGGGATTCTACCTGACAGAACCACTCTCAACATTTGCAATTCACTCCATTTTCCCCTTTCAGAGGATGCTGAAGAGCGTATTACATTTTCTGAGTCGCCGTCCACCTCAGACTGAGACACACAGCTGCTATGTTTGTAATAAATTCAGTGAAAAATTCTTTGGAGTAAGTCTCTCAAGCGCCCTTTCATAATAATACTTCAAACAAGGTGTTAATAACTTCTGAAGGGAATTCACCTCAGACTTGTGTTTTTTCCTAAATATAATATCGTCATCCAAGAAAGATAATGATTTATGCCATCATTTTGGGGTCTGCTGAATTAGTTGTGGGAAAAAAATGCTGAAGAAACTTTCCTGTATGATTTCACTGACCAAGCATGGTCTCGCAAGATCTAACTTCTTCTCCTAGCTGCTAGGTGGCTGTCTCTCCTAAAGGACAAAGTCAGTAGTTATATGTGACTGTATCATAAAGAGAACTGCAACATCTATACCAAGTTCAAGTTCAAAGAACTTGGACTCATAACCTATGACATGACTGCTAGATGTGACAAACTGTGGTAGGAACAGGCGGTGTTTCTCTATGAAAAACACAATAGGCGCACCATAGGGTAGTACAGTCCAGATCAATAAACAAACATGAAGTACTCCAAATTGGAGGCTCACCTTAATCGGTTGTGCGATAAATAGGCACAACACTACTGAAGGCTTAAAAGGGGTGTAATAGACCCCCAAAGCAGATGGTCATGCAGCCAGGGATGTACACACTTCCACGTAGGGATGCCTGGATTCCCCAAGAAGGCGGATAGATCCAAATAGAAAGAAGAGACTCCCACGGCGCAAAGAACCAATCTTTGGTACATGATGGTAGATCGTACAATGCATTTCGGGGCAGGAAGCACCCTTTCATCAGGTATAGACTGCTCAAACAATACAAACATCTTCTAGACACACTTAAATACATAAAAAAACGCCAAAAAGGCACCGATAGGGGAGTGAAAGGGGAGGTCCTGACCCCTCCACATGTTCCAGTGATACGCATGCTAAGTGGCATGCAAATTAAAATAATATTTATGTAAGGGTCACTAATCCAAAAGAACCTTGTTTTAATCAGTGGAGCGGTGTCCGACTGAGAGGTAAAGCCAAAACACATCGCTCTGGTGGGTGCAGTCACATGACCGCTCAGTAACCCAGCAACAAGATGCTACTCCTCCTGCCCGGTTAGAATGTATGGGCGGGCGGGAGGAGGATTGTATCTGTGTATGTTGGTGGGGACGAGCGGTCTTCACAATGCTGGGCCGCTCATGGGTGGAGGGAGAGTTGAGAGGGGGAAGCATATTTACCATAACTAGAAAGGGGAGAGGTTAAAACACCCCTGGACAATGTAAGGAGTAAATCGTAGTAAAAGAGGAGGCTGACTAAGAGGGGTGGAGCGTTTAGGGATAAAAACACCACCCATTGCATGGCATCACATGAACATACACAGGTGTGACCAAAATGGATACCGGACCAACAATATCATCTTTTATCGTCGGTACATTGATGACCTGATTTTTGTATGGGAAGGCAACAGTGCGCCGGTGGAGGGGTTTATTAAACATATTAATAACAACAGCTAGGACATCACACTTTCAGGGACCCACAGCAACACAACTGCCGAACATTTGTATTTAGAGCTCAGCTGTACCAGTGGAAGAATAATCACTTATACATATTTCAAGAAAGTCGACTGTAACAGCTACCTCGACTTTGCCAGTAACCACTACAAGAAGTGGAAGACTAATATTCCATTCAGCCAGTTCAAACGTGTCAGACGGAACTGCTCAGAAGACAGTGACTTCATTGCCCAGAGATTATCCGCACCAGATTCACACAGAAAGGCTTTTCCCCGGGATAATAGAAGCGGCCTTCAATAGAGCCCGTGTGCTCACACAGGAAGATTTCCTACCGGGTAAAGAAAGCATGACCACCAAGAAGGACCCTTCTGTGGGAAGTTATAGTACCAACTTCTTAAAGCGAACCTTTCACCTGCATTTCACTTAATAAACTATCAAAAGTACCTTATAGATCATCCTCATTGTGTTATCATACAGTCTTGTCCTGCTTTTCTGCCATGTATATGCATGAAAAAAATCGCCTTATAAAGTACTCTTCTCCAGCTCCACAAGTCACAATAGAAGTCAAGGGGGTAGCCTTTCCCTCACTCCAGGCTGTAACTCCCCTGCCCTAACCCCGCCTCTATGCAGTCTAATTGACACCCGGCTCAGTTGCCGGGATCGCGATTGTATAGGCAGCGCATGCGCCATCGGCCTCAGTAGCAGTCGCACTGCTACTGAGGCCGATGGCGCATGCGCCGCCTGTACAAGAGCGGTCCCGGCGACTGAGCCGGGTGTCAATTAGACTGCATAGAGGCGGGGTTAGGGCAGGGGAGTTACAGCCTGGAGTGAGGGAAGGGCTACCCCCTTGACTTCTATCGTGACTTGTGGAACTGGAGAAGAGTACTTTATAAGGCTATTTTTATATGCATATACATGGCAGAAAAGCGGGACAAGACTGTATGATAACACAATGAGGATGATCTATAAGGTACTTTTGATAGTTTATTAAGTGAAATGCAGGTGAAAGGTTCGCTTTAACTACTTTTAACAGTAACCATACCATGATTAAAAAGATCCTCTCCAAACACTGGTTCATTCTCAAATGAGACCCCATCCTGAACAAGATTCTGCCAGAGAGACCCCACCTCATATTTAGGAGGGCCCAGTCCCTGAAGAACCTACTGGCGCCCAGCCAACTTAAACAGAAACCGGGTCTTGATTCGAGTTTGGGCAGCACCAGTCCAATGGGAAGCTTCAAGTGTAAGCAGCCGAAGTGCTTATGCTGTAAATGCATACGCACTACTACTACTGTCCACAACTCCAGCGGCAATACCTTCTCTATCAAAGGACATCTGAATTGTGGCTCTTCAAACATAATTTATGTACTCGAGTGCCCATGTGACCTCCAGTATGTTGGGCGGACCATCCAGACCCTCCGCAGCAAATCTAACGTTAAAAAAAAGATTTCTCTAGCACAGTATCGCCAGACACACCACTGAACATCATCAAGGCTCGTTCTTCGGATTTACCATTACCCTAATAGAGCAGATTAAATCTAATGGTTACAATATCATCCAAACCTTGCAGAGGCGAGAAATGTTCTGGATCTATAAGCTCAACTGTCTGAATCCATGCGGCCTTAATGAAGATTTTTCCCCTTGCCCTCATATACAACGCTCAAATTTTCTCAAATGCTTTCTGACATTAGTGCCCCTAACTCGTGCACTGAGACACCCTACCCATCCTATATACCATTCCATGTTATTATCTTGTATGCTCGTCGCTTTTATCTTACCTTGAAACACCGTTACAGTATACTATTCATAATGCAAATTTTACTCCTATGGAACATTTTATCCCTCAACTGCGATCAGGAACGTATAGTTCATCTTAGACATGGTTTTTAATTGTTCCTGTTATGTAACAGTTTTTATTCACTATTAATTCTTTTACCCAATCCATGCCTATTTATTGTCATCATTTTGGTCACACCTGTGTATGTTCACGTGATGCCATGCAATGGGTGGCATTTTTATCCCCAAACGCTCCACCCCTCCTAGTCAGTCTTCCCTTTTACTACGATTTACTCCTTACATCGCCCAGGGGTCTTTTATCCTCTCCCCTTTCTATTTATGGTAATTATGTTTCCCCCTCCCAACTCTCCCTCCACCCACGAGCGGGCCCAGCGTTGTAAACACCGCTCGTCCCCATCAACATACACAGATGCGATCCTCCTCCCATCCCCCGCCCAAACATTCTAACCGGGCAGAAGGAGTAGCGCCTGGTTGCTGGGTTACGCTCCACTGATTAAAACAAGGTTCTTTTGGATTTCTTTGGACAAACCACTTGGACCACCAATCTTTCATCTATTAGTGACCCTTACATAAACATTATTTTAAATTGCATGCTACGTCACATGCGTATCACTGGAACATGTGGAGGGGTCAGGACCTCCCCTTCCACTCCCCCATCTGTGCCTTTTTGGCTTTTTTTTATGTATTTAAGAGTGTCTAGAAGATGTTTGTATTGTATGAGCAGTCTATACCTGATGAAGGGTCCTTCCTACCCCAAAATGCTTTGTACCATCTGCTAAACCATTAAATCAAGTTTGTGTCGTCACCAAAGATTGTTTTTTTGCGCCGTGGGAGTCTCTTCTTTTTATTTGGAATCTGTGGTAGGAGGTAGCCTCCCTGAGACCCACAGTGGCACAATTTCTTTGGGGAAGAGCTGTCAGCTATTTTGGGTGCAACCTGACCTGCTGGGAGACTATTGGACTATTGGACAGCCTCTCAGTATTATTTTGCAGTGTTGTTGTTGGTATGACCACACCTCTTGTTTTAGGTGTAGCCTGTAGTCATTACTATTCCTCTATTTAGTCTGGACTCACACGTCCTACCATGCTGTTGATATTATCTGCCTGGAGTTGGAGGAGCTGGTGTGTTTTCCTCTTCTGAGTTCCTACTCATCCATTTTCTATAAGATAAGTGTTCTCCCCTTTGAATTTAGTTTTCCCCTTTTGCTCATTGTTTCCTAGGCCTTAGGGAGATGCTGGTTCGTTCATCTAGGAAGTAACCAGTGGTCTCAGACCCTGTCACTATGCCTAGGGATTTTCAGGGTATCTAGGGACTAGGTATCCGGTGTATAAATATTCCCACCTTCAGGGTCTATTCATACTGGCAGGAGTCAGGGCTAGGTTTAGGGTTTTCCTAGGTGGTGACCTTTTCCTTTCCCCTAGCAGTGTAGCCTAGTTTCGGGTCAGAAACTGAGTTAAAGTTGAAATTTGACAACTTTTCATCTGTTCAAGAATATATGCCCACCAAGCCTAAGAAAAAAACACTAAGAATATTGCAAATCTTTAACTCTGCGACTGAGATATTTATCACCCATCCTTGAATGGGTACCGCATTTCAGTAACCAAATCCAGACCCTACACAGTGGATGGAGCTGTGTTTTTTGGTATCTGTTTCCGGTACCAGGACTACTAGATAACATCAAATCGTCAGGGCTGCCGGCAGTCAGACGACCGAAGCTCATCAATACCTCAGTCCTGGGGAACCCCTTTAGGTTACATGTGTATGGGGAGTTTAGCAGGAATGGCTGTTAGCTGAACAAGCATTTGGCCCATAGCTATTGAAAGTACATTGCATTACACCGGAAGAGAGAGTCTGCAGCCATGGCCTATTAGTCAGTCACTGTCAACGTAGCAGGACAATCATATCATGACCCCAACAGATTTTTATTCCTTGAAAGTAAGCAATTGAATGAAAACAGGCAGAGATCTAGTAAACAATGACAGTATTTTTGAAAATTGTATAGTTTGTGATAAATAACTTTCATTTGCTAAAACTATTTACCCCTGTAGGAGAGATGATGAATAGGTATTAAAAATGTGTGATATCAGGGTTGCTAATCAGAATATTTCTTTTTCCTGGACGACTTATTCAGAAATCACGGACAAATTGAAAAAACATAATGATTTATATATATTATAAGTAATTTTGGGGTCATTTATCAAACTGGTGTAAAGTAGAACTGGTTTAGTTGCCCATAGCAACCAATAAGATTCCACCTTTCATTTTTGACAGCTCCTTTGGAAAATGAAAGGTGGAATCTGGTTGCTATGGGCAACTAAGCCAATGTTACACCAGTTTGGTAAATGACCCCATAACCATAAAATGATAATTACCACCAAAGTAATTTAGTCAAGTACCACCACCCTCAAAAAAACCATGGACACATCTATTTTTTTTTTCACAGACAAGAAAAAAATTCACCTATTTTTACTGACTGTCCAGGAATTTCTGGAGGGTTGGCAACCCTGTGTGATATGGTATATGGTGAAGGCAGAAAAATGGTATATAAAACCAATTGACAGTTGGGTACACATGTCCTGTAGACTACTAATGAATAGTCTTGTAATGTGAATAAAAGTTATAATCCAAAATAAACATGGCTGTTGTGACATTCTAGAAAAAGTAAGGTGATACAGATGACTTTCCTTTTCCACCAAACTGCCAGAAATGTAATAGTATCTGATATGATAATGTGCCATACAAGTGATTTTGTATTAGATTTATGCTCTCTGCTTAACATGATAGCTGCCAACTGGTCCCTCTATCCCTAACATGTGTGGTCTCTTATGCTGGGTGCTGCTCTTTTGTTTTTCATGATATTTGATATTGTTGTTATTTAATGAGCCTGCTAAGTCAAATGGAATGCAGAAATGGTGAATAATTAATTAGGCAAGAATAAAAACAAAGTTGGTTTGATGGAGTTTAACATTTTTACCACTTATGTTATGCCACAGCAGGTTGAAACAGCATTTTCTACATGGAACTAAGAACTGCGGGCCGCAATACAGCCATGGGGAGCACACAGTCGTGTGCATGAGCCCTAAAGGTAAAGTTCACCTTCAGAACTATTTTTATTGTTCCAATGTATAGTCTCCTACTGTTTTGTGCATCAGCTCCTATGCAGAGCTACTGTATGATTCTCCATTTTAACAGATTACAAGGAAATAATGTGTAGTCGGATCTTCCCATCATTCTTCCAACTACTTCTTGCTATCCAAATGTACGCCAGCTATAGATTTCAGTTTCTGACATGCAGACAGCGCAAGGTGTGACAAATCTACTGAGAGCCCTATGGCTATAACAGGATTTCTCTAACTTTTAAACACATTAATGGTCTGTGTCTGGTAACCTACAATAAAACATGAACAGCAGTGGTGCTGTTTCTAAAAAAAAAAGCAGGACCTTTTGCCTAATTTATTATAGCCTTTTTATTGCATTTCACATTCTAATAGTACCATTCTTAATGGTACAGTAGGTAAACCCCATACCTTTATTGTTATAATACATTTGGATTATATAGCACTTAAAGGCCATGAACACCATTGGAGGCAATATTTTATGACTACATTTCAATCATTTTGGGCAAAAAAAAAACCCACAATTTTTTCAATTGGCCTTTATTCAAAATTGTCAACAGTTTTTCATCTACAGGGATACGTTTCAGTTTATTTGCGGAGTATCTTACTTTCAGTTTCACACTGAGTTTGTCAGGTCGCTGCCCTGAAGGTTAGATGTATAGTCCTCTAAATTCCTAACAGCTGATAAACACTCATTATAGCTAATTTTTTATCAAACTCATAAGAATATGGCTCAAATAAGTGTTTATGAGCTGTTTGGAGTTCAGAGATAAGGGCTATACATCACATTAAGTCGTCAGATCAGCAACCTGATAGGTTTCATAGTGAAACTTAAAGCAAGACAAGATGCTTTGCAAATAAACTGAAACTTAATTTGGTAGAACAAAAACTGTTGACAAATTTTTAAAAAGACCAATCAATAAAGAATTATATCCCAAAATGAGCTAAATGCAATCATAGAATATAGCCCCAAAGGTGTTCATAGCCTTTAAAAGGAACCTGTCACCATGAAAATGTAAAATAATTTCCAGGCAGAATGTGATAGAGCAGGAAATGCAGGCCAGATTGGGATATAGTTTATGGGAAAAGATTCAGTAAAACATGCATTTCATTAATTTCTATTTCTTCCCATTCTGGGCTTTGGTGTCAAAGAGGCGGTCCTATCAGTGATTGACAGCTGCCTCTGTATACAGGCACAGGCTGTAATGCATTGATACGTACTGTAGGTATACCAATGCATTAAGAATTAAACTGGAACCTAAAATACCCATTGTAGGACCAAAAACTATACAGTAAATAAAGTTTCATAAAAAACTTGTTTAAGAAAATACCAGAGAATAAAGAATAAACATTTTTTTATAATTGCTTTTATTAAATGTCATAAAACAAAAATTATTGTACCTCTTAATAGGCTTCACTATGGGTTTTCGACTCACAATAACTAATGCAAATAACTGACGTGTGAACTCAACCTTAGGCCATTGTGCGGCCGTTCCGCAACTTTAATGGGTCCATGATCCATTCGGCACCGCAAATTTTTTTAACATGTTCTATTTTTTGCAGTGCGGAGGCACGGACAGAAACACCATTCGAGTGCGGACCTGCTTTTGCATGTGCCATGTGCATGAGGCCTTAAAGAGACACTTCTGCTAGAAAAGAGTATTTGTTTAAGCTCAATATTCATAGAAAACATTTTTGGTTTTTTTTTTATTTTATATTTCAGCAGTATACCATTGAAAATTAAATACAAAATGTTGTCCTTCGGTAGCAGTTAGTACAGAGATATACAGCTCCTATATAGACAGGTAATGTGAGTTTGCTGCTGTGAGGGCAAGAAGATATCTGCAAATTAATCCTCAATATTAATAGTAAACTAGTATGACAGCTCTATTGTTCTCTTAATAGGCCTATATGCCCACAGAAGAGCACTACATTGAATAGTGTAGTGCGTGATGCTCTAATTGACTCATCCCGCTTCCCTCTTTGGCTGCAGTCAATGGTCTCACTAAGGCCTCATGAACACTAACATATTTTCTTTCTGTGTTCGTTCCATTTTTTTTGCGGACCGTATACGAAACCATTCATTTCAATGTTACTCCGTGTGCATTACGTTTCTGTATGTCCGTATTTCCGTTCCGCAAAAAAATAGAACATGTCCTATTATTGTCCGCATTACGGACAAGGATAGTACCGTTCTATCAGGGGCCAGCTGTTCCTTTCCGCAAAATACGGTATGCACACGGACGTCATCAGTATGTTTTGCAGATCCGTTTTTGCAGCCTGCAAAATACATACGGTCGTGTGCATGAGGCCATACAAAGTCAGGCGAGGTTGTTTTTGACGTGCTAAAAGTCCAAACAAAGGGGGAGCCAAGACAGGAAGTAAAACACATGGAGTGACTTCAAAAAATGATATCCAGTAAACCATCCACCTGTTTTTTTTAATGCATAGAATATTCACATACAGGCTGTTAATATGTTTTAAAAAAATTTGATGGAAGGATCTCTTTAACCCTTTGAAGACATGGAGATTTTATGTTTCTGCATTTCCATTTTTTAACTCCCGGCCTTCCCGGAGCCATAACTTTTTCATTTTTCATTCACATTGCTATATGAGGGCTTGTTTTTTACAGGACAAGTTGTACTTTCCTATGTGGTAAAGGTGACTTGACAAGTCCTTCATTCTCTGGCTCAGTAAAATTACGGCCATACCACATTTGTATAGTTTTCTTGTGTTTTAATACTGAAAAAAAAAAGCTTTGAAAAAAATGTATTTTTCTCATCCCCATATTCTGACCTACATAACTTTTTAATATTTATATCTACGGAGCTCTGTGAGAAATCTGTACTTTTGTTTTATTGCAAAATTTTGATTTTTTTCCATTCCGACAAAATTTTGTAATTGTTGATAGTAAAGGACATTTAGATTTTTTTCAATTACGACAACATTTTTAATTGTTAATAGTACAATCATTTTGGGACGTGGCAATGCCTATTTAATTTATTTTTTATATTTTTAAAGACTTTACTTTTTAATTTATATTCATAAATAGGAGTGAATCGTCTAGTGATGACTTTATATACTATAAATACTAACTAACTTCCTTGTTGCTCTACCTTTCTGAACTACGTGCGCTATGTTACGGCGGCGACCACAATAGACTATAAAACTTTATTTGAATAATAAAATATTTATTAAACCAATAACACCTCTACAGTCTATTATATTTGCTATATCTATATTTATATCAATGGTTATAAATATATATACATATAGACATACACTGCAATTACACAGCAACTACGCTAACACAACACAATACACAATTACAATTCCACCCCACAAACTATCTAAATAACATAGAAACATATTAATAACAGCAGCGCCCACCCACCTGGCTACACACTGTACCTATGGGGAAAACAAAGGGTTAAACACAATCAGGGATTACAAGAGTGGTCCTGCAAGGACAATGCAGGCCAGGGATGTAAGAGGGAATGTGCAGGGATAGCAAGGGGTAAATATAGTAGGATCACCAGGGATTTCAGGGGTTAATTATTGGTGACAGTGGGAATGTAGGGGTTATTATTGAAGGGCATGGGGTAGGGGGTTAATGGTGGTAGTGGGAATAATGCAGGGGTAAAAGGAAAGGGTTAATTGCAGGGGCTAATGTAGATTGGTGGCAGTGGGAATGATATCAGGGAATCGTTGGTATAGGGCAGGGTATATGAAGGGGTTAATGATATTGCAGGGATTAATGATAGGGATTATGCTCGTTGGTCTAGGGGAATAAAGGGTTACTCAGCCAGCTAGTTTCCAGGGGTTAATGCTTGTTTCCAGGGGATGATCCTCGCTTCTATGCTCATCCTCCAGGCGTTAATTCCCGCTTCCTTGTTGTCCTGGGGTAGATTCTGGCTTCTCAGGGGGGGCTGCTCGGCTCAACTGCAGAGCGCAGAGCCGCCGGAGTATTTAAATCCGACGGCGCTCGCTACTGAGCTGCCCGCGCTGCAGGCGTGCACGCATGCACGCCTGCAGAAAAGTCCACGCGGGATGGCACGGTGATATGACATCACTGCACCAACCACGCGTCCTATATGCCCCAATTATATATATATATATATATATATGTAGAAATGGACAGCACATCCAGTAGAGAAATGTATTCAAAATTTTTTATTCAGCCACAGTGGCACAAGAGGCGACGTTTCGGCTCAAAATCCTGAGCAAAATCCTCAAGCATAAAGACATAAGTGAAACATATCATATAAATAGGTGACATGATTAGGGGGTGGAGTAAAACAATTCATGAGAACAATGTGATAAAAAGGGGTGTGCAAACATAATTACAATAATTCATACAACCATATAGATATTGCAGATGATAATACACCACTAAATGTGATACATAATCGAACAATAATACAGTGGGATAACATAATGTGCATATAAGTGTAAATGCCGCCGATTGCCATCAGCTGTTACATATCAACATAAATATATTAATTTAATAAATTTTTAAAAAGAGAGGGAAATGAGAGGAGCACCAGATGGGAGGGGTGACATACCGCATGTAGACCACGTACTTCCCCAAGTCCGCTATAGCCAGCCTTGGCGTCTATCGCTGAGCAATGCGCAAGCGTCAGGATGCGTCTCGGCAGAATGACATCATGCTACGTTCACGTAGTTCTGAGCGGCGCATCTGAAGACCGCATCAGTCCTCCGGTGCGCATGCCCACATGAGGTCTAGTATGGAAGCGCCATTTTAGAAACTGGCAGTGTGGTCCCAAAGTAGAAAACTATTGTAATTTATTATAAATCAGGCTCATATGAGGCGAAAAAGGGAGACGGGTGCCCCTGTCAGGGGGCTCCAGTATCCATATGTTGGGCAAGCAATATAAACATGATCGGCAATGTCATGTCAATCATGTGTACCAATGCCGCCCCAATCACACCTCCTTCTAATGCCTATGAGAGAGGGATTCTCCTCACAACTATGCGGTCAACACATGCATTGTCTAAAACTCTATCGAGACACAGCCTAAAACCAGACCATCGGAAAAAATTAATCAGCTATAGTAAGGCGGACATTTGGGTACGGTGTCATCCAATACGGTAGATCAGCTCCACATCCATTTTGTTCCTCTTCATATATAACATCATATCATCTATAGAAACAGATGAAAAAATACATGAAAAAAGAAAGGTTAGAGACATGAGTTAAAACATGTTGAAACACTTATGTCTAACAAACACCACCGACCCCAAGGAAAGAAGACTGGATAGACAGACATACAGGGACATTTGAAAGGCAAACCACCTCTTTATGTATAAACCCCTAGATTGTAATCTACATTGAGACCGTGGGGTCTCAAAGTATTAAGTGTATATATCCAAAAAAGTTCTTTCTTTTTTAATAACAGGTTTCTATTACCCCCTCGTCGAGGCTGTGGGATATGATCAATGATCCAACATTGAAGTTGGCTTTCAGAGTGATTTTTCTCCACAAAATGTTTTGGAATAGGTAGATCCTTCCGTTTTTTCCTAATTGTAGAACGGTGATTATTTAGCCGTGTTTTAAGGTCAGTAGATGTTTCGCCTACATATAAGAGTTTACAGGGGCAACTCAAGACATAAACGACAAAATTAGAATTACAAGTAAGGTAAAAAGAAATAGGGTATCCTACTTTGGTAGTTGGGTGTATAAATACCTTACTTTTACAGATATGTTTGCAGTTGACACAGCTGAGACAAGGGAAACATCCCTTGCTCCGCTGGGCCAATGTGCTTTGTCTCAATCCAGGACCTGGGCCAATGTCTGCTCGTACTAATTGATCTCTCAAATTCCTGGATCTCCGATAGGAGAACAGGGGAGGAGATTTAAATTCAGGAATATGCCCCAGACACCCACCTAAAATTCCCCAATGTTTACTGATAACTCGGTTGATGGTACGACTATGTGCAGTGTATTTCGTAATGAATGGAATCCTATTCTGTGGAGTTTTTTTGATATTCCTTTTTAGTGATTCACTTCTGTCCATGTCTTTGACTATATCAATTTGAGGTTGAAGTAATCTAGAGGGATAACCTCTTTGTTTAAACTTATGAACCATGGTATCGAGTGATTTCTCCAAGTCCTCAGGGTTGGAGGTAATTCTCTTAGCCCTGAGGAATTGAGAGAAAGGGAGGTGCTCAACCATATTCCGTGGGTGACTACTCGATAAATGCAACAGAGTGTTTTTATCTGTGGGCTTGGTAAACAAGGTAGTATGTATACAACCATCCTGGATTTTAACAGTTGTGTCCAAAAATTGGATCTCTGTATCCGAATATATTAAGGTAAACTGTAGATCCTTGTTAATACTATTAAGATAGCCCTGAAATTCCAGCAGACCAGAGCTATCACCAGTCCAGATGAGGAAGACGTCGTCGATGTATCTCCACCACCTCAGGATCTTGCTGTGGTGGTGGGATACATGGACGACATCCTCCTCAAAACACCGCATAAAGATATTGGCGTAAGTTGGGGCCACGTGGGACCCCATTGCCACACCCCTAATTTGCTTGTAAAATGTATCCTGAAACAGAAAATAATTCTGTATCAGAATAATGTTCAAGAGGTCTATTACAAAGTCACAAGTGTGTATAGTTAGAGATGACAGCTCCAACATACGCCTAACCGCACTGACTCCAAGATCATGGTCAATAGACGTATATAAAGACGTCACATCAAATGATGCCAGAATAAGATCCTGAGGTGGTGGAGATACATCGACGACGTCTTCCTCATCTGGACTGGTGATAGCCCTGGTCTGCTGGAATTTCAGGGCTATCTTAATAGTATTAACAAGGATCTACAGTTTACCTTAATATATTCGGATACAGAGATCCAATTTTTGGACACAACTGTTAAAATCCAGGATGGTTGTATACATACTACCTTGTTTACCAAGCCCACAGATAAAAACACTCTGTTGCATTTTTCGAGTAGTCACCCACGGAATATGGTTGAGCACCTCCCTTTCTCTCAATTCCTCAGGGCTAAGAGAATTACCTCCAACCCTGAGGACTTGGAGAAATCACTCGATACCATGGTTCATAAGTTTAAACAAAGAGGTTATCCCTCTAGATTACTTCAACCTCAAATTGATATAGTCAAAGACATGGACAGAAGTGAATCACTAAAAAGGAATATCAAAAAAACTCCACAGAATAGGATTCCATTCATTACGAAATACACTGCACATAGTCGTACCATCAACCGAGTTATCAGTAAACATTGGGGAATTTTAGGTGGGTGTCTGGGACATATTCCTGAATTTAAATCTCCTCCCCTGTTCTCCTATCGGAGATCCAGGAATTTGAGAGATCAATTAGTACGAGCAGACATTGGCCCAGGTCCTGGATTGAGACAAAGCACATTGGCCCAGCGGAGCAAGGGATGTTTCCCTTGTCTCAGCTGTGTCAACTGCAAACATATCTGTAAAAGTAAGGTATTTATACACCCAACTACCAAAGTAGGATACCCTATTTCCTTTTACCTTACTTGTAATTCTAATTTTGTCGTTTATGTCTTGAGTTGCCCCTGTAAACTCTTATATGTAGGCGAAACATCTACTGACCTTAAAACACGGCTAAATAATCACCGTTCTACAATTAGGAAAAAACGGAAGGATCTACCTATTCCAAAACATTTTGTGGAGAAAAATCACTCTGAAAGCCAACTTCAATGTTGGATCATTGATCATATCCCACAGCCTCGACGAGGGGGTAATAGAAACCTGTTATTAAAAAAGAAAGAACTTTTTTGGATATATACACTTAATACTTTGAGACCCCACGGTCTCAATGTAGATTACAATCTAGGGGTTTATACATAAAGAGGTGGTTTGCCTTTCAAATGTCCCTGTATGTCTGTCTATCCAGTCTTCTTTCCTTGGGGTCGGTGGTGTTTGTTAGACATAAGTGTTTCAACATGTTATAACTCATGTCTCTAACCTTTCTTTTTTCATGTATTTTTTCATCTGTTTCTATAGATGATATGATGTTATATATGAAGAGGAACAAAATGGATGTGGAGCTGATCTACCGTATTGGATGACACCGTACCCAAATGTCCGCCTTACTATAGCTGATTAATTTTTTCCGATGGTCTGGTTTTAGGCTGTGTCTCGATAGAGTTTTAGACAATGCATGTGTTGACCGCATAGTTGTGAGGAGAATCCCTCTCTCATAGGCATTAGAAGGAGGTGTGATTGGGGCGGCATTGGTACACATGATTGACATGACATTGCCGATCATGTTTATATTGCTTGCCCAACATATGGATACTGGAGCCCTCTGACAGGGGCACCCGTCTCCCTTTTTCGCCTCATATGAGCCTGATTTATAATAAATTACAATAGTTTTCTACTTTGGGACCACACTGCCAGTTTCTAAAATGGCGCTTCCATACTAGACCTCATGTGGGCATGCGCACCGGAGGACTGATGCGGTCTTCAGATGCGCCGCTCAGAACTACGTGAACGTAGCATGATGTCATTCTGCCGAGACGCATCCTGACGCTTGCGCATTGCTCAGCGATAGACGCCAAGGCTGGCTATAGGCGGACTTGGTGAAGTACGTGGTCTACATGCGGTATGTCACCCCTCCCATCTGGTGCTCCTCTCATTTCCCTCTCTTTTTAAAAATTTATTAAATTAATATAATTATGTTGATATGTAACAGCTGATGGCAATCGGCGGCATTTACACTTATATGCACATTATGTTATCCCACTGTATTATTGTTCGATTATGTATCACATTTAGTGGTGTATTATCATCTGCAATATCTATATGGTTGTATGAATTATTGTAATTATGTTTGCACACCCCTTTTTATCACATTGTTCTCATGAATTGTTTTACTCCACCCCCTAATCATGTCACCTATTTATATGATATGTTTCACTTATGTCTTTATGCTTGAGAAAGGCTCAGGATTTTGAGCCGAAACGTCGCCTCTTGTGCCACTGTGGCTGAATAAAATTTTTTGAATACATTTCTCTACTGGATGTGCTGTCCATTTCTACATACAAATGTTGGGTAAGCAGTGATAACCCTGGACATAGCACCCGCTATACTGTTATGTTTTGGTGCTGCCACATTTTTCCATTTTTATATATATATATATATATATATATGATTGGGGCATATCTCTCTCTCTCTCTCTATATAAATATATATATATATATATATATATATATTTATAGATATATAGATATACAGACGTGGACAAAATTGTTGGTACCCTTTGGTCAATGAAAGAAAAAGTCACAATGGTCACAGAAATAACTTTAATCTGACAAAAGTAATAATAAATTAAAATTCTATAAATGTTAACCAATGAAAGTCAGACATTGTTTTTCAACCATGCTTCAACAGAATTATGTAAAAAAATAAACTCATGAAACAGGCATGGACAAAAATGATGGTACCCCTAGAAAACACAGAACATAATGTGACCAAAGGGACATGTTAATTCAAGGTGTGTCCACTAATTAGCATCACAGGTGTCTACAACCTTGTAATCAGCCATTGGGCCTATATATATGGCTCCAGGTAATCACTGTGTTGTTTGGTGATATGGTGTGTACCACACTCGACATGGACCAGAGGAAGCAAAGGAAAGAGCTGTCTCAAGAGATCAGAAAGAAAATTATAGACAAGCATGTTAAAGGTAAAGGCTATAAGACCATCTCCAAGCAACTAGATGTTCCTGTGAGTACAGTTGCACATATTATTCATAAGTTTAAGATCCATGGGACTGTAGCCAACCTCCCTGGACGTGGCCGCAGGAGGAAAATTGATGACAAATCTAAGAGACGGATAATCCGAATGGTAACAAAAGAGCCTAGAAAGACTTCTAAAGAGATTCAAGGTGAACTTCATGCTCAAGGAACATCAGTGTCAGATCGCACCATCCGTCGTTGTTTGAGCCAAAGTGGACTACATGGGAGACGACCAAGGAGGACACCATTGTTGAAAACGAATCATAAAAAAGCAAGACTGGAATATGCCAAACTACATGTTGACAAGCCACAAAGCTTCTGGGAGAATGTCCTGTGGACAGATGAGACAAAAATCGAAGTTTTTGCCAAGGCACATCAGCTGTATGTTCACAGACGAAAAAATGAAGCATATCAAGAAAAGAACACTGTCCCTACTGTGAAACATGGAGGAGGCTCTGTTATGTTCTGGGGCTGCTTTGCTGCGTCTGGCACAGGGTGTCTTGAATCTGTGCAGGGTACAATGAAATCTCAAGACTATCAAGGAATTCTAGAGAGAAATGTACTAGCCAGTGTCAGAAAGCTTGGTCTCAGTCGCAGGTCATGGGTCTTGCAACAGGACAATGACCCAAAACACACCGCTAAAAACACCCAAGAATGGCTAAGAGGAAAAAATTGGACTATTCTAAAGTGGCCTTCTATGAGCCCTGACCTCAATCCTATTGAGCATCTTTGGAAGGAGCTGAAACATGCAGTCTGGAAAAGGCACCCTTCAAACCGGACACAACTGGAGCAGTTTGCTCATGAGGAGTGGGCCAAAATACCTGCTGAGAGGTGCAGATGTCTCATTGACAGTTACAGGAAGCGTTTGATTGCAGTGATTGCCTCAAAAGGTTGCGCAACAAAATATTAAGTTAGGGGTACCATCATTTTTGTCCATGCCTGTTTCATGAGTTTATTTTTTTACATAATTCTGTTGAAGCATGGTTGAAAAACAATGTCTGACTTTCATTGGTTAACATTTATAGAATTTTAATTTATTATTACTTTTGTCAGATTAAAGTTATTTCTGTGACCATTGTGACTTTTTCTTTCATTGACCAAAGGGTACCAACAATTTTGTCCACGTCTGTATATTATACACCATATATGGACTGGGCCCATATACAGGGGACCTATACTTCCTATGTACATCCATTTACTAGGAAATATGTATATATAGGGGATATACCTACATACATATATCCTCACTGGCCAATACAAGGGGCCAATATATATACAAGGGGCCAGTATATATGCACGATTATACCTCTTCCCTATGCACACACTCGAAAGTAATTTTATACATTAATATGTGGATAATTCAGTATATTTCCAATGCAGTGCTGCCACCTGCAGGAATGCATTGTAAAATACCTGTAATAGACCTGGTAACCTTGTACAGGCTCATGCCTATTACCACAGTTTTTAGAGAGGGGAAGGCATCCCAGTTTTCCTTTCTCAAAAGCCCTGGTCACAATTGACTATGACATCTGAGGAGCTAATGTCTGCGATCAGTGTTATAGACAATCACAGACATTAGCCCCGGTGGCTATGGTGCTTGACCTGCTCCAGAGCAGGTGCCATCTTTAACCACTTCCCGACCACCCATTGACTATAAACGTCCTGGGCGGTTGGGTTTATCTCTGAATGGACGTTCTGGAACTTCCTTTCAGAGATGTCACCTGCCGAGCGGGGGGACCGCTGCCAGTGACAGCAGGGCACCCCAGAGAGAAGGCAGGGACTGTTTCAGGGTGTCTCTGCCTTCTAGATTGCTGTATACACAGCGCTCAACGATCAGGAAGCACTATGCCGCTTTCTGTCCTGGCCCGGTGATCATGTGACCGCCGGGCCGGGGGAGTGCAGAAGTTGTCGGATCTTCCATAGACCACGGTCATCCCTGCACTGAGGCTTTACAACACAGTATAGTGCTGTACAGCCTCTCTGGGGGGTGTATTTCCCCTGTAACTGGGGCTACTTTGTCAGCCCCAGTTACAGGGGAAATTTATAGTTAAAAAAATAAATAAAAATGAAGTTAAATGTCCCCCAGAGGTCTTGTATGACCTTATGAGGGACACAAAGTAAAAAAATATATATATTTATAAATAGTGTTTAAAAAAATATTATTTCCCCCCCAATCAGTTATTTGAAAATTGTTAAAAATAGAAAAAATAAAATAAAATAGACATATTTGTTATAACCGCGTCCTTAACGACCGACTCTAAAACAATATATGATCTACCCCATCAGGTGAACACCGTAAAAAAATAAATAAATAATTGAGCCAAAACTGATTTTTTTGTAAGCTCACCTCACAAAAAACCATAATGTTAGTCAATTAAAAAGTTGTATGTACCCCAAAATGGTAGCAATAAAAAATATCACCTCATCCGACAAAAAATTAAAAAATATGGCTCTAAGAAAAAGGCAACACAAAAACATGCTTTTAAAAAAAAAAAAATTATTGTGTAAAACGTAAAAAACAAAACAATAAAAACAAGACATATTTGGTATCGTTGCGTCCGTAATGACCGGATCTATAAAAATATCATATGATCTACCCCATCAAGGATTTCACTGTGGGGATACCTCAGGGTCTCTTTAAATGCAACATGGTGCACAAAGACCATTCCAGCAAAGTCTTCCCTCCAAAAACCATATGGCACTCCTTGCCTTATGCACCCTGTCGTGTGCCCAAACAGCTGTATACGTCGATATATGGGGTGTTTCTGAAAAAAGCAGGATAAAGGTAATAAATATTGAGGTTTGTTTTGTTGTTAACCCTTGATGTGTTCCAGGAAAAACTTGATTAAAATGGAAAATCTGCAACAAAAAAAAGTGAAATTTTACCTCTATTTTGCTTTAATTCATGCGGAATACCTAAAGGTTAAACAACATTTCTAAAACCAGTTTGGAATAGCTTGAGGGGTGTCATTTCTAAAATAGGGTAATTTATGGGTTGGTTCTATTATGTAAGCCCCACAAAGTGACTGCAGAACTGAACTAGACCTTAAAAAAGATGACTTCTAAAATTTCTAAACCTTCTAATGTCCTAAATAAATAAAATCATGATTCCAACATATAGTAGATATATGGGGAATGTTAGTTAATTAATATTTTATGAGACATCACTATCTGTCTTAAAAGCAGAGAGATTAAAATTTAGAAAACAGTGAATGTTTTCAAATTTTCATAAACGTTTTGATTTTTTTTATAAATAAAGATAAAACATATTAACACAAATTTACAATTAACATTAAGTATAATGTTAACAGAATGTCGCGGCTCACTGCTGTTAGTGGATGATGCGGTGCTGCAAGCTGAAATTGAGGACGCCTCACCTCAATGTAAGAAAAACTGATAAAATAGAAGAGCGAGCACTCACTCTGTGGCAAAACACTCAGATTTAATGATAAAATCAATAGACAACAATACAATAAAAATAATGATAAAATACAAATAAAATTAATAGTAAAATGGTTGGTCGACCAGTTTAGTAACGCATTCCACCTAGACGAAGGGGCATAACTCAGTCATACAATAGCGGTGTCTTAAATGAGATTGAACATAATACTAAACTGTGAATTAAATATAAGAATATAGATCCGGTGAAAAATGAACAGTGCTGGAAATCAACAGTGCAATAATGTGATCAACAATATTTATAACATATAGTAAAAATAACATATAATATGATAAATGTGATGAGGTGATAAGACACCTAATAGGCTTTACGGGCCAAAAGAGTTCCTCCTATAATAATGGATGACCGCAACCAAAAATGGCCAAATGAGCTGTTGAAATGTCTCAGCTTAATAGCTGTATCACTTTCAATAGTGGCAATAATATGCCTATCTTTGTTGCAAAAGATAAACTTTCCTGGGTATGGAGTCTTACCTCCTATGGCAGTATATTACTGCTGTGCACGTGTGAAGTCGTCCACTTGATGTTTGTTTGAAAATGCCGGGACTCCGCTGTACGAGACGCGCTGACGTCCGCGCTCTCGTAAGTGCTGCTTGTAAGGGAGTGACGTCTTAATCTCGCGGTGTTATGAGTGAGACTCCCGTCCGATCTCTCTGTCCGCTCAGACGTTATACAGCAGTGTAATTATCCCAGCAAAAGTAATTTTTAAATGTCTCTTAGCGCATGGCCATGCGAAAATTCTTTCTGTGGTAATTACCACTGAGGAAGGGACCGGAACAGTCCCGAAACGCGTCTGGGCGATACTTCAATATAACCTCCAGAAAGAATTTTCGCATGGCCATGCGCTAAGAGACATTTAAAAATTACTTTTGCTGGGATAATTACACTGCTGTATAACGTCTGAGCGGACAGAGAGATCGGACGGGAGTCTCACTCATAACACCGCGAGATTAAGACGTCACTGCCTTACAAGCAGCACTTACGAGAGCGCGGACGTCAGCGCGTCTCGTACAGCGGAGTCCCGGCATTTTAAAAAACAAACATCAAGTGGACGACTTCACACGTGCACAGCAGTAATATACTGCCATAGGAGGTAAGACTCCATACCCAGGAAAGTTTATCTTTTGCAACAAAGATAGGCATATTATTGCCACTATTGAAAGTGATACAGCTATTAAGCTGAGACATTTCCACGGCTCATTTGGCCATTTTTGGTTGCGGTCATCCATTATTATAGGAGGAACTCTTTTGGCCCGTAAAGCCTATTAGGTGTCTTATCACCTCATCACATTTATCATATTATATGTTATTTTTACTATATGTTATTAATATTGTTGATCACATTATTGCACTGTTGATTTCCAGCACTGTTCATTTTTCACCGGATCTATATTCTTATATTTAATTCACAGTTTAGTATTATGTTCAATCTCATTTAAGACACCGCTATTGTATGACTGAGTTATGCCCCTTCGTCTAGGTGGAATGCGTTACTAAACTGGTCGACCAACCATTTTACTATTAATTTTATTTGTATTTTATCATTATTTTTATTGTATTGTTGTCTATTGATTTTATCATTAAATCTGAGTGTTTTGCCACAGAGTGAGTGCTCGCTCTACTATTTTATGAAGTATAATGTGTCATGAGAAAACAATCTCTGAATGGCTTGGATAAGTAAAAGCGTTCCAAAGTCATTACCACATAAAGTGACACATGTCAGATTTGCGAAATTAGGCCTGGTCAGGAAGAGGGTAAATGGCCCTGTCTGGAAGTGGTTAAAGAGATGACTCTGCCATTGATTGATTGAATTTAGGATTTGTTATAAATCAAGGAATTAAAGGGGTTATCTAATATCATAAACAGCCTCCCCGTGTGCTGGGCCCCTCACAGGGAATATACTTACCGGGCTCCCTGCGACGCTCCTGGTCCCCGCACCGTTCTCCCCATGTACCGATGAAAACATCCGGTGTTGGGGGGAAGAGGGGGGGAGCAGCCAATGGGAGATGGGGGCGAGCCTCCCTAGTGTCACTCACGTGCTAGGGAGGCTCGTCCCCGCCATCGTCTGCCATTGGCTGCTCCCTCCGTCATCAGTTGGTTGAACTTGATGGCCGTTTGTCTTTTTTCAACCGTATTAACTATGTAACTAGGTAACCCCTTTAACATTGTAATTGATAAAAATTAACTGACACAGATGACTCATGACGGCTAATACTGCTTTTGTTTTGTTGACCATCTATTTTTTGGCTTAGAATAAGGTGTTAGAGTTTTTTGTTGCTGTTACTGACAAGGGATACCAGAGTATAAAAGTAGCAGCGGGATTTCAGAAGAGAGAGCTTTGCTCCCTATGAATACAACCCAACTCTTTACTCCCTATGACTAGAAAATAGCTGCAAAACACAGCGGATTTACAAGTCCCTTTTTGTAAGGCTGACTAAAACCACAATAAATAAGTGACCACTTCTAAAATAAAATCCTCTATACTTGTGATACCCAATACTAGACTGTGCTGTTACACTTCCATACACAAGCATCAAAGTTCATTTCATGCCTTAGCTATTTATAGACTGTGTGATGCTGATAAGATCCCTCCTGTGCCTCTCCAGGACACGGTGTGACATATAGTAAGACACAAAATGTCATAAAGGGAATGTATCATCACTCGTCTTTTTAAAATTAAAACCCACCTATATGAATATATTGCTTTATTTCTAATCCGTTTGTTCATTACATACTTTTTGCACATAATTATGTTTAAACTGCTATTAACAGCATACAGAGATTTGCTTTACAGGAACCACTTGGAACTACTAGAACCTGTAGTCTGGAGAGGAATATGACTTATTTAGGAGAGTGTTCTATGCATGTTCTCTGTCCTATGCAGGGAGGGGGAGGAGGTGATCTCTGTCCATCTCCTGTTGACAATTATAGATTAAAGGGTTCCCCAAGAGTTTGTAAAATTTGGCAGGGAGCATGGGGCAATGTAAAATAAGAAATAAAAAACTTACTTACGTTTAAAATGTCCTGCTGGTCCTGAACCACTGCTCTGGTCCCCACTGTTCTAATCACCACTGGTCCTGCAGATCTCACATGCTGTTCATCATTCCATGACCACTGCTGCCAATCACTGGCCTCAGCACACATGACTGTTGAGGCAAGTGATTGGCTGTACTGGTCACAGTGTTGATGAACATAATTTCTTCAGTACAAGCCAAGCAAGGATCAGAAGGGCATAGATTGGAATGGTGGCCTTGAACTGGCGTGACTTTTCCCCTGATGCCTGACAAATCTTGTCAAATCTTGTAGAACCTCTATAGCTTTTGTAGAAGCCTCCAGCTTTTTAATAAAGGTGTTACCTTTCAGTGTAATCCTGCCTTTGATAATGAGATGAATGCTAATAAGTGATCCCTACAGAATAAGAAGTGACAGCATATTATTAGGCCCACCAATCAGTGTGACAACTGTAACATGTCAGTATTTTTTTTAAAAATATTTACATGGAAACTAATGAAAAATAATAAAAAATATGTTTAACCATTTTCCTGCCAAGGATATATTTCATACATTCCAAGGACTTTCCTAATAAATCCTTGATACCAATGGCTGGATGACAGGCTGTTTAATAGATAGAGATCCAAGCCAGGTCAAGTTAGAGCGCTTAGAATGGGGTCTCAGTGAAAACTGTACATACCTGCAGATTTCATTCCTGACCTGATTTCTGAGTGCTCTAACTCATGATTTATCATGGCTAGTGCTGTCAGCTATAAAATAAGACCTGGCTTGATTCTCTAGATGTAACACAGTGTGAGATATACCTAACTCCTGTAAAAAAAAAAAGACACTCCACTACAATTAAATACAAATCAGTATCAATTTATACATATGACAGAAGAAAGCAGCTCTTCCCCTTCACCCAACTGATATGTCAACCAGCCTTGAGAAGGAAAGGGGTTAGTTGGGGACATGCTGACAGGCTGCTGGAGGAGTGAAGAGACATAGATCCTTCTATTTCCCTGCGTAACTTTACATTTCCCATATTGTCAACCCCCTTCACCCATCAATCACAGAGCATACTCTTTCCAGAAGAGTAGTGTGAAGGTAAGCAGCCCTCTTGATCTAATTAGGCCTTTTATTGATGGCCAGGGCCCAGACATTTACCAGATTCCAGATCACTGCACCAAATGAGTTGCACCAAAGACACCACACACAGCATCAATAGAGTTTACATTTTACACTGTTACTATCTTGTCCATACTCAATCTATAGAGAAATATATACAGATAATTTCTCTTGCGATTACATGCTACAGTAAAAACAATAACGGTCATCACAAATTTTCATCAGAAAAGGTAATTTTGCTCATTGTTTGTAGCCATAAACAATCTTTTTTTGCAGTTAAAAAAACCGGTATTCAGCCGCTTAAAGGGGTTGTCCGGGTTCAGAGCTGAACCCGGACATACCCTTATTTTCACCCCAGCAGCCCCCCTGAGCCTAGCATCGGAGCATCTCATGCTCCGATGCGCTCCCGTGCCCTGCGCTAAACCGCGCAGGGCACGGGCTCTTTTGTTTTCAATAACACACGGCCGGGCAGAAACTTCCGCCCGGCAGTGTGTTCGGTGACGTCATCGGCTCTGGGGGGCGGGCTTTAGCTCTGCCCTAGCCGTTTTACTGGCTAGGGCAGAGCTAAATCCCGCCCATCAGTGCCGGTGACGTCACCGGGGTTCCTGTCAGCCCCATGGAGAGCCCCGGTACGTCACCGGAACTCCTAAAAATGCCTTTGCCCTGTGCAATTTAGCGCAGGGCAAAGGAGAGCATCGGAGCATGAACTGCTCCGATGCTCCTGTCAGGGATGCTGCCAAGGTGAAAATGGAGGGATGTCCGGGTTCAGCTCTGAACCCGGACAACCCCTTTAAGAGACAGGTATAAGTTATTTAGCTGCTTTTTAGACAGGTGCTTTTTGTGCACATATTATGAATGCAACACTCAGACCTCCCACGTTTCAATTCAGAGCTAATGTTAAAGGGAACCTGTCACCGGGATTTTGTGTATAGAGCTGAGGACATGGGTTGCTAGATGGCCGATGGCCCATCAGCAATACCCAGTCCCCAGAGCTCTGTGTGCTTTTATTGTGAAAAAACCCAGATTTGATATATATGCAAATTAACCTGAGATGAGCCCTGTCCTTGACTCCTCTCATGCACAGGACTCATCTCAGGTTAATTTGCATATCTATCAAATCATTAGTTTTTTCCCACAATAAAAGCACACAGAGCTATGGGGACTGGGTATTGCAAATGTACTAGATGTGATCTAGCAACCGATGTCCTCAGCTCTATACACAAAAACCTGGTGACAGGTTCCCTTTAAAGCGCTCAAACTAATTTTCTGAAGAACTACAAAATGTTTAGGTGTTCGGTCCAAATTATAGTAGTAATAAAACACCCATATTATATTTGTCTAAAAGCGGCCTTAGATGAAAAATGTTATATTAATTCCCAATACTTGCATGCAAGAGTTGGTTGGTGCATTCCCAGAGGTGGACTGGCCATAGACCGTACCGGGAAATTTCTCAGTGAGCCGATGCCCAGGGACCCACCTAATGCCACCAGCCAGGTGCATAAAGATCTCATACTCTCAGCATTAATTAATGTAAGAGCATCAGGCACTTATGCACAGTGGCTGCAGGTGCCCTCCTGAATTCGACTATATTGCCATCCTCAGGATGATTACCGTATACAGTATAATATTGTGGTGTGGTCGACAGTATTCAGTGCTGTATTGTGGTATTTGGTTCTGCTGGGACGGCATTTGGTTCTGCAAATACAGTATTGCTGGCCCCATCTACTTCTGTTGTCCCTGCCTACATGTGTTGGTTCTGCCTAATTGTGTTGTCCAACCTTCTGTCAGTTTGCACCCACCATTCCTGAGGTTTTTGCAGCATTGAATGTATACATGTGCGGTATTTGCAAACTCTTAAAGATGAAGAAGGTCACGGCACTCCAAAAGCTTGTTCAATGTTCTTTAATACACCAAAGGTTCAGCAGCAACGTTTCGACAACAGTCTTTATCAAGCTACATGTAGCTTGATAAAGACTGTTGTCGAAACGTTGCTGCTGAACCTTTGGTGTATTAAAGAACATTGAACAAGCTTTTGGAGTGCCGTGACCTTCTTCATCTTTACTGGTATTTTTGGGGTCTCTGAGGCCGAGACCTGACGTCACGAGCACCGCCGCAAAGCCTCTTGAGTGAATTCAAGTAAGTGGTGCTGTCCTACCATTTATTTTTGTATTTACAAACTCCTCACAGCTTACAGTTTTTTGCAGAATATATATTTTACTTGCATGAGGACTGGAGTACACATTTTAGTTGAAATTTAAATTTTTGTCCAACTTTATTTCTATATACAGTATATATATATATATATATATATATACATATACACACACACACAGTGGATATAAAAAGTCTACAGACCCCTGTTAAAATGTCAGGTTTCTGTGATGTAGAATAATGAGACAAAGATAAATCATTTCAGAACTTTCTCCACCTTTAATGTGACCTATAAACTGTACAACTCAATTGAAAAACAAACTGAAATCTTTGAGGTAGAGGAAAGAAAAAATATTAAATAAAATAATATGGTTACATAAGTGTGCACACCCTTAAACTAATACTTTGTTGAAGCACCTTTTGATTTTATTACAGCACTCAGTCTTTTTGGGTAGGAGTCTATCAGCATGACACATTTTGACTTGGCAAGATTTGCCTACTCTTCTTTGCAAAAACACTTCAAATCTGTCAGATTGCGAGGGCATCTCCTGTGCACAGCCGTCTTCAGATCACCCCACAGATTTTCAAATCGGGCCTGGGCTCTGGCTGGACCATTCCAAAACTTTAATCTTCTTCTGGTGAAGCCATTCCTTTGTTGATTTGGATGTATGCTTTGGGTCGTTGTGCTGAAAGATGAAGTTCCTCTTCATTTTCAGCTTTCTAGCAGAAGCCTGAAGGTTTTGTGCCAATATTGACTGGTATGTGGAACTGTTCATAATTCCCTCTAGCTTAACTAAGGCCCCAGTTCCACCTGAAGAAAAACAGCCCCAAAGCATGATGCTGCCACCACCATGCTTCACTGTGGGTATGGTGTTCTTTTGGTGATGTGCAGTGTTGTTTTTGCGCCAAACATATCTTTTGGAATTATAGCCAGAAAGTTAAACCTTGGTTTCATCAGACCATAACATCTTTTCCCACATGCTTTTGGGAGACTTTAGATGTGTTTTTGCAAAATGTAGCCTGGCTTGGATGTTTTTTCGTAAGAAAAGGCTTTCATCTTGCCACTCTACCCCATAGTCAAGACATATGAAGAATAGAGATGTCGCGAACATAAAATTTTCCGTTCGCGATCTGCGAACGCGAATTTCCGCAAATGTTAACGAACAGGCGAACCGCCATAGACTTCAATAGGCAGGCGAATTTTAAAACCCACAGGGACTCTTACTGGCCACAATAGTGATGGAAAAGTTGTTTCAAGGGGACTAACACCTGGACTGTGGCATGCCGGAGGGGGATCCATGGCAAAACTCCCACGGAAAATTACGTAGTTGACGCAGAGTTGGGTTTTAATCCATAAAGGGCATAAATCACCTAACATTCCTAAATAGTTTGGAATAACGTGCTTTAAAACATCCAGTGTGTGTATACGATCAGGTATGATGTTGTATCGATCAGGTAGTGTAAGGGTTACGCCTGCTTCACAGTGACAGACCAAACTCTGACAGACCAAACTCCCCGTTTAACGCACCGCAAACAACCGCAAACAGTCGATTTGCACAACCGCAAACTCCCCATTTGCACAAGGTTGGATACCAAGCTAGCCATGTCCCGTTCCTTGTCCTCACTGACGTCATTGAAGGTCTCTTCCTCCACCCAGCCACGTACAACACCAAAGGTCCCTGAAAGCTGACAACAAGCCCCCTGGGACGCCTGCTGTGGTTGGTCTTCCACCTCCTCAAAGCTACCTTCCTCCTCGGACTCCTCCTTTTCAGACTCCTCTCTCTGTGTTGCCGCAGGTCCAGAAATTGACGACTACAAGGCTGCTTCTGGTGGTGATGGTGACCACAACTCTTCCTCTTCATGCTCATCTACGGCCTGATCCAGCACTCTTTGCATGAGGTCGATGATGTTGCCTTGGGTTTGACTGACCAGGTTTGTCACTTCCGCAAAAGGATGCATGAGCCTAAAGCCATTGTGCATGAGCCAAAAAATACCTAGCTCCGCAGAGGCTGTCCTTTTTTTTTTTATAAAAAAAATCTGTTCTTACCAGTTTAATCTCTGTTTTGTCCCCTATCAGGGGCCGGTGTGGTGTATGTAATAGATTTTAGGAACCGGGAGATGGAAAAAGATGCTTGGTCGGTCCTCCTACTTCCAATTTGGGGCACTGCGCGTGCGCCGTGCAATGTACTGTGCCACCCTATATGAGTGGTGTGTTAAGTAGTACTATTCTTATCAATTTAATCCCTGTTACGTCCCCTATCAGGGGACGTGTATCGAATAGATTTTAGACAACCGCAAACAGTTGTCAATAGTTGACATAAATTTTATTCCTCTATGCGTCAATCTTAGTGTAGTGATGACTGTGCTAGTGCGCACGTTTGGGAAATTGCAGGCGATGGCGGTTTTTCAAAGCCTATGGTCGTGCTGAGGTAGTTCAGTGACAGTTAAGTGACCCAGAAAACAATGAATCTGCAGTGTGGGCCCATTGTTGGCCTAGTAGGCTTTAATGATCACCTTAGATGATCACAAAGAAAATTAATGTTTTTTCTATGCAAAATTATCCAGCCGATCGCTTTTGGTCTGTTCACAATGAAGCACAACCTTATCATCTGGGGTGTGCCAACATTGCCATTGCCAACACACTCATAGAGGTGATCGCTTCATTGTGATACAGAAGCCCCTTCACCACAACAAGGTAACGATCACTAAGGGGAATTGACACATGTATGTGCCTTTTTTTTTTTTTTTTGCAGCCACAGTGCAGCACCAGAGGCCAGAAAAATTAAGCATGTACACATGCCTGAAAAACTAGGTATTGTAGCAGCAGCTGCTGTAGCAGCGGCCGGAAAAATTGATGTTTTCCAGACAGAAAGTGCACTAAAACATTGCGGCTTAAACCCTAGTTGGTGACGGAGAAGTCACGCAAGTCATCCAGCATGCAGAGATAAAATACAGCAGCGTGTGGGCCATTTTTAGCCCAAGGCATCTCATCTCATCAGGCCTTTTTTAGTCAAATGTATAGCCTACTGTCAGTCCCTTCGGGATCCATGCCTCATTCTTCTTAATAAAGGTGAGGTAATCTAGACTTTTTTGATCTAGGCAACTTCTCTTCTCAGTGACAATACCTCCTGCTGCACTGAAGGTCCTTTCTGACAGGACACTTGAAGCGGAGCAGGTCAGTAGTTCTATCGCAAATTGGGATAGCTCAGGCCACAGGTCAAGCCTGCACACCCAGTAGTCAAGGGGTTCATCGCTCCTCAGAGTGTCGATATCTATAGTTAAGGCGAGGTAGTCTGCTACCTGTATGGTGATGCGTAGGACTTAAAAAGCTCTGCATGTCTTCCATCAACAACACGTCTTTAAAGCGTCCTGTCCTTGCCGGCGTGGTCGTGGTAGGAGGATGATTACTTTCACCTCTTCCCCTGTTAGATTCCCGTTGTGCTGTGACATCACCCTTATACGCTGTGTAAAGCATACTTTTCAACTTGTTTTGGAACTGCTGCATCCTTTCCAACTTTCGGTAATTTGGTAACATTTCAGCCACTTTATGCTTATACCGGGGGTCTAGTAGCGTGGCCACGCAGTACAGGTCGTACTCCTTCAGTAGTTTTATATGAGGGTCCCTCAACAGGCATGACAGCATGAAAGACCCCATTTGCACAAGGTTGGATGCCGAGCCACTCAGGACCCGTTCCTCATCCTCACTGATCTCACTAAAGGTCTGTTCTTCCCCCCAGCCACGTACAACACCACGGGTACCAGATAGGTGACAACGAGCACCCTGGGATGCCTGCTGTGGTTGGTCTTCTTCCTCCTCAAAGCCACATTCCTCCTCTGACTCCTCTTCCAGCGTTGCCGCAGGTCCAGCAAGCGATGCTGATAAGGCAGTTTCTGGTGGTGATGTGACCACAACTCTTCCTCTTCACGCTCATCTACGGCCTGATCCAGCACTCTTTGCAGGGCACGCTCCAGGAAGAAAACAAATGGGATGAGGTCGCTGATAGTGCCTTCGGTGCGACTGACTAGGTTTGTCACCTCCTCAAAATGAAGCATGAGCCTACAGGCATTGCGCATGAGAGTCCAGTAACGTGGCAAAAAAATACCCAGCTCTGCAGAGGGTGTCCTAGCACCCCAGTCATACAAATACTTGTTGACGGCTTTTTCTTGTTGGGGCAGTCGAACATTAGGAGTGTTGAATTCCAACGTGTCGGGCTGTCGCAAATCAAGCGCCTCACTGGCATGTTGTTTCGCCGCCGAATATCTGAAAAGTGCGCCATGGCCGTGTAGGAACGCCTGAAATGGCCACACACCTTCCTGGCCTGCTTGAGGACGTCCTGTAAGCCTGGGTACTTATGCACAAAGCGTTGTACGATCAGATTCAACACATGTGCCATGCACGGCTCATGTGTCAACTTGCCCAAATTCAATGCCGCCAACAAATTGCTTCCGTTGTCACATACCACTTTGCCGATCTCCAGTTGGTGCGGGGTCAGCCACTGATCCACCTGTGCGTTCAGGGCGGACAGGAGTGCTGGTCCGGTGTGACTCTCTGCTTTCAGGCAAGTCAACCCCAAGACGGCGTGACACTGTCGTATCCGGGATATGGAATAGCCCCTGGGGAGCTGGGGGGGGGTGTGCAGTTGATGTGGAGCAAGACGCAGCAGCAGAAGAGGACTCAGCCGAGGAGGTTAGCGAGGAGGATGGAGTAGGAGGAGTAGAGGAGGTGGCAGTGTCCCCAACTCCTCTGCAGAGCCACGCATTCCATGCTTGGCAGCCGTCAGCAGGTTTACCCAATGCGCAGTGTACGTGATATACCTGCCCTGACCGTGCTTTGCAGACCAGGTATCAGTGGTCAGATGGAACCTTGCACCAACACTGTGCCAGACATGCCATGACTTCCTTTTTCACAATAGAGTACAGGTTGGGGATTGCCTTCTGTAAAAAAAATATTTGGCCGGGTACCTTCCACTGCGGTGTCCCAATAGCTACAATTTTTTTTGAAGGCCTCAGACTCCACCAGCTTGTATGGTAAAAGCTGGCGGCCTAAGAGTTCCGACAAGCCAGCTGTCAGACGCCGGGCAAGGGGGTGACTCTGTGACATGGGCTTCTTACGCTCAAACATTTCCTTGACAGACACCTGACTGTGGGCAGATGAGCAGGAACTGCTGAAGGTGAGAGGCGGAGTGGTGGATGGCTAAAAGGGGGCAAGGAGGACAGCAGTGGTTGATGTGGCTGAAGATGCTGGACCAGGAGGAGGATGGTGGCTTTGAGTTTGTGTGCTGCTTGTACTCGTCATCACGTGTTGATCCCATAGGTGTTTGTGATGTGAGATCATGTGCCTTCGCAAAGCAGTTGTACCTAGGTGGGTGTTGGACTTCCCACGACTTTCTTTTGGCACAGGTTGCAAATGGCATCGCTGTTATCAGAGGCAGACACACCAAAAAAATGCCACACTGCTGAGCTTTGCAATGACGGCATTCTGGTGGTGGCAACAGCATGCGTTGATTGGCGTGCTGTCTGGCTGACCCCGGATGCCGATACATGCTGTCTGACTGTGCCACTAGCTCCTTGCGACGACCTCCCCCTGCTTCGAGCGGGCACCCACGTGACATCCACGGACACATCGTCATCATCAACTGCTTAATTTGTATCTGACAACTCAGCAAAGGAAGCAGCAGCACCGTACGTCCATGTGTGTAATGCTGCCTGACTGAGACATATCCCTGTTATCTACATCCTCTGGCAATAATGGTGGCGCATCACTCATTTCTTCCAACTGATGTGTAAATAACTCCTCTGACAGATCAAGTGAAGCAGCTGTGGTGCTAGTGTTGGTGGTGGCGGCAGGCGGGCGAGTGGTAACTTGAGAGGTGCCCGAAGCTGAGCTGGAGGAGGATGGTGCGTCAAGGTTCCGAGCGGAAGCTGTAGAAGATTGGGTGTCCTGTGTTAGCCAGTCAACTATGTCCTCAGAACTTTTCGAGTTCAGGGTACGTGGCCTCTGAACACTGGGCATTATTCTAGGGCCAAAGGAAATCACAGCACCACGACCTCGACGGCCCCCGCGGGGTGGCCTGCCTCTGCCTGTCATTTTTTTTCCCAATTAGTTGTACTATGCGTGCAAGCTACTGTGACACCAGATATGAGTGGTGGCACTGGGCACTGGCAGTAGTGGGCACAGTACACGCTGTAGGCCTGACACACACGCTTGCAGGCAACTGCAATTATATTACAGTGAAAAAATTGTTGTTTATTTTTTAAATGCAAGCTACTGTGAAACCAGATATGAGCGGTGGCACTGGGCACTGGCAGTAGTGGGCACAGTACACGCTGTAGGCCTGACACATACGCTTGCAGGCAACTGCAATTATATTACAGTGAAAAAAATTATCTGCCACCTCCAATCCCCCCATATCCTAAACCATTTATCTTCGGAATTTCTCTGGCTATATAAAACATTGGCATATCTCTTTACCTTGTTTACCAGATGCAACCATTCATTTAACTTTGGGGTGTTATGTGAAATCCAGACTCGGATGATTAAAAGTCTGGCTAAGAACATGATTTTAACCAACAAGATCCTTTGATACTTATGGCATTCTACCATAGATAAATCACTCAGTATCCAGCACTCAGGTGTAAGCGGAATTACTAGTCTAAGTTTTTAGGTAATGAAGTTGTGAATTGAACCCCAATAGACTGTAAGATCTGGACACAACCAAAAGATATGCAAAAAAATCTGCCCAATGGGAATTACACCAAGGGCAAATCGAATATTCTCGTAGACCACATTTATTTAGCCATATCGGAATGATATACACTCGATGTATTATATTAAACTGAATCAGTGTGTGATTAAAGTTAAATATGTTTCCCCAGTCCTGTGTCATAACCATTGTGCAATTACCCATGCCCTCTGCCCCGGAGAAACCACCTTAACAAAAAGTGCCTTAATTAATAGTTTATATAGTTAGGAGATCTTACCCTTATGGGTGAAACTTCCCAACACAACCTGCAAAAGTGAAGAAGTGTCTATCTCCAAAAGAGAGACTTTTTTTAACACTAAAAAGAGCAGAACATACCTGAAAATACCTAAACCAACTCTAATTACCTAAATTCCCCATTTGTGCCAAACTAGAGAAAAGCAGTTTCACCACCACCTGTGAAAGATATATAATATAGCTTTTTTGCCAAAAATTAGCACCATGTAATTTATCAACTTACTGTAAATAAAAATTATACCAAAGATGAGTGCATGAAAGGGATCCCTTTATCCCCATCCATCTTCTAATGGTGGTCCAAGACCTAGAGAATAACTTACCGGTCACTCTGTACTCTTGTTCAATACTGAATATTTAATAGTTCAATAGTCACCCAGATTCCAATAATGTACATATATTATCAAATGGGGATTGGTTAACCAAGGTCTTACACAGAGCACTTTTCTCCCAATGATAATATAACCAAAGCTGCCCAGCTATAAAATATCCCTTGAAGTAGGGAATATTCAACCCTCTCTGCTCCAACGGTTTATAAAAATGGCCCCGTTTTAACCTCACTCACTTTCTTCCCTAAAGTAGATTGTTAATCGTCCTCAATAAGCTTAAAAAAGTTATCCTCAATCCACACTGGAGAGTTCCTGAGGGTATAAAGAAGTTGGGGCAAAATCACCATCTTAGTCAAGGATATTCTATTGGCTCTAGATAGTGGTAGTCGAAGCCATATAGTCATTTTTTTATCTCAAATTCTTTATCAATCTAATCAAATTAAGCTGAATATATTCCTCAATCCTGGGGGATATCATCATACCAAGATTGTAACGGTCACGTACACACACACACACGGGGGGAGGATAGTGACCACTGCGCTCCACCCTCACCCCTGGCCCTGCCTACTTGCCTCACGAGTCCTGATGACAGGGGACAACTGGACGGCAGTCCCTTACTTAGGATACGTGTGGGAAGGACAGACTAGACAAATAACGGATAGTGAACGGACCGGGTCAAAACCAAGAGGACATTGCAGTACAGAGGGATGAGCAAAGAAAGGTCAGGAGAAGCCGGGTCATAAATACCAGGAGAGTCGAGAATTACCAAAGGAGTCTGCAAAGAATAGTGGGGTGGAAGCCGAGGTCAATATACCAGGAAGGATGCGCAGTACAGGAGGAGCAGGCAAAGGATCGTCAGGGAACAGGATCAGGTAAGTACACAGGTATCCAACAACTGCCAGGAACCTAAATTAACAGGCAACCTGTGGCCAGCAGGCTGCCTGTATTTATAGTGGGCCAAAGACCCCTCAAAATTATCCACTAACATGAGGGTAGTTTTTGACCAATTAACATCCAGACCAGAGACTTCCCCAAAAGAATTGACTATGCAGATAACTCTTGGAAGATTTATATTAGTGTGATTTATATACAAACCGGATTCCAAAAAAGTTGGGACACTATCTATACAAATTGTGAATAAAAACTGAATGCAATGATGTGGAGGTGCCAACTTCTAATATTTTATTCAGAATAGAACATAAATCATGGAACAAAAGTTTAAACTCAGAAAATGTACCATTTTAAGGGAAAAGTATGTTGAATCAGAATTTCATGGTGTCAACAAATCCCCAAAAAGTTGGGACAAGGCCATTTTCACCACTGTGTGGCATCTCCCCTTCTTCTTACAACACTCAACAGACATCTGGGGACCGAAGAAACCAGCTTCTCAAGTTTAGAAATTGGAATGCTCTCCCATTCTTGTCTAATACAGGCCTCTAACTGTCCAATCGTCTTGGGCCTTCTTTGTTGCACCTTCCTCTTTATGATGCGCCAAATGTTCTCTATAGGTGAAAGATCTGGACTGCAGACTGGCCATTTCAGTACCCGGATCCTTCTCCTATGCAGCCATGATGTTGTGATTGATGCAGAATGTGGTCTGGCATTATCTTGTTGAAAAATGCAGGGTCATCTGAAAGAGATGACGTCTGGATGGGAGCATATGTTGTTCTAGAACCTGAATATATTTTTCTGCATTGATGGTGCCTTTCCAGACATGCAAGCTGCCCATGCCACACGCACTCATGCAACCCCATACCATCAGAGTTGCAGGCTTCTGAACTGAGCGTTGATAACAACTTGGGTTGTCCTTGTCCTCTTTGGTCCGGATGACATGGCGTCCCAGATTTCCAAAAAGAACTTCGAATCGTGACTCGTCTGACCACAGAACAGTTTTCCATTTTGCCACACTCCATTTTAAATGATCTCTGGCCCAGTGAAAACGCCTGAGCTTGTGGATCTTGCTTAGAAATGACTTCTTCTTTGCACTGTAGAGTTTCAGCTGGCAACGGCGGATGGCACGGTGGATTGTGCTCACTGACAATGGTTTCTGGAAGTATTCCTGACCCCATTCTGTGATTTCCTTTACAGTAGTATTCCTGTTTGTGGTGCAGTGTCGTTTAAGGGCCCGGAGATCACGGGCATCCAGTATGGTTTTACGGCCTTGACCGTTACGCACAGAGATTGTTCCAGATTCTCTGAATCTTCGGATGATGTTATGCACAGTTGATGATGATAGATGCAAAGTCTTTGCAATTTTTCGCTGGGTAACACCTTTCTGATATTACCCCACTATCTTTCTGCGCAACATTGTGGGAATAGGTCATCTTGGCTTCTGAGAGACACTGCCACTCTGAGAAGCTCTTTTTATACCCAATCATGTTGCCAATTGACCTAATTAGTGTTAATTGGTCTTCCAGCTCTTCGTTATGCTCAAATTTACTTTTTCCAGCCTCTTATTGCTACTGTCCCAACTTTTTGGGGATTTGTTGACACCGTGAAAATTTGAATCAACGTATTTTTCCTTTAAAATGATACATTTACTCGGATTAAATGTTTGATCTGTCATCTACGTTCTATTACAAATAAAATATTGATATTTGCCATCTCCACATAATTGCATTCAGTTTTTATTCACAATTTGTTTAGTGTCCCAACTTTTTTGGAATCCGGTTTGTAAAATAATACATCATCCACATAGAGAAATCCATGCTAGAGGCTCTATATACATGTCGACAGTGGACAACAATAATGGCGACAGTGGACAACCTTGACGGGTACCTCTAATCAACATAAAACTGGGGGTTAACTACCTCCCGACCGCCTAATGCACGGATGCGTCCGGAAGGTGGTTGATTCATTCCTCCTGGACGCATCCGTGCGTCATCTCGCCATAGCCGAGATTTCCTGTGAACGCGCGCACACAGGCGCGCGCGCTCACAGGAACGGAAGGTAAGCGAGTGGATCTCCAGCCTGGAGATGTGATTTTTTTAACCCTTAACAGGTATATTAGACGCTGTTTTGATAATCATTGATCATCCCCCTGTCATTTATCACCCCCCTGTAAGGCTCCTTTGAGAGGTCCGTATGATTTTTACGGATCCACGGATACATGGATTGGATCCGCAAAATGCATACGGACGTCTGAATGGAGCCTTACAGGGGGGTGATCAATGACAGAGGGGTGATCACCCATATAAACTCCCTGATCACCTCCGTCACTGATCACCCCCCTGTAAGGCTCCATTCAGACGTCCGTATGATTTTTACGGATCCACGGATACATGGATCGGATCCGCAAAACGCATACGGACGTCTAAATGGAGCCTTACAGGGGGGTGATCACCCATATAGACACCCTGATCACCCCCCTGTCATTGATCACCCCCCTGTAAGGCTCCATTTAGACATCCGTATGATTTTTACGGATCCACGGATCGGATCCGCAAAACACATACGGACGTCTGAATGGAGCCTTACAGGGGGGTGATCACCTCATATACACTCCCTGATCACCCCCTGTCATTGATCACCCCCCTGTCATTGATCACCCCCCTGTAAGGCTCCATTCAGACGTCCGTATGATTTTTACGGCTCCACGGATCGGATCCGCAGAACACATACAGACGTCTGAATGGAGCCTTACAAGGGGGTGATCAATGACAGGGGGGTGATCACCTCATATACACTCCCTGATCACCCCCTGTCATTGATCACCCCCCTGTCATTGATCACCCCCCTGTAAGGCTCCATTCAGACGTCCGTATGTGTTTTGCGGATCCGATCCATGTATCCGTGGATCCGTAAAAATCATACGGACGTCTGAATGGAGCCTTACAGGGGGGTGATCAATGATGGGGGTGATCAGGGAGTCTATATGGGTGATCACCCCTCTGTCATTGATCACCCCCCTGCAAGGCTCCATTCAGACGTCCGTATGATTTTTACGGATCCACGGATACATGGATCGGATCCGCAAAACGCATACGGACGTCTAAATGGAGCCTTACAGGGGGGTGATCACCCATATAGACACCCTGATCACCCCCCTGTCATTGATCACCCCCCTGTCATTGATCACCCCCCTGTAAGGCTCCATTTAGACGTCCGTATGATTTTTACGGATCCACGGATCGGATCCGCAAAACACATACGGACGTCTGAATGGAGCCTTACAGGGGGGTGATCACCTCATATACACTCCCTGATCACCCCCTGTCATTGATCACCCCCCTGTCATTGATCACCCCCCTGTAAGGCTCCATTCAGACGTCCGTATGATTTTTACGGCTCCACGGATCGGATCCGCAGAACACATACAGACGTCTGAATGGAGCCTTACAAGGGGGTGATCAATGACAGGGGGGTGATCACCTCATATACACTCCCTGATCACCCCCTGTCATTGATCACCCCCCTGTCATTGATCACCCCCCTGTAAGGCTCCATTCAGACGTCCGTATGTGTTTTGCGGATCCGATCCATGTATCCGTGGATCCGTAAAAATCATACGGACGTCTGAATGGAGCCTTACAGGGGGGTGATCAATGATGGGGGTGATCAGGGAGTCTATATGGGTGATCACCCCTCTGTCATTGATCACCCCCCTGCAAGGCTCCATTCAGACGTCCGTATGATTTTTACGGATCCACGGATACATGGATCGGATCCGCAAAACGCATACGGACGTCTGAATGGAGCCTTACAGGGGGGTGATCACCCATATAGACACCCTGATCACCCCCCTGTCATTGATCACCCCCCTGTCATTGATCACCCCCCTGTAAGGCTCCATTTAGACGTCCGTATGATTTTTACGGATCCACGGATCGGATCCGCAAAACACATACGGACGTCTGAATGGAGCCTTACAGGGGGGTGATCACCTCATATACACTCCCTGATCACCCCCTGTCATTGATCACCCCCCTGTCATTGATCACCCCCCTGTAAGGCTCCATTCAGACGTCCGTATGATTTTTACGGCTCCACGGATCGGATCCGCAGAACACATACAGACGTCTGAATGGAGCCTTACAAGGGGGTGATCAATGACAGGGGGGTGATCACCTCATATACACTCCCTGATCACCCCCTGTCATTGATCACCCCCCTGTCATTGATCACCCCCCTGTAAGGCTCCATTCAGACGTCCGTATGTGTTTTGCGGATCCGATCCATGTATCCGTGGATCCGTAAAAATCATACGGACGTCTGAATGGAGCCTTACAGGGGGGTGATCAATGATGGGGGTGATCAGGGAGTCTATATGGGTGATCACCCCTCTGTCATTGATCACCCCCCTGCAAGGCTCCATTCAGACGTCTGTATGTGTTTTGCGGATCCGATCCATGTATCCGTGGATCCGTAAAAATCATACGGACATCTGAATGGAGCCTTACAGGGGGGTGATGAATGACAGGGGGGTGATCAGGGAGTCTATATGGGTGATCACCCCCTCTGTAAGGCTCCATTCAGACATTTTTTTGGCCCAAGTTAGCGGAAATTTTATTTTTATTTTTATTACAAAGCCTCATATTCCACTAACTTGTGTCAAAAAATAAAATCTCACATGAACTCACCATACCCCTCACGGAATCCAAATGCGTAACATTTTTTTGACATTTATATTCCAGACTTCTTCTCATGCTTTAGGGACCCTAAAATGCCAGGGCAGTATAAATACCCCACATGTGACCCCATTTCAGAAAGAAGACACCCCAAGGTATTCCGTGAGGGGCATATTGAGTCCATGAATTATTTAAATTTTTGTCCCAAGTTAGCGGAAAGGGAGACTTTGTGAGAAAAAACAAACAAAAAAATTTCCGCTAACTTGTGCCCAAATAAAAAATTTCTACGAACTCGCCATGCCCCTCATTGAATACCTTGGGGTGTCTTCTTTCCAAAATGGGGTCACATGTGGGGTATTTATACTGCCCTGGCTTTTTAGGGGCCCTAAAGCGTGAGAAGAAGTCTGGGATCCAAATGTCTAAAAATGCCCTCCTAAAAGGAATTTGGGCCCCTTTGCGCAACTCAGGAGAAGTTGGGGAATGTGTTTTGGGGTGTCATTTTACATATACCCATGCTGGGTGAGATAAATATCTTGGTCAAATGCCAACTTTGTATAAAAAAATGGGAAAAGTTGTCTTTTGCCAAGATATTTCTCTCACCCAGCATGGGTATATGTAAAATGACACCCCAAAACACATTCCCCAACTTCTCCTGAGTAGATGTGTGACACTTTTTTGCAGCCTAGGTGGGCAAAGGGGCACACATTCCAAAGTGCACCTTTCGGATTTCACCGGTCATTTTTTACACATTTTGATTTCAAACTACTTACCACACATTAGGGCCCCTAGAATGCCAGGGCAGTATAACTACCCCACAAGTGACCCCATTTTGGAAAGAAGACACCCCAAGGTATTTTGTGATGGGCATAGTGAGTTCATGGAAGTTTTTATTTTTTGTCACAAGATAGTGGAATCTGAGACTTTGTAAGAAAAAAAAAAAAAAATCATAATTTTCCGCTAACTTGTGACAAAAAATAAAAAGTTCTATGAACTCACTATGCCCATCAGTGAATACCTTAGGGTGTCTACTTTCTTAAATGGGGTCATTTGTGGGGTGTTTGTACTGTCTGGGCATTGTAGAACCTCAGGAAACATGACAGGTGCTCAGAAAGTCAGAGCTGCTTAAAAAAGCGGAAATTCAAATTTTTGTACCATAGTTTGTAAACGCTATAACTTTTACCCAAACCATTTTTTTTGACCCAAACATTTTTTTTTTATCAAAGACATGTAGAACAATAAATTTAGCGATAAATTTATATATGGATGTCATTTTTTTTTTGCAAAATTTAACAACTGAAAGTGAAAAATGTAATTTTTTTGCAAAAAAATCGTTAAATTTCGATTAATAACAAAAAAGGTAAAAATGTCAGCAGCAATGAAATACCACCAAATGAAAGCTCTATTAGTGAGAAGAAAAGGAGGTAAAATTCATTTGGGTGGTAAGTTGCATGACCGAGCAATAAACTGTGAAAGTAGTGTAGTGCAGAAGTGTAAAAAGTGGCCTGGTCATTAAGGGGGTTTCAGCTAGCGGGGTTGAAGTGGGTAAATTACCATTAAAATTTAGTTTTGCACTAGGGGCATTGTACAAAAGCCTAACCATACTTATAAATCTAGGGCCAAATCCCATCCTTCTCAACACCTTCAAAGGGAATTTCCAATCCACCCTATCAAACGCCTTAGAGGCGTCCAAAGACAGGATGGAGTGGAAATCCCCCCAGGAGACTGTATATTCGCAAAAAGACGGTGAAGGTTATAATGAGTACCCTTATTGCAGATGAACTCATTCTGATCAGGGTGTATAATCGAAGAGATAACTATAGAGAGCCTTGTGGCCAACATCTTTGACAAAAGCTTAACATCAATATTCAGAATCGATATCGGTCTATATGACCCCATACCTAGAGGATCCTTTCCTTTTTTCAAAAATTAATGCAATTACCGGTTCTGGCATTGAATTAGGTAGGGTTCCAACTTCCAAGGATTCAACAATTACCCTCAGGAGCAATGGGAGAATAATATCACTATACTTACAGTAAAGCTCGAAGGGAAAACCATCTAAACCAGGAGAAGAATTTCCGGAACAGGCCCTTATAGCGGCCTCAAGCTTTTGCAAGGAAAATACCACTTCAAGGGATTCTCTCTGTGCTTCAGTAAAATTGATGGTGTCCAAACAGGCATCCATCATTTCATTGGTAATTTTTGACCAACTTTTGCTAGTAATCACTGTTTGCTACAAAGCTGCATAGAGGTGGTTGTGTGTATTCATTATTAGGTTATATTTTTATACAAAGTATGTTTTGCACTCTCAGAAAATCTATTTGGTAACCTAGAAGCAGTTTGCAGTGTCCGTATACATTTTTAACACATGTGTGAATGATAACTTCATATTACATGGCCTCTGTTCCATTGTTTTTAAGAGCACAAGCTCTTGTTGATGTATACAGTTGCGGTATATATAAGATTTGCACACCTCAACATATTATTTTTTAATTGCTTTTCTGTGTGGATGTGCATTTTTTCAAACAATTCCTGTTTGTCACAAAGTTATATGAAGGCAGATGTGGTAGTCCATCAAGGCAACTGCAATCAGCAGGTTATCTGTTTCAGAAAAATATAGGCTTTGGGGGTGCACTTAATCTTAAAGCCATGTAATCCCTGTATTTTATAGGTTGTTACTTTTTTAAATCTCCAGCTTAACCCTTTCCCTAGCAGTGCTGTACATATAAAACATGCAAACATGGCTCCCTCTTGCATGTGCAGCAGGTGTCATGGCCGGCAGGTCTCTGCTGTTTCAATCAACAGAGACCTGCAGCTAATTACCGCGACCAACAATAATGCTGATCGCAGTAATTAAAGCCTTTAGATAATTGATTTGAATGTGCATTCATGATGCAAAATGATAAATAATATGAGTCAATAATAAATCCATTTTAAAAATCCATGATTGTTCAAAATAAAAAAATAAAAAATGCATTTTGTACGCTCATATATGAGCTTTAAAATCATTACAAAAAATAAAAAAATAACACCGTATAATAAAAAAATAAGAAATAACAAAAATTTTAACATCATGGGTATCACCGCGACTGAAAACGCCCGTAATATTAAAATATTTTTCCAATGACGTAACGGAAAAAAGGCCAATTTGCCAATTTTTATTGCTTCTCTTACCCCCAAAAATTTAATAAAATGTGATAAAAAAGTCACACACTCCAAAATGGTATCAATAAAAACTACAGATTGTCTACTCTACTTCTCTAGTGGGCGTTCCTTCTCCCTGCGCTGCGATTGGACAGCGCTACAGCCAGGGAGAAGGAACGCCCACTAGAGAAGCTGATGTCTCCTCCCAATTGCTCCGATAGTAATTGGCATATAGAGCAGGAGTGGAGACAGTAATGGGGCACAGGGGGCGAACGGAGCGGCGCCCAGGAATAATAGTAAGTGCTGGGACATCGCTGGGTGCCGCTCTGTGTAGCCTAATACTTAAAGACTACTTTATATGGGTCCAGACTTTAACACATAATACAGGAGGCAGGTGCCGACAGCAGAATCACATTGCCGGCACCCTGCCCCTGACAGGGAGCTGCGATCAGCGGCAGTTAACCCCTCAGGTGCGGCACCTGAGGGGTTAACTGCCGCTGATCCGCAAGTACCTGCCTCCTGTATTAAGGGTAATTATCATTGGTGGCGCAGTGCGCCCCCCCCTCTTCAACCACCCACCCCATTAAAATTATTGGTGGCACAGTGCCCCTTCCCCCACCCCCCAGTATTAAAATTATTGGTGGCAGTGGCCACAGGGTCCTCTCTCCTCCCCCTCATTGGTGGTGCAGTGGCAGCTTCTGATCGGAGCCCCAGCAGTGTAATCCTGGGGCTCCGATCTGTTACCATGGCAGCCAGGACGCTACTGAAGCCCTGGCTGCCATGGTAACATCCCTGATGCTGTGTGCACAGAGCAGCAGGGACAGTGTGAAATCCTATTCACCCTATTAGAGCTCTATCAGGGTGAATAGGACAAGAGATGAAAAAAATCCCAGGTTCTATCCCCTAAGGGGGGAAATAATTATTAAATAAAAAGAGTAAAAAAAATAATAAAAAAAATCGAAAGTTAAAAAGAACCCACCAAAATATTAAGTGTCAATCACCCCCTTTCCCAATTTCACATATAAAATGTATAAACAATAAATAAACATATTACATATCGCCGCGTCAGAAAAGTCCAAACTATTAAAATATAAAAATAATCTATGTGGTGAACACCGGAACAGAAAAAATAAATAAAAACTGTGCGAATCGTCATTTTTTAAAATGCGGAATGCACGTGGCTTTTTTGGTTTATTTTTTCGCGTGGTATCGAATGGTATCGAATATTGCAATACTTTTTTATGGTATCGAAACCGAATAAAAAATTTGGTATCGCAACAACTCTACTATCAACATTTATACAATTTTTATGAAAAATTACACTTTGACCCAAAATTACATGACGGTGTGACTGTGTATAAAGTGCTGACTACATTTTAACATTTTAAAATTGGAAGGTGTGTACATTTAGGAGGGGGGGTTAGCATGTGTCTTTCTTTAATTTTTTTATTTAGATTTTATTTGAATATGTCAAAACTGTGAAAATTGTGCTGGCTACAAGAAGAGAAAAATATTCAAACACCCCTAGCAGTGAAAGTTGGTTGAAACAATAGTTCATTTTCTGACAATGCATTATTACCGTATTTTTCGCTCCATAAGATGCACTTCCCCCCCCCCAAAAAAAAATGGGGGGGGAATGCCCCTGCATCTTATGGGGCGAATGCTGACAATTTAACATCGCTGGATGCGATGTAGAGCGAGCGGGGGCCGGGGGAGGGACTGGGAGGAGGAGCTGGGGGCCGGGAATAGCGGCGGGGCGGTGCAGTCAGTGTACTATAGCCCCGCCCCGCCGCTCCGGTATAGTAATATTAAATGTCTTATTCAATTCAAATGTATTACATATGCCCCCTCACTCCTAAATTCCTAATAGTACCTTACATCCTATTCCTAATAGGCTCTGTATAATGCCGGCAGGCCGGGCGGGCGGCAGCGTAACTCCTTGATGTCACGTGCCTGCGCCGCCTACTTTATGAATGGAGCACGCGGCAGACAAGTGACATCATTGAGTGACGCGCCGGCCGCCCGCCCGGCCTGCCGCAATTGTACAGAACCTAGGAATAGGATGTAAGGTACTATTAGGAATTTAGGAGTGAGGGGGCATATCTAATACATTTTAATTGAATAAGACATTTTATATTTGTATACTGGGGGGGCGGCGGCGGGGGCGGAGACGGGGGCTGATCCATGGATGGCACAGTTAAGAGGGGGGGTTTGTGGATGCCACTGTTATGGGCTGGGGGGCTGTGGATGGCACATATATAACAGTGCCATCCACAGATCCCCCCTGTAACAGTGCCATCCACAGATCCCCCTGTAACAGTGCCATCCACAGATCCCCCCTGTAACAGTGTCTGTCATCCACAGATCCCCCCGTAACAGTGTCCGTCATCCACAGATCCCCCCGTAATAGTGTCCGTCATCCACAGATCCCCCCATAACAGTGTCCGTCATCCACAGATCCCCCATAACAGTGTCCGTCATCCACAGATCCCCCCTTAACAGTGTCCGTCATCCACAGATCCCCCATAACAGTGTCCATCATCCACAGATCCCCCCATAACAGTGTCCTTCACAGATCCCCAGTAATAGTGCCACCCACAGACCACCATTAGTTCCAAACCCACCAAAAGCACACCTTTTGGTTAAAAATATTTTTTTTCTTATTTTCCTCCCCAAAAACCTAGGTGCGTCTTATGGGCCGGTGCGTCTTATAGGGCGAAAAATACGGTATTCTTCATTCATGCAAACAAACAGAAAAAGATCATTGTAACTAAAGCCTGTAACATTATTATAGATGCATAATACCCCAAAAATTCAGTTAAAAGTTAAAAGATTTGCAAAATTCATACTTGCCACTTATGCCTGTCTCTACATGCAGATACCTTCACAAACTCACCAAAACTAGGTAGTTCAATTTTATGGTTTTAAGCAGCAAATTGAAACAAAGTAACAACTTATAAAAATATTTTCTCTATATATTCTTCCCTATATTTCCAGACAGCAGACAACCAAAACAAAGTTCTCCATAGCCATTTACAGTCATGACCATCTTCATGCAACTTTGTGACACACATTGATATTTGCATAAAAGTTCAGAAAAGCTAACCTAAGGAAACAAATTATACCCAAAATTTTACAAAAGTAAATAAAAAGAAAAGTTCAAGTGTGTATATTTTATCTGTAATAACTATACAATAAAACATTAGTTCCTATGAAGAAACTTTTCATAGATGCTGTTTTTCCCTGAAGGCAAAGTATACAGTAATTATTGAATAACAATACAGTAATTCTATATAACAAGAGGAACTGCACAATTACAATGATTTTAGTTTTTTTTCAAATGCATAATTTGATTACAGAGCAGAAACAACGTCATATGACATATATACGCTACTCAAAATACTGGTTACTAATACAATTGGTCTTTACATTACGTAAAAAAGATATTGCTGCTTTGTAAATTGTATTTTCACTAATGTGCTTTTTATTATACATTGCACTGATGGGAAAAACCTAAACATCTACAGTGGTTTCCTATAATGCAGATCATATTTGTTCATTTTCGTACTATCCAGATTGTTTACTCCATGGGAAGACCCATTACACATTGGCAGTAATTAAGGAGATAAATATTTCATGATTTCTGCTGACCATTAAAGAGTACAATCCAAAGGCAGCAGATGAGACAAGTAAAGCTGAAATTACGTTTTTATTTTCTAAGAGTGGAGACATCATTTCTGTCAAAATGAAAGATGCTAAACACTAATACACTGATTACACTTGCTCCACTGGTAAATAGAATATCCTGCTGGCCCCCAGGGGACAGTACCTCACTGTTACTACCTGGATGAGGAAGACAACAAAGCAAATGGAAATAAATGTTGTCGTAATTTCAGTAGAATCCACCTCCAGGCAGAAAATATCTTATCTGGTATACAGTCCATCTGTTACACCTATGGAAAACAAAAATTAATTTTTTCAACCAAAAACACATTTTGAGGTTCAATCCCATTTCAAATCTAAACCATACTATAAAATTTTTTTTAAAAGTTCTAAACCTAAAGCCAAGGCAGCAGGGTTGGATTAAAATTTATACATTTGTCAATTGCCAAAGACCACCAATTCTGAAGGACTGGACCACATAAAACAACCTAAATTTATTATTGACCCTTTCACTGTCCTAGACCACTAAGGAATATAAAATAAACCTCTTAGTTGTCTAGTCAACCAGAGAATTTTCGTTTACCCGTTTCACTAATCAAGGCTACCGCAGGTTCTGAAATGATCAGAAAAATTATATTAAAATAGCAAGTGTAGGTAAGTGGTGAATATTTTACGTGTTGCCCTGTAGTGACGGACGAACATCGGCCGGGACGGTTCCCGAACGCGATCAAATGTTCGTGAACCGCAAGTTCGCTGCGGGCCCCATTCACTTTAATGGCAGGCGAACCTGAAAATCCTTCAGCTCATGTTTGCAGCCACTAAATATTTAGTAGAAGTGCACAAATTGTCCCACAACATGGACAGTGACATACTAGAGGGGGATCAATGACAAAAATTCCAACAAAAAATATGTATCCTAATCAGGGGACATTTTTATGCGTCTTAGGCCTCATGCACACGGCCTTTGTTTTGGTCCCAAAACGGCGGCTCGTATGCGGACCCATTTACTTCAGTGGGGCCACAAAGGATACGGACAGCACTCTGTGTGCTGTCGGCATCCGTTGCTCTGTTCCGTGGCCCCGCTTAAAAAATATAACATGTCCTATTCTTGTCTGTGCTTTGCGGACAAGAATAGGCATTTATATTAAAGGCTGTTCGTGCCGTTCCTCAAATTGCGGAATGGCACGGAAGTCATCCGTGTTTTGTGGATCCGCGATTTGCGGACGGCAAAACACACCACAGTCGTATGCATGAGGCCTTAAAGGGAAATTCTCTGAAATGTGCCTTGTTGGAGCCTAGACATTTTTTATTTTAGGCCCCGGGAGTACGGGCCTTAAAAATTAGGCATTCACATGACATAAAAGAAATTCTGATTATGTGGCTCGAGGTACATTATTCGGTCAATGGACTACAAACCCCAAACATTAGGCATTCACCGGACAGAAAATATCAAGTGATTATGTGGCCGGAGGTATATTACACGGTCAATGGATATCAATTTTACTGCAGGCCAGTACAAATACAGGTCAAATACATATGTTTAACAGAACTAAAAATATAAAATTGGATTAAAAACATGGCTAACGAACTTCCCCCTCTTGAAAAAAACCCTAATGATAATAGTTGAAATTCGATAACACATGGTCGTCACTGGTGTTGAATTCCTTCAAGGCTGCAACAATTATTTATTCATCGTACAGAAAAGAACAAGTAAGTATGTGGCTGGAGGTAGATTACACGGTCATTGGATATCAATTTTTCAGCAGGTTCCAAAAATTATGCATTCAGCGTACATAAAAGAACAAGTAAGTATGTGGCTGGAGGTAGATTACACAGTCATTGGATATAAATTTTCCAGCAGTCCAGTGTACTACAGGTTCCAAAAATTATGCATTCAGCGTACATAAAAGAACAAGTAAGTATGTGGCTGGAGGTAGATTACACGGTCATTGGATATTAATTTTCCAGCAGGCCAGTGTACTACAGGTCCCAAAAATTATGCATTCAGCGTACATAAGAGAACAAGTATGTGGCTGGAGGTAGATTACACGGTCATTGGATATCAATTTTTCAGCAGGCCAGTGTACCACAGGCCCTAAAAATTAGGCATTCAGCGTACATAAAAGAACAAGTAAGTTTGTGGCTGGAGGTCTATTAGACGGTCAATGGATATCAATTTTACTGAAGGCCAGTACAAATAGAGGTCAAATACATATGTTTAAAAGAACTAAAAATATAAAATTGGATTAAAAACATGGCTAACGAAATCCCCTCTCTTGAAAAAACCCTAATGATAATAGTTGAAACACGTGGTCATCACAGGTGTTGAATTTCTCTGAGGCCCAAAACATTAGGCATTCAACGGACAAAAAAATGCCTTTTATACCGCTAAGACAGTGCCCAATATTTGTTCTGGGTGGTGGCGGATATTTGTGGGCTGTCATGATGAAATTCAATTAAACGTGGTGTTGAATTCCTCCGAGATCCATGCCTCATTCATTTTTAGAAATGTGAGGTAGGCCACACTGTTGTGAGCTAGGCGAGTGCGCTTATCGGTCATGATCTACCCCTGCTGCGCGGAACGTCCTTTCGGACAGGACACTGGACGAGGGGCAAGCCAAGAGTTCCATGGCAAATTGTGCCAGTTCTGGTCACAGGTCTGGCCTGCACACCCAGAAGCTCAGGGGTTCCTCTCTTCTCAGAGCGTCCACATCGGCTGTTAAACCGATGTAGTCGGACACCTGTTGGTCTAGGCATTCCCTGAGGCTGGATCCGGAGGGCGGCTGTCGATGAGTTGGCTGCAAGAATAATCTCATATCCGAAGTGACCAACCCATCTTCAAACCGCCCTCTTCTTGCATGTTGGATTGGTACCCGCAACTGTTTCTCTGTGAGTGGAAATTCCTCTGCTAGTGCCTGCAAAAGCAGAATGCAGCATTTCTCGAAGCAAGGCCTGGAAGTGCTGCATTCTGACAGCCCACTGTGATGCTGGTAATATGTCCGCCATTTTGTTTTTGTACCGGGGGTCTAAGTACGTTGCCACCCAGTACTGGTTCTTGCCCTTTATGCTTTTTATACGGGGGTCCCTCTTCAAATACTGGAGCATGAAGGCCTCCATTTGCACTAAACTGGAAGCGGTGGCGTGACCTAGCTCCTGCTCATCGTTTAGGATAATGTCGTCCTCGGTCTCCTCCCCCAGCCACGGACAACACCAGGGATCCCAGAAAAGTTTAAAGCATGCTTCTTGCTCCTCCTCCACCCCGGCACATCCTCCACTGGCTCCTCTTCAGACTCCTGTTGTTGACTTGTCTCAGATAGAGTAGCCCCCCCCCCCCGGGAATTCATCAAGCATTGCGACTTCCTTATCTTCCTGCTCCTGCTCCTCGGCGGCTTGATCAATGACACGATGCAATGCATGCTCCAGAAAGAAGGCGTAAGGTACGATGTCACTGATGGTGCCCTGGCTGCGTCTAATCAGTTTGGTGATCTCATCAAATGGCCGCAGAATTCTGCATGCGTCGCACATAGGCAGCCACTGGCGCGGTGAAAAAAAAACAAGCTCCCCAAAACCAGTCCTGCCGCAGAGTTTGTATAGGTAGTCGTTAACTGCACGTTTCTGCTGGAGTAACCTATCGCGCATATACAAGGTGGAGTTCCATCGCATCAGGCAGTCACAAATCAGACGTCTGACGGGCAGGTGGTATCACCACTAAACGTCAGCAAGACAAGCCATGGCTGTGTAAGATCTTCTAAAATGGACAGAGATTTTCCTGGCCTGCCGGAAGACGTCCTGTACCCCAGGGTATTTGGCAACAAATCGCTGCACGACTAAGTTCAGGACGTGTGCCATGCACGGCACGTGTGTCATTTTGCCCTGTTTCAGAGCGCTCAGCAGATTGGCACCATTGTCGCACACCACTTTACCAACTGTCAAATTGAGCGGGGTTAGCCACTGATCGGCCTGTGACCGCAAAGCTGAAAGGAGTGCAGTACCAGTGTGGCTCTTGGCTTCCAGGCACAACAGCCGCAGCACAGCATGGCAACATCTCACCTGGCACGTCAAATAGTTTCTGCGGAGCGCAGAGGAAGAGGCGGTAGCAGTGGACAAGGAGGAGTCAGAGGATGCAGTAGGAGGAGGAGAAAAAGAGGCAGGCCTGCATGCAACCCGTGGCGGTAACACCAAATCCACATGGGTGCCACAGGTTGCATGCTTGACGGGCATCAGAAGGTTCACCCAGTGGGCAGTAAAAGTTATGCACCTTCCTTGCCCATGTTTGCTAGACCACGGGTCTGTGGTCAGATGTATCTTGGCACCGACAATGTGTGCCAGAGATACATTTACTTGCCGCTGAACTTGGCCAAATATCTCCAGGATGCCCTTCTGGGAGAAATATTTCCTTCCGGGGACCTTCCATTGCAGTGTGCCAATGACCTCAAATTTTCTAAAGGCTTTTGAGTCCACCAGTCTATATGGCAGTAGTTTGCGGGCTAGCAGTTCCAACAAGCCAGCGGTCAGCCATTGGGCATGAGGGTTATCTGGCGTCATCATCTTTTTTCACTCGAACATTTGGGCCACGGAAGCCTGCCTTTTGCCAGATAAACGTGACGACAGCACAGTGGAAGGTGGAGTGGAGGACATATGGGAGGAGAGAGGAGAAGGAAAAGAGGCAGGAGGTGGAGCGCTGGGAGTGTGGCTTTGTGGGTTCTGACAGTGTTGCTCCCACTAGGTTCGGTGATGGGAGGCCAGGTGCCTACTTAAGGCGGTCGTCTCTAGGTGAGTGTTAGGCTTACCGCGACTTATGTGTTGACAGCACAGGCTGCAGATGGCAACACAATTGTCAGCAGTGGATACATTAAAAAAAGCCCACACTGCGGAGCCATGTGCTGGCATCCTGGGAGCACCGGATGTGACAGTGCATGGTGGATGGCTCGTTCCAGATACATTAGCAGTCTGCTTTTTGCCTCCTGTGCACTGTAAGTTCTGCCTGCTTCTCCTCCTTCTCCTCCCTATCTGCTGCCCCATCTCTCCCTCTGAACTCCCTTCCTCTTCCTCTCTTGTGGGCACCCACGTGACATCCATCAACACGTCATCATCGTCACCTTCACCACCATTAGAGATCTTGTAGTAGGCAAGAACAGCGGGGACCACCCTCCTTGGGCTGATCTGGGTACTGTCCTCAGACTGCTGGGTGATACCGTTGATACCTCCTTTTCCTGATCCGATGCCAAGAATGGCTGCGCATTGGTAAGGTCTTGTAATGGATGGGAAAATAATTCCTCTGACTCGAGCGGAGGGGATATGGTGGTGTCTTTGGGGGTGCACACAGAAGAGAGTGAAGAGGGTGCAGATAGAGATGATGCGGAGGGTGCAGAAGCGGAAGGAGCCACTCAACCAAGTCTGGTGCGTCCTTTGACGTGATTGCACTCACCTTCTGCAACTTCCCACTCAGGCTCCGGCCTTGTGCACCTGCCCGATCCCTACCACCCCTGCGGAATGGCCTGCCTCTTCCTCTGCCTATTATTTTCAAAATCACCCTGTGACAAAAGTCCCTATAGAAGAGCAGTATTTGTGGAAGAAGGTATATCACACCCCTGCCTCAATCATTTTTTGGGGAGGCAACTTTTATATCACACCAGTAGAAATTATTTGTTCCAATAGCGTTTGTCACTCTGTGTAGCTGAGGTAACGCTCAAAACCACAAGCAAATGCTGCACTATCCAAATGTACTATATAGAAAGTATTTTATTGGTATATAACACCCCTGCTTCAATCACTTTTTTGGGGGAACAACTGGTATATCACACCAGTAGCAGTTATTTGTTACAATAGCATTTGTTACTCTGTGTAGCTGAGGTAACGCAGCAAAACCGCAAACAAATGCTGTACTACCCAAATGCACTATATAGAAAGTATATAATTGGTATATCACACCCCTGCTTCAATAATTTTTTTTTTTTAGGGGTGGGTGGGGGGGGGGTGGGGCAACTGGTATTTCACACCAGTAGAAATTATTAGTTCCAATAGCGTTTGTCACTCTGTGTCGCTGCGGTAATGCAGCAAAACCGCAAACAAATGCTGCACTACCAAAATGCATTATATAGAAAGTATATTATTGGTATATAAACACCCCTGCACACAACTGCTGCACAATACAAATGTACTATAATATACTTTCTATGTTAGAAATTATATTATAAGTATATTACACCCCTCAGTAAGTCACACCTATCGATAGCACACCTATACCAGTCCTTAAAAGGACTTTTGTGGCCCTATTAGCTAGCGTTTGGTGTTCCTAACAGTCTGTCCCTACTCCACACAGAAACCTCTCCCTACACTGGCAAAAGACTGAATGTAAAATGGCAGCCAGATCGGGTTTATTTATAAGGTAGGGGGTAGGTCTATGTGCTGAAATGTCTCAATTGGCTGTCCTGTACCACTTGATGGATGTGTCATGGGTCAAAGGTCTTCACAATGTAAAATAATATGGCGCCGGCGGACATCACCATATGTTCGCACATTCCGAAAACCATGAACTAGCAAAGTTTACCGTAAAACGACCGCCGGGCGAACGCAAGGCCATCTCTATTGCCCAGGGGCCCCATTTTCAATTAAACTGACCATGCCAGACACCTGTAGATATACAGCATCAACAAAGTGTGTGGATCCATGATAATCATATCCATTACTAGACCTGAGAGAGAACAATGTAGGTGCTCATTCAACACATAAACCTGTCACCAATGTTTTGGTGTAATCAGCTTTTATAGCTGCCATAGCCCCTGTGGACATTCAGGTAAATTATATGTTTTACTGTCAGTTTGCGTTCACTTTGAAGAGTCTAAAGGATTGTCTTGTGTCTGAATAGAATTATAAGAGGGTCTGACAAGGACAGAATTCCTAAGGAATATTCATCAGGATCCATTTGTTAAGGCACATAGATGAAATTCTAGACAGCTGCAGTATAAGTTACTGTCAGAAAAGGCAAATGGGCCAAAATATAATTTATCATATGATTCTGTAATGGTTGTCCAGGGACATAGAAAAGGAACATTTTGGTAAAAGGCGCTCATTGTTATAAGACGACATGACTGAAAATAACGTTTGTGTAATATAGCAGAGTACAAATGTGCATCTTTACAGCTGAGATACTTTATGTGTGGTGCAGCCAGGCAGAGTGTGCCCCTTCACACAGTGCTTCCCGTACCATTTATGATGCCCATAAGTCAGCTACAATGTCTTCCCTAATGTTAGCCAGAAGAACCCATAGCATTAGCAACAGGCCCATCATACTTACTACCATTCTGTTCCCTTAACATTGTGCCCCTTAGGTTCTAATTGCATTTCAATGGCCTGTCCACTCAAATTTAACCTCTTGTTTGCATGCCATTGGCACAGAAAGAGGTACATCCAGTGGGGGTATTCTATATTCTGATCTTTGTACTCTTAATCACAGCTTAACTGCCACCCTAAGAATACCTACAGTTTTAAAAAACATTGGACATGAAGTGCTGTTGACTATTTTTTTCTAGTGCTTGGTAGGGGTCCCAGTCAATAGACTTTCCAGATAATTACTAAAAAAAAGTGTTGTTTAAGTGTTAATAACCTCAATGCTACTGTATGTGTAGCATTTCTATTTATCATCGGCTATAGGCTCTATCGTATGGATGGGCTGTACCTCAATGGGGAAGGGGCAGCTGTGTTGGGGAAGAAGATGGCTAGAAGGTTGGAGGAGTGTTTAAACTAGGGACTGGGGGGGAGGGTAATTATGTTATAGGATGGGAAGATAGTGCAAATAGAGACCGGGGGCAAGGTAGTGGGACTGGGGGAGGAATGGAAGGAGGGACTAGAACAGTTCAGAAGGAAAGGTGTAGGGTAAAAAATATACATAAACCTCTCAAATGTATGTATACTAATGCCAGAAGCCTGACTAATAAAACTGGTGAACTGGAATTAGTGATGTGTGAGGAGGACTATGACATAGTGGGAATAACTGAGACATGGCTGGATGATAGCTATGACTGAGCAGTTAATGTACAGGGTTACAGTCTGTTTAGAAAGGATCGTCAAAACCGGAGAGGGGGAGGGGTCTGCCTTTATGTAAAGTCCGGTCTAAAGCCCACACTCCATGAAGATATAAGTGAGGGACATGAACATGTGGAGTTACTGTGGGTAGAGATACCTGGCGCTAAAAACAATAATAGCTTACTAATAGGAGTTTACTATAAACCACATAATATACCAGAGTCCAGAGAAAATCTACTACTAAATGAGATTGACAAGGTGGCAAATCATAATGAGGTGGTTATTATGGGGGACTTCAACTACCCAGATATAGACTGGGAAACTGAAACTTGTATATCTCATAAAGGAAACAGGTTCTTGGCAATAACCAAAGACAATTACCTCTCCCAACTGGTTCAGGACCCGACTAGAGGGACGGCCATACTGGACTTAGTATTAACCAATAGGCCTGACAGAACAACAGACGTGCAGGTTGGGGGGACACCTGGGAAATAGTGACCACAAAGTAATAACCTTCCAATTATCATTCAAAAGAGCGTTTCTACAAGGAGGAACAAAAATACCAAACTTCAAAAAAGCTAAATTTAGCCAACTAAGAGAGGCCACAGGCCTAACTAAATGGGATAAAGTCCTCACAAATAAAAATACAGCCACAAAATGGGATATCTTTAAAAGCATCCTAAAATCTCATTGTGAGAGGTACATACCGTATGGGAATAAAAGGTCAAGGAACAAAAAGAAACCAATGTGGATAAACAGAACTGTAAAGAAAGCAATAAATGACAAAAAGAAAGCATATAAAACACTAAAACAGGAAGGTAGCACGGAAGCACTGAAAAACTATAAGGAAAAAAATAGAACATGTAAAAAACTAATAAAAGCGTCCAAACTAGAGACCGAGAGATTAATTGCCAAAGAGAGTAAAACTAACCCTAAAATATTCTTCAATTATATCAATGTTAAAAAGTATAAATCTGAAGGTGTCGGCCCTTTAAAGAGTAATGAGGGGGGAGTCGCAGAGAGCGACGAGGACAAAGCAAAGCTGTTAAATATTTTTTTCTCCAATGTATTCACTGAGGAAAATAAACTGTCAGATGACATGCTGAATGTTGAAATAAATTCCCCAATAAAAGTGTCCTGTCTGACCCAGGAAGAAGTACAACAGCGACTTAAAAAGATTAAAATAGACAAATCGCCAGGACCGGATGGCATACACCCCCGTATCCTAAGGGAATTAAGTAATGTCATAGCCAGACCCTTATTTCTGATATTTGCAGATTCTATATTGGATTGGCGCATGGCAAATGTGGTGCCAATATTCAAAAAGGGTCCAAAAACAGAGCCTGGAAACTATAGGCCGGTAAGTTTAACATCTGTTGTGGGTAAACTGTTTGAAGGTTTTCTGAGAGATGCTATCTTAGAGCATCTCAACGGAAATAAGCAAATAACGCCATATCAGCATGGCTTCGTGAGGGATCGGTCATGTCAAACTAATTTAATCAGTTTCTATGAGGAGGTAAGTTCTAGACTTGACAGCGGCGAATCAATGGATGTCGTGTATCTGGACTTCTCCAAAGCATTTGACACTGTACCACATAAAAGGTTAGTATATAAAATGAGAATGCTAGGACTGGGAGAAAACGTCTGTAAGTGGGTAAGTAACTGGCTCAATGATAGAAAACAGAGGGTGGTTATTAATGGTACATACTCAGATTGGGTCACTGTCACTAGTGGAGTACCTCAGGGGTCAGTATTGGGCCCTGTTCTCTTCAATATATTTATTAATGATCTTGTAGAAGGCTTGCATAGTAAAATATAAATTTTTACAGATGACACTAAACTGTGTAAAGTAATTAACACTGAAGAGGACAGTATACTACTACAGAGCGATCTGGATAGATTGGAGGCTTGGGCAGATAAGTGGCAGATGAGGTTTAACACTGACAAATGTAAAGTTATGCATATGGGAAGGAATAATGCAAGTCACCCGTACTTATTAAATGGTAAAACACTCGGTAACACTGACATGGAAAAGGATCTAGGAATTTTAATAAACAGCAAACTTAGCTGCAAAAAACAGTGCCAGGCAGCTGCTGCCAAGGCCAATAAGATAATGGGTTGCATCAAAAGGGGCATAGATGCCCTTGATGAGAACATAGTCCTACCACTTTAAAATCATTAGTCAGACCACACATGGAGTACTGTGTACAGTTCTGGGCTCCAGTGAACAAAGCAGACATAACAGAGCTGGAGAAGGTCCAGAGGAGGGCAAATAAAGTAAAAACTGGAATGGGGCAACTACAGTACCCTGAAAGATCATCAAAATTAGGGTTATTCACTTTAGAAAAAAGACGACTGAGAGGAGATCTAATTAATATATAAATATATCAGGGGACAGTACAGAGATCTATCCCATCATCTATTCATTCCCAGGACTGTGACTGTGACGAGGGGACATCCTCTGCGTCTGGAGGAAAGAAGGTTTGTACACAAACATAGAAGAGGATTCTTTACGGTAAGAGCAGTGAGACTATGGAACTCTCTGCCTGAGGAGGTGGTGATGGTGAGTACAAAATAGGAATTCAAGAGGAGCCTGGATGTATTTCTGGAGTGTGATAATATTACAGGATATAGCTACTAGAGAGAGATCGTTGATCCAGGGAGTTATTCTGATTGCCTGATTGGAGTCGGGAAGGAATTTTTTATTCCCCTAAAGTGAGGAAAATTGGCTTCTACCTCACAGTTTTTTTTTTGCCTTCCTCTGGATCAACTTGCAGGATGACAGGCTGAACTGGATGGACAAATGTCTTTTTTTCGGCCTTATGTACTATGTTACTATACTATCATTAGTATTTTTTTTTTAACCAAAAGTACCAGATTTACCTATAGACACAACAAGCTGGTGCCTATAGACCGAACTGAGAAAAATGCATTAATATAGTGATCAGAAAGTTGTAGGTGTGAAAGGAGGACACCCAGGAGGGACTAAGGGGAGGCTTTAAAGCCATATACACCGACAAGCAAAAGGGTAACAATGTTTTGAACCTTTCAAGCTCCATATCTCACCATTCACTACAGCTTCGAACGTGAGACTACCATCATTTTATAGACAAATATGTTAGCTATCTCATACATAAATTGGACTTGCAACTATTTAGCATATGATTAGTTATGCAGATTCTTGGTTTAAAATTTTATATCTTCTACACATTCCCAATGTTGGTGCATATCGGTCGACTCACTTGGCTATGAATACAGCTTTTTCTTCAACTCTACCCACAAGTGTTCGATTGGGTTGAGGTCTGGGGACTGTGGAGGCCAATCCAGCACCTCAACTTTATTGTCATTGAACCATTTCTTCGCCAATCTCAACGTATGCTTCGGGTCGTTGACCTGCTGGATCGCTATGTCGTCCTTTTCATACCCATAGTACTCGAGTGTATGAAGTAACTTGTCTTATAGGATACTCACATATAGCTTAGCTGTGGCTGTGAAACAACCCCATATCATTAGGCTTTCTCCACCAAACTTGAAGGTTCCTTCAATTTCTCAATCCGTTAGCCCCCTTTTGCCCTGTTTCTTCCAGATCCATTTTCACCCATCAGAGCCCAAACTATTGATTTTCGTCTCATAGCTTCAAATCACCCATTTCCAATCTTCTACTGTCCACTGTTTGTACTCCTTTGCAAACTCGAGCTGGCGCTTATGACGATATTAAAGTTGAGGCTTTTTCACCTTTTATTGGGGCCACCATTCCAGACTTGTGTAATGTGCGTTGCACAGTGCTTGAATGGACGTCTGTGATCTCACTATTATGAAGCATATGAGCCACCTCCACTTCTGTGTTTGTCGCGCCAAAACTGATAGACCTTGTGATGAGCCAACTTGTTGACACTGATATTTTGCCTGGACGTCCACCTCTTGGCTTTGGAGTGGATGGACAGACTTCATTACGTATTCTTCCAACTGTCACTCACATGATGCAGTTCGGCACTTTTCTTGGCTGAGTTAACGCTATTGATGAGCTGGATGATGCTGTTGCTCTTTTCTTGGGAAATCTTCTTCATGGCTGCTCCTCAATTCTAACCAGTGACCTTTTGCTTGGGAATCAACCTAATAATACACTGAGGTATTAAGGAATGTGAGAACAGGTTGTAATTTGTAGTACACAAGAAGAAAAAGATTGTTCCACCACCAGGAGCAAAACAGTAGCAATGCAGTTACATGATAAGAATCTGCATAACTAATCATATGCTAAATATTTGCAAGTCAAATTATGTATGAGATAGCCAAGATGATTGTCTATAAAATTATGGTAGTCTCACGTTCAAAGCTATAGTGGATGGTGACATATGGAGCCTGAAAGTTAAAAGTTCAAAACATTGTTACCCTTTTGCTTGTCAGTGTATGACTTGTGTGACCTTAAGGGGTTAGTCTGGCCTGGGAACCCAATCCTCTGAACTTGTTCCCAACCCGTCAAAAAAAAGTAGTCACATGCAGTCTCACCTTACCCATATCGCAGCCCATTTCCCAGGTGCCAAGGATTGGGTTGGCAGGCTCCTAGGACGTATAACCTCTTTAATAATGAGAGGCTCCTGAGATATCAATCTGATGCTGCTCATAATGTAATTACATTCTTTCTTTTGGACGTCCGCAATAATAAAAGTGAAAACTCTTGAACTGCACATTCTTCTTATATTTAAGGAGAATACGTACAATTATTACCTAAACACAGAACTTCCCTTCCATCAAAGCTCTACTATAAGAAATGTGCAAGTATCTTTATCTTAACTTGTAATAAAGTTTTCCACAAACCAAGCTCGAGGGATTAATCAATTTATTCATACTTCTTAAAACTCAAGAAAAAAATATCTTGCTAAATAATTAATGACCAAGCAAAATTACATAACAGTCTGTGTTACCTAGGCCCTCAGAAGTATGAACAAAAATCATCATAGTCTTCTGGGATCGGCTGTACACTGCTTTCCATCTGTAAGGAAATTTGGGTTCTATGTATTCTATAAATATGTATAGACAGCACAGTGTCACTATGCTACCATTGATGTGTTTTCTATGCTAAGGAGCATATTAACTCCAGTCAACTTGCCATAACTTGCTCTTTTAGCACATGTAAAGATTTTTTTTTTAACTGGACTATCTCTTCAAAAACCTGATCTCTAAACTTCCCATGGTTTAAATGAGAGATACCCTACATAATGTTTATTCCTAACATTTATTAATTATAGCTTTAGGCTGATACAACTTGTCCCTTATCCAGGGTAAGTGCTATATCATTGGTAGTCATTAAAAAAACACTTTGTCTGTGGTTACGAGAAGCAGCTTTCTTGTCTTTGAATGTTATATTGATGAGATTCAGGCACCTTACATTATTACTTCTTTCAGCGGATGTGGTTGAATCAATATAATTGAAGTAAATGAACATGATACAGAAGCAATGAAACCACCAGTCAATATCACTCAATAATTAATATGAACTTTGCCTTAATCATCTTGCAGGACCATACCTTGCGGCTGATTGTTTCCAATGTAATGGCCATTCATCAATTATCTGGTGCCTTCCTATTGGGGTAATGCAGTGAAACTGTGCCAGCATTACAACATCAGGAGCTCAATGTCTCTAGTAGATATAATTATCAAAAGATGTTTTAATTGATTTAATAATTATCCATAAGAACAATGACACATTATGTATATACAGTACCTTTTATTGAAAATTCAACCTTCCTTGAACAAAGGAGGAAAATTGTCCGATATCAGATAGTAAAGAACAGATCTAATCAGCATGTGCAGTATATGCCACCCATGCATCACAGACAGGTTACATTATGGACTTTATAGAGATGTACCAGGGTCCTGTCATGGAACCATGAACCAGACGTACAACCAGAGATAAGTGGAAATAGAAGGCTTTAATGAAAATCAAGCTGTAAGCAAAAGTCCAAACGGATGGCTAAACCGAAGCAGGGTCTTGCGAAGCCAGAGGTCAGGAACCAGAAGGGTAGTCAGACGAAGCCAGGATCAGGAACCAGCAGGGTAGTCAGACGAAGCCAGGATCAGGAACCAGCGGGGTAGTCAGACGAAGCCAGGATCAGGAGCCAGAAGCAGCAGCAGTCTTAGAAGCATGTGAACACAGGAGGACCAAGCAAGGAACTGAAGCCACAGACCTCCTATATATATGAGCTAGGCATCCAGCTCCTCCCAGTGGGAAGGAGAAGCCGCAGGGTGGGAGGCTACAAGAAACCCAGAAACCAAGATGGCCGCCAGCACATGTCAAACGAAGGAGGACAGCAAGAAGGTAAGACCATGACAGTACCTCCCCCTCAAGGGCCCCTCCTCCGCGGAGTAAAGAACGGTTTCTGAGGGAAGCGTGCGTGGAAGGCTCGGAGCAAGGCAGGAGCATGGACATCTGCGGAGGGAACCCAGGAACGCTCCTCTGGACCATAACCACGCCAATGGACCAAAAACTGCACCCGACCGCGGACCAGGCGTGAGTCCAGGATATTGCTCACCTCATACTCCTCACGATTGCCCACTTGGACCGGACGAGGCCGAGGAACCGAGGAAGTGAAACGATTACACACCAGAGGCTTCAACAGGGAGACATGAAACACGTTGGAGATCCGCATGCCAGGAGGAAGCACAAGGGCATAGGCTACCGGGTTTACCCTGCGAAGCACTCGGAAGGGACCAACAAAGCGAGGCGCCAGCTTGGGAGTGGGCACTCGAAGGTTGAGGTTGCGGGTGGACAACCATACGCGGTCTCCGACCTGGTAGGAAGGAGCGGGCGCTCGTCTGCGATCAGCCTGGAGTCTCTGGCGCTGCGCAGAGACCTCAAGGGACCTCTGGATCTGTACCCAGGAAGCACGTAGGACGGAAAGGTGATCCTCCACAGCCGGAATATCCTGGGGAGAGAATACCTCCGGTAACACGGCAGGTTGGAACCCATAATTGGCCGTGAAGGGAGACGTCCCAGAGGAAGAGTTCACCGCCGTGTTCCTGGCAAACTCAGCCCAAGGCAGGAGGTCAACCCAATTGTCTTGGTGATCGGAGACATAGCGACTAAGGAATTGCTCCAAGGCCTGATTGGATCGTTCTGCGGCCCCATTGGACTGAGGGTGGTAGGCCGAGGAGAAAGAGAGATGAATCCCCAACTGGGAGCAAAAGGCGCGCCAGAACCTGGACACAAACTGACTCACAATCTCCTTGGGCAAACCGTGCAACCGGAAGACCTCCCTGGCAAAAATCGTGGCCAACTCTTGTGCAGAGGGTAACTTCTTGAGAGGAACACAGTGGCACATTTTGGAAAACCGATCCACAATCATGAGAATGACCGTATGGCCTCGGGATGCAGGGAGGTCCACAATGAAATCCATCCCCAGGTGTGACCATGGACGCTCCCCGGTGGCTATGGGTTGCAAAAGGCCCAACGGAAGGTGCCGAGGGGACTTACTCTGGGCACAAACGGAGCATGCCGCTACATATGCGGCGATGTCGGAACGTAGAGAAGGCCACCAGAACAGACGTGAAACAGCCCAGGACAGCTGATTCTTTCCAGGATGCCCCGCGGCCTTGGAGTTATGGTAGGTTCGCAACAACCGAGTGCGCAACTCCTCAGGCACAAAACATCTGCCGTTGGGTCTCCCAGAGGGAGCACCAGATTGAGCCGCCAAAATCTGCTCACCCAGGGGAGAGGTCAGGCTGGTGCGAATGGCGGCCAGGATCTGATTCGGAGGTATGACCGAAGTCGGAATCGACTCCTCCCCGGACAGCTCGGAGTGCTGCCGTGATAAGGCATCCGCTCTGATGTTCTTGGAACCGGGTAGGTAGGAGACCACGTAATTAAAACGTGACAAGAACAGAGCCCATCTGGCCTGACGTGGTGTCAATCTCTTGGCCTCACAGAGGTAGATCAGATTCTTGTGGTCCGTCAGGATGAGAACCGGAACCACCGAGCCCTCGAGCAAGTGCCTCCATTCTTTAAGGGCCTGCACGATGGCCAATAACTCCCTGTCACCAATCTGATAGTTGCACTCCGCGGCAGACAGTTTCCGGGAGTAAAACCCACAAGGAAGCAGAGGACCCTCTGGTGTTCTACGCTGAGACAGAAGGGCGCCTACTCCCGTCTCAGACGCGTCCACCTCGAGGACAAAAGGCAACCCAGGGTTGGGATGCGACAGAATCGGAGCCGACACAAAGGCGGACTTTAGAGCCTCAAAAGCTCGGATGGCCTCGGGCGGCCAGACCTGGGGATTACTGCCCTTCCTGGTCAGATCCGTGAGAGGCTTGGCTAGCATGGAAAAGTCCCTGATGAACTTCCGATAATAATTGGCGAAGCCCAAAAAGCGCTGCAGGGCACGAAGACCACTAGGCTGGGGCCACTGTAAGACAGCCGAAACCTTCTCAGGATCCATGGAGAACCCCTCAGCGGAAATGATGTAACCTAAGAAGGTTACCTGGGAACGGTGAAATTCGCATTTCTCAAGCTTACCGAACAGCTTGTTCTCTCGTAGCCGTTGCAACACTCGTCTGACATCCAGAATGTGGGCCTCCATGGATTCAGAATATACCAAGATGTCATCCAAATAGACCACCACACACTGCTGCAACAGGTCACGGAAAACATCGTTGATGAATTCCTGGAAGACTGCGGGCGCATTGCACAACCCAAAGGGCATAACCAAGGATTCATAATGACCGGTCCTGGTGTTAAACGCGGTCTTCCACTCATCGCCCGCCTTGATCCTTACCAGGTTATATGCCGCCCTCAGGTCGAGTTTGGTAAAGACCGTGGCCCCTTTGAGGCGATCGAACAGCTCGGAAATCAAGGGTATCGGGTAAGCGTTCTTGATCGTGATGCGATTGAGACCCCTGTAATCGATGCAAGGCCTCAACTCACCGCCCTTCTTTTTCACAAAGAAAAATCCAGCCCCTGCCGGGGACGAGGATTTGAGAATGTGTCCGCGTGAAAGCGCCTCCCTCACGTACTCCTCCATGGCCTCATTCTCCGCTACCGACAGTGGATAGACTTTGCCACGAGGAGGAACGGCACCAGGTTGTAACTCTATGGCACAATCGTATGGGTGGTGCGGAGGTAGGCACGCACCTTATCGAATACATCCCGGTACTCCTCGTATTCAGGAGGCAACAGAGAGTCCGAGGAAGTACACAGCAACTTGACAGGCCCATGGATGCAACTAGCCCCACACTGCGGTGACCACGAGAGGATCTCGGCCGATCTCCAATCGAAAGTCGGATTATGCTTCTGGAGCCAGGGGTACCCCAAGACCACCGAGTAGTGTGGAGACGAAATAACCTGGAGACAGACCGACTCTCTGTGAACGGCACCAATGGCCATCCCCACTGGAAGGGTCTCCTGAGTCACGTGTGGCGGCAGAAGGGGTCTGCCGTCTATCGCCTCAAGAGCCAGTGGGGAACCTTGAGGCTGCAGAGGAATGGAATTGGCGGCAGCGAACACACTATCAATGAACAAACCACCAGCACCAGAGTCCACCAACGCCTGGGTCGTCACCGAGCCCCCGACCCAGGAGAGGACAACAGTAATCAGTGGTTTGTCAACATGGGAAACCGGGGACGAGGAGACTCCACCCAAGATCTGCCCCCGACAGGATCTCAGGTGCGAGCGTTTCCCGGACGGTTCGGGCATGCCAACCGAAAATGCCCACCGAGACCACAGTACATGCATCGGCCCTCGCGTCTCCGGAGTACCCTCTCCCCCTCGGACAGGCGAGCAAACCCCAGCTGCATGGGTTCACCCCCAGACAAGTCATCCCCAGGAGGCGTGGGAGGAGAGGGAGGCACGGGTGGGACAGCAAACGTAGGCGCCAATCTGTTAGGAGACCTCCGCAGGCTCTCCTTAAAGGAAGGTCTCTCCCTGAGTCTGGTGTCAATCAAAATCAGGAAAGAAATAAGAGACTCGAGCTCCACTGGTAGGTCCTTAGCTGCAACCTCATCCTTCAAGGCATCCGAGAGACCATGAGAGAAAGCAGCGACCAGAGCCTCATTATTCCAGCCCACCTCTGCTGCCAGGGTACGAAACTCAATGACGTATTCAGCTACGGATCGTGAACCCTGTCTGATGGACATAAGGAGCTTCGCAGCAGAGGCGGCACGAGCCGGCACATCGAATACCTTCCGAAGAGAAGCAACAAAACCGGAAAACTCGGCAACCACCGGATTGTTGTTCTCCCATAAAGGGCTGGCCCAGGCCAAGGCCTTGTCCGAGAGCAGCGAGATCAAGAAGCCCACCTTTGATCTCTCAGTAGGAAAGGCATGTGGCAGCAACTCGAAATAAATGCCCACCTGGTTAAGGAAACCTCGGTACTGAGTTGGCTCTCCCCCAAAGCGCTGTGGAAGGGGGGCAGAACCGGTCATACCCCGGAACACCGCAGGCGCAGCAACAGGTGTCGGGGTAGACTCTGGCGCAACAACCGGAGCGGCAGTAGGAGCGGGTCCAGGAGCGACAACCGACCCATCGGCAACGGAAGCTAAATGAGCCGTGCGTTCAAGCAGGGTTTCCAACGCCACAGCGAACCGAGCCAACAGGTGATCCTGCTGATCAAGTCTGGCAACCAGCGTAGGCCCTGTACCGTCAGAATTCATGGCTTGGTCCTAATGTCATGGAACCATGAACCAGACGTACAACCAGAGATAAGTGGAAATAGAAGGCTTTAATGAAAATCAAGCTGTAAGCAAAAGTCCAAACGGATGGCTAAACCGAAGCAGGTTCTTGCGAAGCCAGAGGTCAGGAACCAGAAGGGTAGTCAGACGAAGCCAGGATCAGGAACCAGCAGGGTAGTCAGACGAAGCCAGGATCAGGAACCAGCGGGGTAGTCAGACGAAGCCAGGATCAGGAGCCAGAAGCAGCAGCAGTCTTAGAAGCATGTGAACACAGGAGGACCAAGCAAGGAACTGAAGCCACAGACCTCCTATATATATGAGCTAGGCATCCAGCTCCTCCCAGTGGGAAGGAGAAGCCGCAGGGTGGGAGGCTACAAGAAACCCAGAAACCAAGATGGCCGCCAGCACATGTCAAACGAAGGAGGACAGCAAGAAGGTAAGACCATGACAGGTCCTCTGACAACTGAAAATCAATTTTTCCTACAGAAATCACATTTTTTGACAGTTTTCCAACAGTTCAAATGCCGCTAACATGTGGTGATCCTACCAGTGGTATTTTGTATGAAGAGTACCCATATGCCAGGCTGTCACTCAACACTTCTATTCCTTTCAGAATCCAGCAGGAGACTGTTGGATGTTTCCTTTTGCTCATGAATGAGCAGATGTGAGTAATATAAGAAGAAACCTTGTCATTAGTCAGGTCTAGAAATGCAAAAATCAGTGTCAAGGACTTCATTCTGGAATGACTTCACATAATTTACTAAACATGAAGAGGCCAGATGTTATAATGAATTATAGCTGGTAATACTTGTAATAAATGTACTTTATGACTGTGTGGGACTCTGTTGCCAGTGTCTTCAGGATTCATAATTTGTTAAAACTTTTGTCAAGTTCTCGGCAATAGGGATCAATATGTATTCATTCATATGTGTGGCTGTGCTAGGTACTGTTCCTAGACTCCACTTGAACTTTACACACTGCAGCCCTTGTGTTCTACTGGTTAGTGGAGAAGTAGGTGAGGGGCCCCCACTGATTAATCACTGAGGGCTTTCCCAGGTCTATCACTGATTTCCTCTTATTTAAACTTACACTAGGATAAGCCAGTCATGTGTCCTGGAAAACCTATTTAAAGTGCGATTGAATGCTATAAACAGACCATTAATATTACCTCAAGAGCTCTGTCAATTTCTGAGCTGAAAGCCAAAGATGACCATGTCTGCCATTGTCCCGCTACTTTAGGTGGGCATGGGTGCCACTACAATCTCCCTGTTTCTGTTGCAGTTCCAGCACTCTGGCAGCAGGTCCAGGTGCCCGTGTCCAATGTGTCTATTGGAGATATTCTTCATTTAACCATATCTGTGCAGTATTGTAAGGGGTAACTCTCATTTGGTTCTATGTGCAGCTGCTTCTAATATGTTAATCAGCTCTGCTATATATGATGTGCTGTTTATCTTACTGCCTGAGCAATAGGTTTACTAGTTTGCTAGATCATGCAAAGGTACTATAATCTGCTTGTCTGATCCTGCACAGACTTCTGAGTGATTACCTGATTACTGGATTCTGACCCTCTGCCACTTGACCTGTGCTTGATCACTGTACTGACCCTGTGCTGCCTGCCCTCATCTTTGGACTGTTTCTTGGATTTGCATGAACTCTGTCTCCCCCGACCTGTTACTGACTATGGGTTTTGCCTGATCCCTTGGTGCTTTAAAATGGTGTCTCTAACCCCTGTGGGTCAGCTGTCAACCACACTGGGACTTCTCCAGAAGTTAGTGGCCTGGTGGCTCCCCTGCAGCTAAGTCCAGATCCCTGCTTAGGGGTCAAAGAGTGAATACCAGGGGACTGCCAGGATAACGCCCTTAGGTTTAGCCCAAAGTCAAACCAGTTGGTTTCCACAGTGGTTCCACACTCACTGATTGTTACAGAGGAATGGCAGTCAGAAGAACCCTAGTTCTTAATTGTTGTAATCTGCACAGGCCCCTGCTTATCAAAAGGTATAGGTAGCAGGGGTGCAGCAGTCCAATTTTAATAGGAAAGTCATAATAGCCCCTATATAGAGTAACAGGGACAGTGTCCCCCACCCATTCAAATGCATCAGAAGAGTTGCTGTTTTCCCTGCTGATGGTTGCAGGACAGTTCTTAAGCAACTGGTAAGACTGTTCATTTATGTGTCAGTCATTTTCTCAAAGCTGTGGCTTTCTAAATAGCTGAATGAGCTAACAGTAACCATCCTTCGTCTTGTATGCTCTGACTTTTTATAACACACACATTGTTTGGTGATTGTGTATGTCAGTGGCTAGCTTTTTGTGGTTTTTCATACAGTATTTTTTAATTATAGAATTGAAAGTTGAATTTTAACCTGTTCTGGACTTAGGGCGTACCGGTACGTTCTGTTTTTCCGATCGTTAAGGACACAGGGTGTACCGGTACGTCCTATGTATTTCCGATCACTGCCGCTCGACGGGCGGTGATTGGAACCCGGTGCCTGCTCAAATCATTGAGCAGGCACCTTGGCTAAATGCGAGGGGGTCCTGTGCCCCCCCTTCCCCCGTGTAAGCGATCGCAGCAAACCACAAGTCAATTCAGACCTGCGGTTTGCTGCGTTTCCGGGGGACCCGTTAACCCGGAACAAGATGGTGATCGGTGGTGTGATAATACACCACCAATCACCATCCTTAGATCCTGAGAGGTGATGGTGACATCACCTCTCAGGATCGCTCTCATTGGTCGGCTGGGGGGTGCTGGATCTGAGACACGACGCAGCGCTCCTCTCTCCTCCTTTTCAGTGCGGAGCCCGAGGAGAGAGGAGCTCTGCGTCGTGTCTCAGATCCAGCACCCCCCAGCCGACCAATGATCAGCGATTTAGATTTATTTATTTTTCACATTTTTTTTGTTAGTCTTTTTTTTGTCTGTTAGCTTTAGGGTGAGTTCGCAAACACCCGTGCCCCCACACGCACGCACACCAAATAAAGATTTACACGCACGCACACACACACGCAGACACACACTCCTCTATGGCCCGCTGGATGTCCTCGGCTGAGGAGGCATACGCCCAGCTTGCCTCCCTCCGAGTCCGAGAGTCCCAGTGAGGACGAGGATGACCCCACTTTCCTTTTGTCATCCGCATCCTCCTCCTCCACTAGTGATGATGATGAGCCGCCAGGCGGAGCAAGGGGACCACCATGCTAGGGACCCTGTGGCCCACCCTAGTACGAGCAGCTCTGGGGCTTGTACTAGTTTTCCGGCCCACCAGTTAACCGGTGAACTTGTCTGGTATACCCCAGAGCGTTATGAGCCCGTGATTCCTGATTTTGTAGGCCAATCAGGAATCCAGATTTCCACAGTGGGCTTCACTGAATATGACTTTTTTAGTCTTTTTTTCAGTGACTACTTTGTAAAGCTAATGGTGGAGCAAACAAACCCGTACGCCCAACAGTTTGTTGCTCAACACCCGGGCTCCTTTTTGGCTAGGCCCGGTGGCTGGACTCCGGTCAGTGCAGCCGAGATGAGGACATTTTGGGGCCTCGTGCTGCATATGGGCCTAGTCAAGAAACCTAGTGTTAGGCATTACTGAAGTGGGGACGTCCTTTACCAGGCCCCCCTTTACAGTACGGCCATGACATACTCCAGGTTTGAGGCCATCCGGAAATGCCTGCATTATTCAGATAATGCAGCATGTCCTCCCTAAGGTGATCCTGACTATGAACGCCTGTACAAAATCAGGCCGGTCATCGATCACTTTGGGGCCAAATTTGTACAGGCCTATGTACCTGGAAGTGAGGTCGCAGTTGATGAGTCTCTCATTTCGTTCAAGGGGAGACTCCTTTTCTGCCAGTATGTTCCCTCTAAGCGGGCGAGGTATGGCGTGAAGCTGTACAAACTTTGTGAGAGTACCTCAGGGTACACTTACAAGTTTTGTGTGTACGAGGGGCGAGATTCCCATATTCAACCCCCAGAATGTCCCCCCACTCTGGATGTTATCGGGAAACTTGTGTGGGACCTTATGCACCCGCTGCTAGATAAGGGTAGCCACCTGTACGTGGATAACTTTTATACTAGTATACCCTTGTTCCACCTCACCGCCAGATCCACGTCCACTTGTGGGACCGTGCGGAAAAATCAACGTGGCCTCCCTACCTATCCCCTCCAGGTAGCTATCCCTACGGGTGAGACCCGTGCCCTTACTTTTCTTCTAAACTTCTAAGCCTTGTAACATCATCAAAAATTAAAATATCATTCCCAAAATGATCCAAACATGAAGTAGACATATGGGGAATGTAAAGTAATAACTATTTTTGTAGGTATTACTATGTATTATAGAAGTAGAGAAATTGAAACTTGGAAATTTGCAATTTTTTTAAACATTTTTGGTAATGTTGGTATTTTTTTTATAAATAGCATTTTTTTTTCCCACTTAATTTTACCAGTGTCATGAATTACAATATGTGACGAAAAAACTCAGAATGGCCTGGATAAGTCAAAGTATTTTAAAGTTATCACCACTTAAAGTGACACTGGTCAGATTTGCAAAAAATGGCCTGGTCCTAAGGGTCTATTCACACGTCCGTTGTTTGTTTCCTGATCTGTTCCGTTTTTTGCTGAACAGATCTGGAACAGATCTGGACACATTCATTTTCAATGGGTCCTGAAAAAAAATCTGACATTGTGCTGTCCGTTTTTTTTCAGGACCCATTGAAAATGAATGGGTCCAGATCTGGTCCAGATCTGTTCAGCAAAAAACGGAACAGATCAGGAAACAAACAACGGACGTGTGAATAGACCCTTAAGGTGGAATAAGGCTGTGTCCTTAAGGAATTCATATTGGTCTCACCTATTAAGTAACATTTGATGCCTTGTGTTAGTATAGGGTTAGTATAGTCTAGGTTAGACCAAAACATTAGCCAGTGGCTAAATATAATTTTTACGGATGGATTCAAACAATACAAAATAAAATAAAAAAAATTATGCAACAGAACTATAGACTGTCGTGTTTTTTTGAAAATATTTGCAAAGATGCACCTGGCAGGACTGCTGATGGCAATTCTGTCGACTCCAAGATTAAATATTGTCTCGATGTTCACGTGAGCCATTTGACAATAGAACTGAGTATTGTTTTTAATTTTTAATAAACCTAACAATCCAGTTTGCAGACATGTTCCTATAACTTTTAACCTTTAAAGGGAACCTGTCACCTAAAAAATGCATCTACAACCGCCAGCAGTACCTCGTAGTAGCCCGCAGCCTGTTAATAATCATATGTTTCCTCCTGTTGTCCGATGCTGCGTAACTTCAAAAAACGCAGTTTTATTCTCTATCAGCGCTATAGTGCCGGCCAGCTTGAATTCAAGGGGGCAGCGGCCTCCTTGCTTCAAGTCAAGGTAACCACGCCCCCTAACCGCCCCCTCTTGCCTGAGAGTGACAGCCTGCAGTGCGGCCGCGATTCTCGCGCATGCGCATTGCGCCGCTGAAACCCGGCTAACAGCAGCAGCAGGAGATGCTATAGCACATTACTACAGAGCACACCGCGCATGACACTTTTCTCTAAATATGTTACTCCAGTTTTTCCCCAAAAAATGTTGCTAAATGCTGAGTACCTACAATCTAACATAAAAAATAAGCCTGCTCACTTGACTACTCACCTGTTCCACCCCCCTGCTTTTCCAGTGCCACTACCTTATACTTCTGTGGGCTTTCGGGGTAATTTATTAAGACCGGTGTTTTAGACGCTGGTCTTAATAACTCCTATAGGTGGCGATGGATCCGCTAAAGTTATGTAGAGGCTCTGGCGTATCCAGTGCCAATCTAAATGTATGCCAGGTTCCTTGCTGGCTTACATTTAGACCATCTTCTATGCCTAAAACAGGTGTAGACCTGGCGTGAACAGGGAAAAGTCGCAGATTGCGGCGCAAATAACCTTTGTGCTGAAATATGTGCCAGAAATATGCATAAAACAGGTGTATTTCTGGTTAGTAAATGACCCCCTTTGTTTCCTGATTACTGAAGCCAATCACAGGCAACAGAGCTCATGTGATGTAGTTGAGTATGCCAACCCTGCAATAAGACTGGCACTTCAGTCATGACACTTTCAACTATCTCACATGTTCACTAAGGCTGGTGATCGGCTGCAGAGATCACATGGAGTAGAGGGTGATGTTATCGCCAGAAACTAAAACCACCAGGAGCATGCAGCGGTCGCATTAGAAAAATGGGGAATTGAACAGACATGTAAGGCTTCTTTCATATTTCAGTTTACTCCTGGCATTCATTTTTGGCTTCCAGGAAATCCTCTTTAACAAGTCACACAAAATATGTTTTCCATTATATATATTCTTCTGACATTTTATGATTCAGGGCATTGTATGGTCTGATATTCTCCTCTGACCCCGTACCTAATTATACATTTATAATCAGGTGTATTCCAGCAATGAACTGCTATTGCTGACCTTTACATGCCCTGATCACTGAGTCCAGTGGCTTGCTCAGACCATTGATATGATTATTGGCATACCACTGCCTAATTACTTTGCACTTTGATGTCTATCATTGATTTGGCTTGACTCCTGTATTGCTGGTCTCCATAATTCTCTGGCAAATGAAGCTCTCCACTAAATCCTGGGGACCACTTAGTGCCCTTAATCCTTTATCATTTAAAATCTCTCCTTAATCTTGAGTAGCATTGCGTTGTTAAATCCGCCCATTACACTTCTATTTTTCTAGGCAGTATCTATGATAATGGTGTTCCAATCTGCTAATCTGCTGTCATTCAATAAACAGTAATACATTCTGTTTTCAAGTAAAATATGTAATCTGAAGGAAATGTCCAACTGGTAAATGAAGATGTTTTGTCAATAACTCAGACTCTTATACTTGCTGAATCCATGGGCATGAACACAGCTGCACTGGCACCTTGCCACCTACCCACTTTTTATGTTTAAATTTCTCAGTATAAAATTGTTCAAGGCCATGGTTTTGTAGCCCTAATTAACATATATGTGCCCTCTGCTATAGCTCTACTTTCTCTGTCGTCTGCTTAGCTTTGGGCAATTTCAATAGGACCAACCAACCATTTAATGTCAGGGAAAATAAGTTGGCAGCTGGATTTGAAAATGCCCGAACCTTTCGTTCTTGGGGAAATATGCCAGCACCAGAGGAGTCAGTAAAGATAGCTGTTGGCTGAAGAGGCATCTGGCCAACAGGTATCTAAAATGTATGACCAGCTTTACATATTTGTATTGGTGACACTCATATATGGAGAGAAAAATGAAAATACAAAAAACAAAACAGCAACTTATTTCTCAGCAATTCGATTCCCGGCATGTACAAAACTAAAATAATGACTTTTCAGCCAGGGGCGTAGCTAAAGGCTCATGGGCCTTGGTTCAAAAGTTCAGCTTGGGCCCCAGTTCCCTCAATGCTTGGTGGCCTGTGGCAAGGAAGCACATAGCCTCTGTGCTGCCCTTAGGCAAAAATGTAAATGGAACCCCCTCATGCCAAATTTGTGACATAACCCATGCGGCACAAGGGTCTTTGGGTCCCCAAGGCTCCTGGGCCTGGTAGTGACTGCTACCTCTGCACTAGAGATGGGACGAATCCAATTTTTTTTTCGAATGCGAATCCGAAAAGGTTCTCGAATATATTAAATCTTTGGAATCTCGAATCCTACGATTCCTGTACATAAGAATTGTGTGGACGGTGTAAGAAATAAAGTGATCCAAACTCAATATTCTTTTAATATGAAAAAATAAAGAGTCCTTACTTTTTTAACAAAGTATTTAGAAACATAGAATGTGTCTGCAGATAAGAACCATTTGGCCCATCTAGTCTGCCCAATATATTGAATACTATGGATAGCCCCTGGTCCTATCTTTTATGAAGGATGGCCTTATGCCTATCCCATGCATGCTTAAACTCCTTCACTGTATTTGCAGCTACCACTTCTGCAGGAAGGCTACTCCATTCATCCACTACTCTGTCAGTAAAGTTATACTTCCTGATATTACTTTTAAACCTTTGCCCCTCTAATTTAAAACTATGTCCTCTTGTGGCAGTTTTTCTTCTTTTAAATATTCTCTCCTCTTTTACCTTGTTGATTCCCTTTATGTATTTAAAAGTTTCTATCATATCCCCTCTGTCTCGTCTTTCTTCCAAGCTATACATGTTAAGGTCCTTTAATCTTTCCTGGTAAGTTTTATCCTGCAATCCATGTACTAGTTTAGTAGCTCTTCTCTGAACTCTCTCCAAAGTATCAATATCCTTCTGGAGATATGGTCTCCAGTACTGAGCACAATACTCCAAATGAGGTCTCACTAGTGCTCTGTAGAGCGGCATGAGCACCTCCCTCTTTCTACTGGTAATGCCTCTCCCTATACACCCAAGCATTCTGCTAGCATTTCCTGCTGCTCTATGACATTGTCTGCCTACCTATAAATCTTCTGAAATAATGACCCCTAAATCCCTTTCCTCACATACTGAGGTTAGGACTGTATCACTGATTTTATAGTCTGCTCTTGGATTTTTACACCCCAGGTGCATTATCTTGCACTTATCAACATTCAATTTTATTGATTAGCCTTCTATGAGGGACAGTATCAAAAGCCTTACTAAAGTCCAGATAAGTGATGTCTACTGAACCTCCGCCATCTATTATTTTAGTCACCCAATCAAAAAAATCTATAAGATTAGTTTGACATGATCTCCTGGAAGTAAACCAATACTGTTTTTCATCTTTCAATCCATGGGATTTTAGATGTTCCACAATCCTCTCCTTAAGTATGGTTTCCATTAATTTCCCCACTATTGATGTCAGGCTTACTGGCCTATAGTTGCCCGATTCCTCCCTACTACCTTTCTTGTGAATGGGCACAACATTTGCTAATTTCCAATCTTCTGGGACGACTCCTGTTACCAGTGATTGGTTAAATAAATCTGTTAATGGTTTTGCTAGTACACCGCTAAGCTCTTTTAATAACTTTGGGTGTATCCCATCAGGCCCCTGTGACTTCTTTGTATTAATTTTAGACAGCTGACTTAGAACCTGTTCCTCTGTAAATGTTTTTAATTTGTTAATTCCTTGTTTTAGTTTCCTTTTTTCATTTTTGCTGCTGTTATGCGGTGCTTGCTTAGGGTTTTACTAGGGAAAGTTCACAGGTAGGGAAATAGCAGGCGTCTCGGGAGGCTCGGGGACGTGACATCGCGGCGGGATTCGTCGGATTCGAATTTCTTAAATTACGTTGAGATTTGAGTCCACGAATCCGGCAAAATTCGAGGGATTCGTGGATTCAACTGATTCATCGTCCCACCTCTACTCTGCACCCTTTATAGTTACACCACTGTTTCTAGCTTATAACAAGCCTTTCTCAAGACATAAAATCATTGATCACATTACAGACTTATATACCACAAGTATAGGGAGGTAACTTAACCCATTAACTAAACACAATATTTGCAAAGTATAATGCTATCTGTGATTGAACCAATAACATTTTCCAATACCTATTGTGATTTATCCATATACCAATCAGAACTCCAACTTTTACTGGTGTCAGCATCAAAACATGGGGCTTCCAGATGAATCTTCTCACATGCTGTCGGCGTCTCCACTTCTGTACTGCACATCTGCAGAACCTTTTCTGGCCATTACATCACATCTGGAGTGTCCTAGAGATTACGAGGACTCACTCCAAAGCGTAATTACATAAGCATATATGTGATCAGTGGGGGGAGTGTTTTGCAGTATAGCAACGGCCCCACTTTCCGTCTACTCCACTATAATAACTTACACAAAGTATCCCAGACCACTGTACACATATATAAAACAACAAATATATATTCATAAAAGACCATATATGTTAAATGCGCAAATAACATAATTATAACCAACGTTTCGTATAAAAGTACATAAAACACAGACATATTAAACTGTCAAAATAGAGAGCACAAAGTGGTACACAGTATAAAAGAAGAACCAGTGAAGCCCACTCTGACGATGTAGTATGTAGATAAAAAGAACATATACATTTATCTAACACAGGGAAAAATTTTATTTTTACTTTTGAAATATTGTAATATACAGTTGTTACAAGGGTGTCATGACCTATCGCTGACCCTGTTGTGCTTGGGGTCAGAAGGTTGCAGCGGGTTCCTGCTTAGATTTGCGATCCTTTTTGTCCCATTTAGGAATCTGTAGCTTTTCCTTTCAGCTGTTTCCTGTCAGCCACTCCCAGCTACTATATGTTCTCCCCTTCCCTCCCCTCTTTGTCGCACGTCTGTTACCTGCCATATCAGATGTGATAGTATATCTGGGCCTTATTTTGAAAAAAATTAAATAAAAATTAAGATCCACTATGGATCCTATTGCTGCTTTGGCAAAGCAGTTGCAAGGCCTGTCTCTTGAAGTGACAGAATTGAGGGTGTAGGTACTTCAGCCACAGCAGCTGCAGCAGACCTCGAGCCCAGTGGTTGCTATGGGTGACCTGGTCAATCCGGAACCTAAGGTTGCTCTCCCTGACAGATTTTCTGGAGGGAGAGACAAATTTGTGGTGTTCTGAGCAGGGGCGTAGCGTGGGGGGGGGGGGGGCCGGAGGGGTCGTTGCCCCGGGCCCCAAATTGCAGGGGGCGCCAGGCAGCCGAAATTTCAATGAGGGCTACGGGAGCCTATGGCTCCCGTCCCCTCCGTTATGCCCCATAGGCTTCAGGCCTAGTGGCCTGAAGCCTATAAGGCAGTAGAGCGATGCAGGACTCGGTCACGATAACCTCACTGTGACCTCCTGCGTCGGGTCTCGCGAGATGACGCGGCGCAGGAAGGCACAGTGAGGCGTTCGTGACCGCCTGCGGCGGGAACAAGCAGGGATGGAGATGGGTAAGTATTTTTTTTTTTTATGTTACCTTACCAAATTGCAGTGCAGAGGCTCTGGGGGCAGTATGGGGGGGTGGGAGAGGAGAGGAGAGGACTGGAGCAGAAAGGCTATGGCATTGGCATAGTAATAAGAGGGGGACATTATATTAATAACAAAGAGGGGGCCAGTACATTAATAACAAAGAGGGGGACATTACATTAGCAAAGAGGGGGCCAGTACATTATTAATAAAAAGGGGGGCATTATATTAATAATAAAGAGGGGGCCAGTACATTACTATTAATGTAATGACCCCCTCTTCATTATTAATGTAATGACCCCCTCTTTATTATTAATGTAATGACCCCCTCTTTATTATTAATGTAATGACCCCCTCTTTGTTATTAATGTAATGACCCCCTGTTCATTATTAATGTAATGACCCCCTCTTTGTTATTAATGTAATGGCCCCCTCTTTGTTATTAATATAATGGCCCCTCTTTATTAATAATATAATGGCCCCTCTTTATTAATAATATAATGGCCCCCTCTTTATTATTAATGTAATGGCCCCCTCTTTATTATTAATATAATGACCCCCTCTTTGTTATTAATGTAATGACCCCCTCTTTGTTATTAATGTAATGACCCCCTCTTTATTATTAATATAATGGCCCCCTCTTTGTTATTAATGTAAGGGCCCCTCTTTGCTAATATAATGGCCCCCTCTTTATTATTAATGTAATGGCCCCTCTTTTTATTAATATAATGGCCCCCTCTTTATTATTAATGTAATGGCCCCTCTTTATTATTAATGTAATGGCCCCCTCTTTGCTAATATAATGGCCCCCTCTTTATTATTAATATAATGGCCCCTCTTTATTATTAATGTACTGGCCCCCTCTTTGTTATTAAAGAGGGGGCCAGTACATTAATAATAAAGAGGGGGCCATTATAATATACAGGGGGAATAATATTATGGGGAATGAAAGCTATCTGTCTGGCAATTTTTGGCTTGCCCCGGGTGCTGGCAACCCACGCTACGCCACTGGTTCTGAGAAACCTGTAAATTATATTTCAGGCTGCGCCCAAATTCCTCTGGTAATGAGGAACAGTGGGTGGGGATTGTTATATCCCTTCTTCAAGGGGATCCTCAATCCTGGGCTTTTTAGTTTGCAGCTGGTACCCATGCCCTCCGATCGGTAGATGAGTTTTTTGAGGCCCTGGATCTCATATACGATGACCCTGACCAAGTCTCCCTAGCTGAGTCTAGATTATGTTAGCTTCAGCAGGGAGATAGGTCAGGTTTATTGTTCCGAGTTTCGAAGGTGGGCCACGGATTCTTGGTGGAATGACCCAGTTTTGCCAGGGGTTGTCGGAAAAAGATGCGCTTGCAATGTATGAGACTCCTATATCCCTTAAGGCTGCTCTGTCGCTATCTATAAAAATTAATAGATGCCCTAGGGATAGGCTGAGAAGTTCTTGTCCTCCAGAGACTTTTCTCAGGCAGGAGTCTGTTTGTTCTGACTCACATGAACCTATGCAACTAGGAGGAGCCACTCGTCAGGTTGGTCCTCCTGGGGTTCGCCGTAAGTCTGGGGTTTGTTTTTTCTGTGGTCGGGGGGGAGTCATTTCATTGGAGCCTGTCCATCCGTACCAAAAAAGAAACAACCATCGAAAACTACTGACCCCATGTTGTGGGGAGGATGACAGCCTGGGTGTATACATTAACTCCATACGAACATCTCAGTTTGTTTTGCCAGCTATGGTAGTCTCGGGTGATAAAATTTCTGTTTTCTTAGACAGTGAGGCGGGGGTCAATTTGGTGATGCCCAGTTTGCTCAGACTCTGGGTTTTTCTTTTAGTCCTTAATCTAGATCTATCCCCATATTCGCTATCGACTCTGCTTCTCTTACTCAGGGGAACCTAACACACATTGTAAATAACATACATCTTCTGGTGGGGGCCCTGCTTCATGAGTTTATTTCTTGCTACTGTATGTCCTTGAAGGTCTTTCTACTCCTATGGTATTTGGTCTTCCCTGGATGGTAGCGCACAATTCAGTTGTTGACATAGGCGTGTGCACAGGGTGTGCCTGGGCACACCCTAATTATCACCTCCCTTGCTGCACTGCCATCTGCCAACTCCTGATCTGATCCTTCACATAAGCTTCAGGCTAGTGGTCTGAAGCCTATGAGACAGTAGAGCGCTAGAATGGAGTTGCTCCAGGGAGGTATGATGTCGGAGGAAGAGGCGGAGTCTCGTCATACAGGGGACGGGACCTCAAGATGTGCAGGAGATTTAACAGAGCACGTTTTTGGAGAGAGGAGCAGAAGCTGCAGGTCAGTATGTGGAGGAGAAGATTGACTGTTATGTGTACTTCGGGGGATTTTTGCAGGGACTGAAGGGAGGAGGAATAATCCTTGTACTGGAGACTATATGTTAGAGGGGTCTGAAGAGAGGGGGTGAAGAGATATAATTTACATGGGACTGTATGCTGGAGGGGCTGAAGGCAGGAGGGGTGATATTTTACATGGGGACTGTATGCTGGAAGTGCTGAAGGCAGGGGGAGTTTTGTATTTTACAAGGGACTGTATGTTGGAGGGGCTGAAGGCAGGGAGTGATGTATTTTACATGGGACTGTATGCTGAAGGGGCTGAAGGCAGGCGGCAAAGAGAGGAAGGGTGATATTATTTACATGGGACTGTATGCTGGATGGGCTGAAGGCGGGGGGGTTGTATTTTACATGTGACTGTATGTTGGAGGGGCTAAAGGCAGAGAGTGATGTATTTTACATGGGACTGTATGCTGGAGAGGCTGAAGGGCGCCATAATTACTATTAGGGTCCATTCACACGACCGGATCCGCAATACACCCGGCCGGCACCCCTATAGAACAGCCTATTCTTGTCCGCAGTTGCGGACAAGAATAGGACAGGTTTTATTTTTTTTCAGAGCCGCGGACCGGAAGTTCGGCAGGCCGTTCCGGAAATGCGGATGCAAAGAGCACACTGTGCTTTCCGCATCCATTCCGTCCCCATAGAGAATGCATGGGTCTGCACCCGTTCCGCACAATTGCGGAATAGATGTGGACACATTCTGCGGACGTATGAATGGAGCCAAATACAGAGGGGGCCATTATAATATTAATAATAATAACACAGAGGGGCCAGTATATATTATAATTATACAGAGGGCATTATACTACGGGTGGAGGGGAGGTCTGTTATCTGAGGATGATAGTAAAGTGAGAAACAAAAAAAAAAATTCTGTGAAACTCTGCAGAGATGCGGCTGAAAGAAGGTGTCATGGCGGTGTTATCTCTAAATGAAGACGTTGAGGAAAGTCTACATCACAGGAGACGTCACTGGATGTAACAGGTATGTGCTGCTGTATTCTACTGTATATTGTGTACCATTATATGTAATGTCCATCCACATATCTGTTTGGGGGGGGGTGGCTATAGGATTTGGCCTACACTGCCGAAGCCTGGCCCCAGACTTCAGGTCACACTGTACGTGTTCTGAATTCTGGTGCCTCACATCCATCTACTACATTATCTGTACTCAGAGAGTTACCACTGTGTTATCTGTGGTGTTACATAGGACCGCATGTGACATCTGCTACATTATCTGTACTCAGTGAGTTATCATTGTAAGGCTACTTTCACACTGGCGTTTCTGGGTTTGCTTGTGAGATCCGTTTTGGGCCGCTTTTGAGAGCCTTGAAATGGATTCTGCCCCAACGCATTCTGAATGGATAAGGATTCGTTCAGAATGCATCAATTTGGCTGCGTTTGGTCTCCGTTGCGTTTTTTAGACGGCAACTAAAACGCAGCTTGCAGTGTTTTGGTGACCGTCTGACGATGCGGAGCCAAACGGATCTGTCCTGACTTACAATGTAAGTCAATGGGAACGGATCCATTTTTCACAAACAATATGGTGCAATTGACTTTAAATGTAAGTCAAGACGGATCCGTTTTGTCTTAGACTTTTTTATGAATAATGCAAACGGATCCGTTATGAACGGATAAAAGCGTTTGCATTATCGTTGCGGATTTGTCTGTGCAGATACAAGACGGATCCGCACCAAATGCGAGTGTGAAAGTAGCCTTATCTGTGGTGTTACATAGGACTGCAGTGATAGCTACTACATTATCTGTACTCAGTTATCACTGTTATCTGTGGTGTTACATAGGACTGCAGATAATATATCCTACATTATCTGTACTCAGAGAGTTATCACTGTGTTATCTGTGGTGTTACATAGGACTGTAGGTGACATGTACTGCATTATTTGTAAAAAGAGGCGTGTCCACAGGTTGGGGGGATGCAATACTTGGCTTGCCCCGGGTGCTGGCAATCCACACTACGCCACTGGAACTCTGCCCTGGCTGAGAGTCACCCCCCATATACGTTAGTTATATAACGTTAAGTTAACGCATAAAGTATGTTCCCTGCTGCTTGCTACTCCTCCTCATTTCTAGCCCTGTATAATGTACCCTGATACCCCTCAGTTATATGATACCATATAACTGAGGGGTATCAGGATAAATTACAGGGGGTAATATAACTGAGGAGGGCTATTGGGGACATTATACAGTGGTAATATAACTGAGGGATCAGGGTAAATCATACAGGGGGTATAACCAAAGGGCATCAGGGTACATTATTATACAGGGGTAATATAACTGAGGGATCAGGGTAAATCATACAGTGGGTATAACCAAGGGGTATCAGGGTACATTATTATACTGGGGTAATATAACTGAGGAGGGCTATCTCAGGGGACATGATAAAGGGGTAATATAACTTAGATAATATAAGTTATATTACCACTGTATAATGTCCCTGATAGCCCTCCTCAGTTATATGACTCCTGTATAATTTACCCTGATACCCCTTGGTTATATTACCCCTGTATAATAATGTACCCTGATATCCCTTAGTGTATTTGTGTGTATATATATATATATATATACAGACGTGGACAAAATTGTTGGTACCCTTTGGTCAATGAAAGAAAAAGTCACAATGGTCACAGAAATAACTTTAATCTGACAAAAGTAATAATAAATTAAAATTCTATAAATGTTAACCAATGAAAGTCAGACATTGTTTTTCAACCATGCTTCAACAGAATTATGTAAAAAAATAAACTCATGAAACAGGCATGGACAAAAATGATGGTACCCCTAGAAAACACAGAACATAATGTGACCAAAGGGACATGTTAATTCAAGGTGTGTCCACTAATTAGCATCACAGGTGTCTACAACCTTGTAATCAGCCATTGGGCCTATATATATGGCTCCAGGTAATCACTGTGTTGTTTGGTGATATGGTGTGTACCACACTCGACATGGACCAGAGGAAGCAAAGGAAAGAGCTGTCTCAAGAGATCAGAAAGAAAATTATAGACAAGCATGTTAAAGGTAAAGGCTATAAGACCATCTCCAAGCAACTAGATGTTCCTGTGAGTACAGTTGCACATATTATTCATAAGTTTAAGATCCATGGGACTGTAGCCAACCTCCCTGGACGTGGCCGCAGGAGGAAAATTGATGACAAATCTAAGAGACGGATAATCCGAATGGTAACAAAAGAGCCTAGAAAGACTTCTAAAGAGATTCAAGGTGAACTTCATGCTCAAGGAACATCAGTGTCAGATCGCACCATCCGTCGTTGTTTGAGCCAAAGTGGACTACATGGGAGACGACCAAGGAGGACACCATTGTTGAAAACGAATCATAAAAAAGCAAGACTGGAATATGCCAAACTACATGTTGACAAGCCACAAAGCTTCTGGGAGAATGTCCTGTGGACAGATGAGACAAAAATCGAAGTTTTTGCCAAGGCACATCAGCTGTATGTTCACAGACGAAAAAATGAAGCATATCAAGAAAAGAACACTGTCCCTACTGTGAAACATGGAGGAGGCTCTGTTATGTTCTGGGGCTGCTTTGCTGCGTCTGGCACAGGGTGTCTTGAATCTGTGCAGGGTACAATGAAATCTCAAGACTATCAAGGAATTCTAGAGAGAAATGTACTAGCCAGTGTCAGAAAGCTTGGTCTCAGTCGCAGGTCATGGGTCTTGCAACAGGACAATGACCCAAAACACACCGCTAAAAACACCCAAGAATGGCTAAGAGGAAAAAATTGGACTATTCTAAAGTGGCCTTCTATGAGCCCTGACCTCAATCCTATTGAGCATCTTTGGAAGGAGCTGAAACATGCAGTCTGGAAAAGGCACCCTTCAAACCGGACACAACTGGAGCAGTTTGCTCATGAGGAGTGGGCCAAAATACCTGCTGAGAGGTGCAGATGTCTCATTGACAGTTACAGGAAGCGTTTGATTGCAGTGGTTGCCTCAAAAGGTTGCGCAACAAAATATTAAGTTAGGGGTACCATCATTTTTGTCCATGCCTGTTTCATGAGTTTATTTTTTTACATAATTCTGTTGAAGCATGGTTGAAAAACAATGTCTGACTTTCATTGGTTAACATTTATAGAATTTTAATTTATTATTACTTTTGTCAGATTAAAGTTATTTCTGTGACCATTGTGACTTTTTCTTTCATTGACCAAAGGGTACCAACAATTTTGTCCACGTCTGTATATATATATATATGTGTGTGTGTGTGTGTGTGTATATGATATATATATATATATATATACACATACATACGCGCGCGCGTGTGTTTGTGCTTTAGGGTGCATACCCTATTGCAATAGGCTGCACACGCCTATGGTTGTTGATTGGCAAGCCAGGGAGATATTGGAGTAAATGAGCACTGTAGGGACAATTGCTTATATAGCAGTTGCTCAGCCACCTCCATTACAACCTTACCAGCATTTGTGTCCGACTTTGAAGATGTTTTCTCTGAGAAGGGGTGTCAGGAGTTACCACCTCATCGTCCGTATGATTGCCTGGTTAACCTGCTCTCTGGAGCAAAGTTACCTAAGACCAGGTTATATAATCTTTCTGGCCCCAAAAGACAAGCCATGAAGGACTATATTTCCGAGAGTTTGGCTAAAGGACAAATCAAACTCTCTTCTTCACCCTTGGCTGCAGGGTTCTTCTTTGTGAAGAAGAAAGATGGGGGCTTGCGTCCTTGCCTAGATTTTCATGAACTAAATCGGATAACTATCCGAGATCCCTATCCTCTTCCTCTCGTTCCCAACCTTTTTAATCAGATTGCTGGTTTTCCAAAATGGATTTAAGGGGAGCCTACCATCGGATTCGCATTAAAGAGGCGGATGAGTGGAAGACAGCGTTTAACACTCCTGAGGGGCATTATGAAAACCTGGTCATGCCATTTGGCCTGACTAATGCTCCTGCTGTCATTCAACACTTTGTCAACGATATCTTTTGTCATCTTGTCGGCAGATTTGTGGTGATATAGCTTAACGATATTTTGATCTATTCACCCGATCTGGAGACACACAAATGCTAAATTGGAGAAATGTGTATTCGCCGTACAGGAGGTACAATTCCTGGGGTATCTGCCATCAGCTTTGGGGTTCCGTATAGATCCAGAGAAGGTGTGCCCGATCCTAGAATGGGATCTTCCTGAGAACCTATTCTGTACATGTTTACTTCAGTTCATTGAGGTTTGTGGGCAATCATGTATGCACAGCTCTCATAAGGTCTCGTTACTGTATTTCAATTGGGTTGAGGTCTGGATTTTGTTACTGGACAATTAAACATCTTTATTTTTTTTTATTTTTTTGTCATTCTGTTGTCGATTTTGTGGTGTGCTTGGGATCATTGTATTCTTGCATGCCCCAGTTTCAGCCAAGCTTTAGCTGTTGTATAGATGACCTCACATTTTACTCTAGAATAGTTTGATATACAGAAAAGTTCATGGTTGACTCAATGCCTACTAGATGCACAGGTCCTGTGGCTGCAAAATAAGCACACACACATGATCACCCGTCCATCAATATGCTTGACATTTGGTAGAAGGTGTTTGTGCTGATATGCTCTGTTTGGTTTCCACAAAACTTGGCGGTGTGCATGGCCAAACATCTCTTCTTTGGTCTTGTCTGTCCAAAGAACATTGGGGGAGATTTATCAAACTGGTGTAAAGTAGAACTGGCTTAGTCACCTATAGCAACCAATAAAATTCCAGCTTTCATTTTCCAAAGCAGCTGTGAAAAATGAAAGGTGGAATCTGATTGGTTGCTATGGGCAACTAAGCCAGTTCTACTTTACACCAGTTTGATAAATCTCCCCATTGTTCCAGAAATCTTGTGCTTTCTTGTACTGCCATTTTTATTTTGAAGAGGATTTCTCATGACAAACCCTTCCAAACAAGCCATTGTTCACGCTTTTATTCAAGTTATCTGAGTATTGTATGGTCTGAACGTCAGGTTACGTTGATGGGATGTCCACATCTAGAATGATTGTCAACTGTCTTGAATGTTTTCCACTTGTGAATAATCTTTCACACTGTAGAATGATGAACTTCAAATTGTTTGGAAATTGCCTTATAACTAGTGCTGAGCGAATTTTCCGAAATGATTCTATCCGAATTTGTGGCAAATCGCGTTAAAAAATGTTATTTCCTGGCTGCAGAGAGCCTTTATAGTGGTGTAGAATACTGTACCTTGCAGTAATATGCATAGGGAGTCTGCTGTGATAGTGAAACAATACTGTAAGTCAGTATGACACGCAGATGACAGGCGTCGCTCTTAGAATCACTGCACACATCACTTATTTGGGCAGTCACAGGGCCAAAACTGACCAAATAACTCAAGTATGAACTCAGCCTTACATGTCGATGTTAGCGTCAAGAAGTAGTGCACTCCTTTCACACCATCGTCAGCTGATTCCACATAGATGTCTACAGAACCTGTTCTATTAAAAGCTTATACAAGTAGAGCCCCCCCAACAGAGTAGAGAGGGTATCAGCAGTAAGTTTGTGTTGACGTCACTGATTATTTTGCCCTTCCTCTGATCAGTCAGAACAATAACCCCATAAAAATGGATCCTATCGTTTGAGCATCCGCCCTCACTCGGTCAGCATTTGGTCAGTAATCCATTAGTATTGCTAATGCCAAAAAAAACAACAAACAGGAGTGGACTCAAAACAGAGATGACAGGTGAATGGAATATTTGCATATCTTTTGTACCCACTCCTGCTTTTGGCAACCAAATTATAAGCCAATTCTGATGGGACCATCCAGGCCTTACAGCTACTACACAGAGAGGAACCATTGTGCGTCTCATTTTTCCTTCCTTCTGACAGATCCGAAGGGTTTAAATAAATGGTGATGTCATCCAGGCCAAAAAGGCAAAGTAGTGGCCCCGTCATGGAGTGGGGAGGGTGGGAGTACAGTTTGAGTAGTCCACAGAGTGGCCCAATGACATAGTGGTGAGCTGGAAGCAGCATAAGGAGACCACAGAGTGGCCCAGTGACATAGTGGTAAGGTGGCAGCTGCATGAGGAGGCCACATAGTGGCACAGTTACATAGTGTTGAGGTAGCAGCAGCATGAGAAGGCCACAGAGTGGCACAATGACAGAGTATGGAGGTGGCACCAGCAGCGTGAGGAAGCCACAGAGTGCCAAGGTGACATAGTGTTGAGATAGCAGCAGCAGCATGAGGAGGCCACAGAGTGGCACGATGACAGAGTGTTGAGGTGACAGCAGCAGCATGAGGAGGACACAGAGTGGCAAGGTGACATAGTGTGGAGGTGGCAGCAATATGAGGAGACCACAGAGTGGTAAGGTGACGTAGTGTGGAGGTGGCAGCAGCATGAGGAGACCACAGAGTGACCTGGTGGCAGAGTGGGGAGGTGGGTGGCAATAACAGTACCAGTGGACGATGGTGGGTGTAAGAATGAGCACTTGACATCAGATGTGTGGCATCAGGTGGGTGGCAGCATCAGAATAGTAGCTGAGGCCAGTAGCCAGAAGAAACCGGTCTCTTTTGACAAGGTTTGGGTGAGGCAGCATGGATGATCTAATCTGATGCATCAGGCATTGGTGGGTGGAAATCCTGGCTGATCCACACCTGATTCATCTTGACAAAGGCCAGTCTCTACATATTTTGGGTGGACAGGCAAGTTCTCCTTGGGGTAACTATGGCCCCCGCCGCACTAAACAGCCGCTCTGATGCCACACTACTGGCCGGGCAGGACAGCTTTATCAGGGCAAACTCGGTGAGTTGCGACCACAAATCCAGTTTGGCTGCCCAGTAATCCAGTGGATCTTTGATGATGGGTGGCAGGGTGCATTCCAAATATGCCACCACCTGCTGGCTCAGGTTCTACTCTATGTCTAGTTGCTGGTGAATAGTTTCTTCACTATGTGGGTGAAGAAAGCTGCTCATCAGCAACTCTAGACTCAGACTGCTGCTAATGGAGCTGGTACTGCTCGTGGCACCCCCCACAGCAGCCATGACAGTGGAATATGAGCGCAGAGGGCCCCCCCCGATCAGACCTGCGAGAGGATGGACAATGGAGCAGATAGGAAGCGGCCAACTGACTACATAGGATGTCTCTATAGTAGTTTAGTTTGTCCTTTCTCTCAGTGGGTGTAAAAAAGGCCCCCAGTTTGGACCGGTAGTAAGGGTCTAACGTGGTGGAGAGCCAGTAGTCATCCCTCGGGCGAATGGTGACAATTCGGCTGTCACTGAGCAAGCAAGTGAGCATGCATCGGGACATTTGCTAAAGTGGCTTGGAGGGACTCCCTGCCTCTATCGCCACTGCATAGTGCCACGGTGTGCCTGGGTCATCTGCCACATCTTCCTCTTGCTCCTCCAGCTGCTCCTGCTCCTCCTCTCCTGTCATCTGTGTAGAAAAACCACCCATTTCTCTACACATTGCTTGTTCTCCAATGTCCTCCTCTTCCAGTTGTGTGGCTGTGAGATGTAGGCGCCATGTCTCCAGTGCCCTGACCAGCGAGATTTACCAGCATCTTCTCCAAGATATGAATCAGTGGAATGATGTTGTTCATCCTGTAGTCCTGTCGACTGACAAATAAAGTGACCTTCTCAAAGAACACCAGCAAACAGCAGGTGTCACGCATGAGTTGCCACTGGCTAACATCGAAGTTATACAGGGGAGTGCCTCTGTCTGTTGGATCATCAAGAAATTGCTTATGGCCTTTCTCTGTTCGTATAGTCGGTCCAAACATATGGAGGGTGGAATTCCAACGGGTGGAAACGTTGCCGTTCTGCCGCTGCAGCTCAAGGAGGGTGTGCTTGGTGGTGTACAAGTGGCTGAAATGCATGCAACGTTTCCCGGCTATTTTTAGGATGTCTTGCAGATTGGAAGACTTCAAGAACCGCTTTACAACCAGATTGAACATGTGCGCCATGCTGGGTGACTCTGTGTGACTCCGTTCGCCCAGGAAAACGAGGTGTAGGACAGCATGACACCGCCATGTCCTGCACATGTGGTATGCTGGAGGAGCACTGTGAATTGTCCCTGCAGTGAAGGCTGAGGACTCTGTGGAGGATGAGGAGGCAGAAGCGGACATTGTTTCCGAACCAACGGCATGAGAATGTGAAGGTGAAAGCGGTGTTACCTGGCCAAGTTGCTGGTGTGGCTGGGCAGAAACCGTTACCGCTACCGACCAATTTTCCCAAAAAAGGCTGTATCGCAAACAAATTTCACCACTGAATGGCTAATCGACTAATTGTTAGTCCCTACTGAAGATACTCTACAATCACCCATCAATTTTCCCAAAAAAAGGCTGTTTCACAGAAAAATTAAATCACCACTGAATGGCTAATTGATGCAATTACTCAGTCCCTACAGAAGAAAGTCTAAATTCACCAACCAATTTTCCCCAAAAACTTCTGTATCACAAAAAAATTCACCACTGAATGACAATGTAAATTCACCGCAGAATGGATAATAAGTACTTATTTTTCCTCTTAATTCAGAGCAAAAATGTCTGTATGACAATGTAAATTCACTGCAGAACGGCTAATAACACGTACTTATTTTTCCCATTAATACACCCCAACAATGGCTGTATAACAATGTCGGTTCACTGCAGACCGGCTAAGATGTATTCTTTTTTCTTTTCATACACCCCAAAAAAATAAATATAACAATCACAATTCACCGCAGAAGAGTTATACACCCTGGAAATGGCTGTAGTACAATGGAACTTCACTGCTGAAAGGCAAATAATATTTTTTTTTTGCCACTCATACACGCCAAAAAGGGCTTTAACTTTATCAGCTCACCACACAGCGGCTAATAAGCCATTTTTCTTTTTTCCTCACTAATACACGCCAAAAAAGGCTTTAGAACATATTTTCTCACTTCAACACACAACAGCCCATTAATTAATACATGACAAAAAAAAGGCTTTAGAACATATATACAACTGCACAGGACAAAGACTAATAAGACCCCCAATAACAAACAGTTTGCTGGAATTACAGAGGTATTGCAAACCTGAAATGAGCAGCAGTATAATGGCAATTTGGATCCGCAGTCAGTGCAGCAAGAGGTAATAGGATTATTCCTATTACCCAGGCTGTAAACACCCCTATTGAACCCTGTTGTGCTTCAATACTGTGGGATGATTCCTCCCTATCCTTTCCTTACACTTCTAATGCTCTTTCCCTGAACTTCTATTGAGCAAAATGTAAGTTTTCAAGTCACTGTCCCTAGCGCCTGCTGACGTCTCTCCCTGCACTAAGTACACTGAAAAATGGCTGAATCCAAGATGGCTGAGGCTATTTATAGGGCTGTGACATCACAAGGCTGGCTGCCGATTGGCAGCAAGCATGGCATAGTGGGTGATCCCTCGTTCCCAGAGTTCCTTGCTCCATGTCCTAATATGTGCAGTAGCCATTTTAAGGAAAAATTAGATTTGTTACCACGAAGTGTGAGGAAATTCAGTTCAATTCGGATCAATTTCCACTTCGTCAGCTTCTATTCGCTCATCTCTACTTATAACCCTTCTCAGATTGATGGGCAGCAAAAATTGATCTTGGAGAAGATCATTACTGATATCTTTCCTTGAAATTGTGTTAACACGCACCTGAATGCTCCAGACCAGCAAATTGCCAAAACTTCTGCTTTTATAGAAATGGTCATCCTTGCTGATGAACATTTGATTGGCAGCACTTTGCTACTACTTAAATACTATTGAAGCGGTAAGAATGTAGTTAGTTTTGCACACACAGCTTCTGCATTTTGGCTCAGTTTTTGTTAAATAAATAATTATACTATAATAATAATTTTTCATTTGTTGTTCATCATGATTATTTTATGTTCCGATTCCTAAAACCATAGATTTCAAAAAGGGGTGTACTTATATTTTTCTCATGACTGTATATTTATATATACTAGCATGTATGACTTCTTCTGACCTAGTGCGTGAATGACAAGAGAAATCATACAACACCAATGTTTAACACTGAGTCATGTTCTTTTCCTTGCGTAATATGAGAATATGGAGTTGAAGCACAGTCTTGATGTTTACTAACCAGTAGCACAAAGTATAACTGTAACAAGACACAATGGCAGATAATTTGCATATTATATGTCTAAGCTAAATTAAGGAACAATTTTTCCCTTGCAAAACATGGTGCATTGATAAGTCACAGTGCAATGGTATCACAAAATCCCTCTCATGGTGTTTTGTTTCCTGTCAACAATCTATTTAGTGAGAAATACCAAGTAAACACTTATAAAGCTACTGTTAGCTTTGTAGGAAGGTTGCCTATAGAAGGAATCCATTATGGCAGAACTTTGCGTCTACAAGTATTCAGAAGCCTATTCAGGTTTCCCTGTTATTCGTATACATAAAGGGAATGGTTAACAGAAACATGACCTATTGTTTAAACCAACTTTTTACATTAAACACGTTTTTTCAGAATTTTTAATGATGTTATTTTTAATTTTCCTCTTCTAGATATATATATATATAAAAAATAAAAAAAAATCCTGCAGTTCTCGCACTGGCCACTAAGCCTAATAATAGGTATCACTTCTTAGGCTACTTTCACACTCGCATTTGGTGTGGATCCGTCATGGATCTGCACAGACAGATCATTTCAGATAATACAAACGTCTGCATCCGTTCAGAACGGATCCGTTTATATTATCTTTAACATAGCCAAGACGGATCCGTCCTGAACACCATTGAAAGTCAATGGAGGACGGATCTGTTTTCTATTGTGCCATAGTTTGGCTCAGTTTCGTCAGACGGACACCAAAACGCTGCAAGCAGCGTTTTGTTGTCCGCCTCCAAAGCAGAATGGAGAGGGAACGGATTCAAACTGATGCATTCTGAGCGGATCCTTTTCCATTCATTATGCAATAAGGGGAAAACTGATCCGATTTGGACCGCGTGTGAGAGCCCTGAACGGATCTCACAAACTGAAAGCCAAAACACCAGTGTGAAAGTAGCCTTAGTCTGTATAGATCACTTTTCAGCAGTTATCTCCTTATCACTGCAGGCTTGTCATAGCTTATCTACTCCCTCCTGACCTCTCCACAGGTCACAGAGTATACCTAAAAAACTCTCCCATAAAAGTCAATAAGGTCCCCTCCAGACCATTGTTTCCATGGCCCATTGTGCCTGCTGTAAAGCATATCTCTAAATGCTATTAACAACAGCTGAGGCAAGATGACCTCCCCCATAATTAAATTCAGGAAATAAAACCATCTACAAGCAGAAAATAAAAACTGATTAGAAAAAAGGAAACGTGTCACTATCTGGTTTTAACTGGCAAAATAAATATAGGTGACAACTTTCATTTAAACCTGTAAGGCCTGACCTATTTTGACCCTTGTTTCCACTCTTGACAGTTCACTGGTGCCAATCTTACACTTCACCTATTCCCGATGCTGCTCATGTTCCTAGGCCTGGGTGGTCTGACAAAAGAGTATTTAATCTAATCTTTCTTTTTTAGCCAAATTACCAGAACTTACTATTGCAGGTAACATTGTTTTCCTTCCACTAGACCAGGCATGGCCAACCTGAGGCTCTCCCCAGCTGTTGTAAAACTACAACTCCCACCATGCCCTGCTGTAGGCTGATAGCTGTAGGTAGCCTGGGCATGCTGGGAGTTGTAGCTTTGCAACAGCTGGAGAGCCTCAGGTTGGCCATCCCTGCACTAGACTCTCAGTGTTTATACTTGCTGGGCAAGTGATACACTAGCCTGGGGGCAACTAGATCCACACCCATCAGATGTTTATGGCTTATTCCTTAAACTAAGAAGATAAAGCACAGTAATTTCCCCTGAAATTACTTATTCTTATTTCTAAAACCATAAAATATCTACATTGTACATAAATGTTTAATTTTCATATAGTAACTATACTATAGCTGTTTCCAGTGTTTGTATGTGTCTTTGCGCTTGGAGCAGTATGCTGTGCATATGGTATTTGCTTTTGCATTGCAGCCATAGTAGCATGCACCTATACTTTTTTTTCACAAGGTTCAGAGGTGCTGGTCTAACTTTGTTTTTTTGCATTGAGCATTTAAGGGGATGGCTGATTCCTCCTGCCCATGGCTTCTAATCAGAGTATAATAGCCGGATTCTACATTGCTCTGAATTTTGCAGGCATTGGCCCAGGAGAGGCAAGTCTATTAGTGTAGGACCCATCTGTGGAAGCCATCTTGTCACTAATAGATGGGCCTGACACAATTTTGATTAAAATATGCGCAAAGAGCTTCTAATTTTAATATAGTAAATATAGCAGTAATACAATTCAGATGTATCTTTTGTAGCAATAGACATTTACTGTAGAATAGTATTGCAGGATACATTTTATGTATAAAAAACAAGCAGTCTCTAGTCTTTGTGGTTACTTAACGGCGGTACAGATCCACCAAGCGTCGTGGGTAAAGTTCGCTTCACAGTCAAAGTTCCAGAAAATGTTGATCGCACTGCCTTATGAGTGTAGAGTTCCAATGTCAGACCCTTCTTTCCAATGTTTAGGTAATCCACCTTGTAGCCAAACAATCGGTAACCAGAGGCTGGTGCACTCACATACAACAGCACCCTAGAGGGAAGTTATAGCACAAATAGTGAAGTTCCACCAGGTAGTGCTACAACCAACAGGTTTTATTGTACTTACAAAATATCATAAAATTCAAGCCTAAAATCAAATTGCTTTCATCAGAGATCCACCCAACCCAGGTTTCGCCAGTCCAGCTTCGTCAGGGGCGATAGTGTGCACCTTCACAGGTGCAGTATTTATTGAGCCATGGTCTCTTCCAAGGACCGCCCATTAATTCCGATTTTTTTTTTTTTGGGGGATGTTCAACAGAACTCAAGCAATATAAATACTGAACATGATTCCTAAAGCCCGCAAGGGCCAGCGGTATTAAAACAAAAAAATACATCAACTCAACAGAGCATATAATTCACATACACTACTAACCCCCATTCTCCATTCATAAAAAAAGCACATAGCAGCGTTCCTATCACATGACCTCCCATTTAAACATGCCATGTGCCAGGGCCTCAGATTATCGGCAAATAATACATACTGTATACTATTATACAGTATTTGGTTTTTTAAATAAATTAAAAACTATAAAAACTGATTCCTTAAAATTGTAGCTTCCACCAACCCACCTATCTCTAACTAATCTAATTTCAGATGCTATTTGTTTTGTAACAGTGTGTGTAAAGGCTCATGCACACGACAGTATGGCTTTTTCAGTGTTTTGCAGTCCGTTTTTTACAGATCCGTTGCTCCGTTTTTGTTTCCGTTGTGTTTCCGTTCCGTTTTTCCGTATGCCATATACAGTAATTACATTGAAAAAATTGGGCTGGGCATAAGATTTTCAATTGATGGCTCAGCAAAAACGGAACATTTCTGTATGTCTTCCGTTTTTTTTGCGGACCCATTGACTTGAATAGAGCCAAGCACCGTGATTTGTGGACAAGAATAGGACATGTTCTATCTTTTCACAGTACGGAAATACTGAAACGGAATGCACACGGAAAAAAACAGTTTTTTTTTTGCTGAACCATTGAAATGAATGGTTCAGTATATGTACCGCATACTGAACTAAAAAAACGTCCAGTATACTGAACACAAAATACTGTCGTGTGCATGAGCCCTAAGGTACGGTAAATGTTGTCAGGAAGCAGAATCCTATCTATTGTAAGGCAACATGGACAATAAGGGCTCTGTCTGCTTTGTTCTCAGTTTCATTTGGCAAAGTTCTGTATACTCAAAGGTTGATATTCACCTTCCCCAAATATTTATACAGCTCAAGATCACATTTTGTAAAATCCATCCCTGAATAGCATAAGGTATTGGTAGAGTCCTAGGAGCAAAAAAGGAGAAAGGCTAAGGCTACTTTCACACTAGCGTTCGGGCGGATCCGTTCAGAACGGATCCGCCCATAATAATGCAGACGGAGGCTCCGTTCAGTACGGATCCGTCTGCATTATTTTAGCAAAAAAAAGCTAAGTGTGGAAATAGCCTGGGACGGATCCGTCCAGACTTTCAATGTAAAGTCAATGGGGGACGGATCCGCTTGAAGATTGAGCCACATTGTGGCATCTTCAAACGGATCCGTCCCCATTGACTTACATTGTAAGTCTGGACGGATCCGCACGCCTCCGCACGGCCAGGCGGACACCCGAACGCTGCAAGCAGCGTTCAGCTGTCCGCCTGTCCGTGCGGAGGCGAGCGGAGCGGAGGCTGAACGCCACCAGACTGATGCAGTCTGAGCGGATCCGCCTCCATTCAGACTGCATCAGGGGTGGACGGCTGCGTTCGGGTCCGCTCGTGAGCTCCTTCAAACGGAGCTCACGAACGGAATACCGAACGCTAGTGTGAAAGCAGCCTAAGCCTAAAATTTTGTTTTTAAATATAGAATGTGAAATTGTATCCAACAAAAACTGACAGAATTTATCAGTAAAATACAGTGATCCCTCAAGATACAATTTTTTCAACATACAATGGATCAGAAAAGACCATTCTAAGTTGAAACTAGACTCAACATACAATGCCCCAGACTTGGATCCAAAGAATCAAGGACACTTCTCTGATAAAATAAGTGAATTAGTTGCTAGTTAGCAGCTATTACTGGCTGTTATATGTAAGGACTTGTTTTATCTGTCTTAGTTATCTGCTTATTTTTCTTAAATCTTAATTTTTTCTTATCTTGGACGACATTTTGGGGCTTTGGAACCGATTACTCAACTTACAATGGTTTTAACATACAATTGTCCTCCTGGAACCAATTAATATTGTGTCTTGAGGGACCACTGTATATGTAAACATTAATTAGGAACTCATGGAAATGTTTTTTGACATGCTAACTCATCATCATTAATATTGTAGCTATGTAATGCTCATCCATACATGTTGAACCCTTTCATTATGGGCAGTTTCATCACCAGACCAGAGCTTGTCCTCCTGTGTAGACAAAAGGTCAGTCTCTCCTGTGTGGTTGCCTTCCTGTGAAATACACAATGTCTCTAAGGCCTCTTTCACACGGGCGTCATGTTTTTTGCCCGGATAAGAGGCGGGTGCGTTGCTGGAAAATGCGCGATTTTCCCGCTCGAGTGCAAAACATTGTCATGCGTTTTGCACTCGCGTGAGAAAAATCGCGCATGTTTGGTACCCAAACCCGAACTTCTTCACAGAAGTTCGGGCTTGGGATTGATGTTCTGAAGATTGTATTATTTTCCCTTATAACATGGTTATAAGGGAAAATAATAGCATTCTGACTACAGAATGCATAGTATAATAGTGCTGGAAGGGTTAAAAAAATTAAAAAGTTAACTCACCTTATCCTCTTGTTCACGTAGTTCGTTACCGGTCTGTTCTGGAGAATGTGATCTGACATCACCACAGGTCCTTTAGCCCAAGCCCACAGCTAGCAAAGAACAGACCGGGAACGAACTACGCGAACAAGAGGATAAGGTGAGTTAACTTTTTTATTTTTTTAACCCTTCCAGCACTATTATACTATGCATTCTGTAGTCAGAATGCTATTATTTTCCCTTATAACCATGTTATAAGGGAAAATAATACAGTGAATAGACTGTCACCTAGAACCCATGCGTGAAAATCACACCGCATCCGCACTTGCTTGCGGATGCTTGCGATTTTCACGCAACCCCATTCACTTCTATGGGGCCTGCGTTGCGTGGATTATCGCACCGCAACGCACAAAGAGGAGCATGCTGCGATTTTCACGCAACGCATAAGTGATGCGTGAAAATCACCGCTCATGTGAACAGCCCCATAGAAATGAATGGGTCAGGATTCAGTGCGGGTGCAATGCGTTCCACTCACGCATCGCACCCGCGCGGAATACTCGCTCGTGTAAAAGGGGCCTAACTATGCCCCTCTCACGATTTACAGCAAATACATTATTTTCATGTAGAAATTCAAGAATTATGTTGGAGGCATGTAGTGTATACAAGCCATGTGCAACCCCTCTCATCACTCTCATGCGGTTCTGCACCTTGTTTGCCTGGGTGAACAGAGTCACACAGGGGAGGAACTGCTCCGTGTCCTTCAGCAAGAAATCGAATCCTGGCTTTCTTAGCGACAACTGAAAATCGGAACCATGGTGACAGACAACGGGAAGAACATGGTGTCCGTGCTGCATCAAGGAGGGCTGAGCCATGCGCCCTGCATGGCACACATGTTTAATCTGGCTGTCAAGTGGTTCTTAAAGTCTTTCACCCATCTGGAAGACATCCTAAAATGGCCAATAAACTTTTCATGCACTTCAGCCACTCATACACCGCAAAGCACACCCTCCTTGAGCAAATATTCCATTCACGTGTCATTTCTGTTTTGGATCCACTCCTGTTTTATTTTTATTTTTTTTGGCATTAGCTATACTGATGGATTACTGACCAAATGCTGACCAAGTGAAGGTGGATGCTCAACAGACAGGATCTGTTTTTTGTGGGTTATTCTTCTGACCAGATCAGAGGAAGGGCAAAATAATCAGTGACGTCAACACAGACTTACTGCTGACACCCTCTCCACTCTGTCGGGGTCCTCTACTAGTATAATTGTTTAATAGAACAGGTTCTGTAGACATCTATGTGGAATCAGCTGATGTCAGTGTAAAAGGAGTGCGCTTCTTCTTGGAGCTAACATCGACCTGTTAGGCTAAGTTCATACTTGAGTTATTTGGTCAGTTTTAGCCCCGTGACTGCCCAAATAGGTGAAGTGGGCAGTGATTTCACACGGGTGTTGCGGATTGGGGCCAGACGCGTTCAGAGTGCATTCAGTGAAACTCGCACTATTTTGCAAGCAAGTTCAGTCAGTTTTGGCTGCGATTGCGTTTAGTTGTTCAGTTTTTTCCGCGAGGGTGCAATGCGTTTTGATGCGTTTTTCACGTGCGTGAGAAAAAACGGAAGGTTTACAAACAACGTCTCTTAGCAACCATCAGTGAAAAACGCATCGCACCCGCACTTGCTTGCGGATGCAACGCGTTTTTCACGCAGCCCCATTCACTTCTATGGGGCCAGGGCTGCATGAAAAACGCAGAATATAGAACATGCTGCGATTTCAAAGCATTGCAGAAGTGATGCGTGAAAAAAAACGCTCATGTACACAGCCCCATTGAAATGAATGGTGCCGGATTCAGTGCGGGTGCTATGCGTTCACGTCACGCATGGCACCCGCGCGGAAATCACGCTTGTGTGAAAGGGACCTAAGAGTGATGCCTGTCATCTGCATGTCATACTGACTCACAGTATTATTTCATTACCACAGCGGACTCCCTATGCATGTTACTACATGGCACACTGTTCAACACCACTATAAAGGCTCTATGCAGGCAGGCAATAGCCATTTTTTTATGAAATTCGCCGCAAATATATTTTGATCGAACCAAATTTTTTCAAAAAAATTTGGCAAACCGGCGAATCAATTTTTTTTTAAACTCTCTCATCTCTACTTTCTACAAAGGCTGAGCCAGGATTATTAACCCTGGCTGTGCATCCATACTGGTTGCAAAAAAAACAATAACATAACATAACAATAAATATCAAACCATTTGCACATACCCCCTGCTCTGGTGCACTGTGATGTGACTTTGCACTCTCTTTCTCTGGAGAGCCAAAGGCATAAAGGGAAATGTAGGCTGCATTAGCAGAACCATTTCAGAGGGGATGAGGGAATCAAGATGGCACACAACTGGATAGATATAGCAGTTGCAGTTGCGTTCTAGCCCCTAAGTAAGGAAAGCTCACAGGTTCCCCTCACCACATGAAGGGTGATTGCCCCGCAGTGAGCATGCAGAGGACTCCTGAATCATTGTGCATGATCACAGAGAAAACCGTCCAACTGTTCCGTTAAATGCTATGTACACATTTGGAGACAATTTGATAGCATTTTACAAATTTGGGGCAAAAGAGAATTTTTTCAATTGGTCTTTATAAAAAAAATATATTTAGCTGTTTTGTCACAAAGGGTTAACTGTTTGTATTGCTTTGTGAATCATATTTTCACTTTCACTTTGTGCAGGTCATCTAATAACCCTAATCTCTAATTTAGTAAGATGTCATAAACACTTATTGAGCCCAGCAGGTTTTTTCGTTATTGCGTTACATTTTTCACTCCCTGTCTTTCTGGGGCCATAACATTTTTTATTTTATCACATAGCCATATGAGGGCTTGTTTTTAGCAGGAAAAGTTTCACTTTCTTTCAATATAGTGGGATAAAAAAAAAAAATGCAATTCCACAATACTTTTATGGGTTTTGTTTTTATGGCATTCCCTATACAGTAAAACTGACCAGTTACTTTCATTCTCCAGGTCAGTACGATTACAGTGATATCACATATGTATAATGTTTCTTGCGTTTTTATACAGAAAAAAACCTTGGAAAAAAATGTCTCTTCTTGTCGCCATATTATGGAGCTTTTTTAAAAAAAAATGTTGGTGCAGAAGCGACCAAAAAACTGTAAATTGGCCATTTTAACTTTTTTCCGTTTCACTGTTTTCCGTATGGGATAAATATTTTTATATTTTAATAGTACAGGCGTTTTCGCTCACAGCAATGCCCATGATGTGTTAATTTTTTATGTTTTTTTATTTTCATTTTGGGGAAAGGGGTTGATTTGAATTTTTATAAACATTTTTTTAATTGTTAACCCTTTCATGACCAAGGGTCATTGATGCCCCAATGTCCAGGTCAAAATTTACAAATCTGACATGCGTCACTTTATGTGGTAATAGCTTTGGAACACTTTTACTTATCCACGCCATTCTGAGATTGTTTTCTCGTGACACATTGTACTTCATGACAGTCATAAATTTGAGTCAATATATATCACCTTTATTTATGAAAAAATCCCATATTTACCAAAAAATTGTAAAAATTTGCAATTTTCTAAACTTCAATTTCTCTGCTTCGAAAACAGAAAGTGATACCTCATAAAATATTTATTACATAACATTCCCCATATGTCTACTTTATGTTGGCATCATTTTGGAAATGTTATTTTATTTTTTTAGGACATTACAAGGCTTAGAAGTTTAGAAGCAATTCTTAAAATTTTTAAGAAAATTTCCAAAACCCACTTTTTAAGGACTTGTTCAGGTCTGAAGTCACTTTGTGGGGCTTACATAGTGTATACCCCCATAAATGACCCAATTATGGAAACTACACCCCTCAAGTTACTTAAAACCAATTTTACAAACGTTATTAACCCTTTAGGTGTTCCACAAGAATTAAAGGAAAATGGAGATGAAATTTCTAGATTTCACTTTTTTAGCAGATTTTCTATTTTATTAATTTTTTTTCTTTAACACATTAAGGGTTAACAGCCAAACAAAACTCAATATTTATTACTCTGATTCTGCGGTTTACAGAAACACCCCACATGTGGTCGTAAACTGCTGTACGGGCACACGGCAGGGCGCAGAAGGAAAGGAATGCCATACGGTTTTTGGAAGGCAGATTTTGCTGGATTGGTTTTCTGAACGCCGTATGTTTTTTATTTTTCTACCGATCATCTTGTGCAGGGGCTCATTTTTTGCAGAAAGAGTTGAGGTTTTTATTGGTACCATTTTTGGGTACATAAATTTTTTTGATCATTCATTATTACACTTTATGGGACAAGGTGGCCAAAAATTGGCTGTTTTGGAATAGTTTTTTTTTTTTTTTTTTTTACAGCGTTCATCTGAGGGGTTAGGTCATGTGACAGTTTTATAGAGCAGATCGTTACGGACGTGGCAATACCCAATATGTATACCTTTTCTTATTTATTTAAGTTTTACACAATAATAGCATTTCTGAAACCAAAAAAATGATGTTTTAGTGTCTCCATAGTCTGAGAGCCATAGCTTTTTATTTTTTGGGCGATTGTCTTAAATATGGGCTAATTTTTTGCGGGATTAGGTAACGGTTTGATTGGTACTATTTTGGGGTATATACGCCTTTTTTGATCGCTTGGTGTTGCACTTTTTGTGATGTAAGGTGACAAAAATGGCTTATTTTTTTACACCGTTTTTATTTTTTATGGTGTTTATTGGACGGTGTTGATGATGTGATATATTTATAGAGATGGTCGTTACGGACGCGGTGACACCTAATATGTGTGTTTTTTTTTTGTTTTGTTTTTTTATAGGAAAAGGAAATTTATTTTTTACATTTTTATTTATTTATTTTTACTTTTATTATTTTCACTTTTTTTTTTTTTTTATCAGTTCCCTCTTGGATCTTGAAGATCCAGTGGGGCTGATGATTGTACTATACTTTGCAATGCTCTTGCATTGCAAAGTATAATACAATCAGATGCCTGTAGGTGGCAGCACTGGACGCCTATACCATGGCAACCGGACGCCTTTGCAAAGCGTCCGGTTGCCATGGCAACCATCGGGCGCTGCGATCGCAGCAGCCCTGATGGTTGAGAGAGAGGGAGCCCTCTCCCTCTATTAACCCTATGGATGCCGCAGTAGCGGCATCTATGGGGTTACAGCAGTGTCAGCATAGAGCTGACACACGCTGCTGATGGCGGCGGCTCAGGAATGGAGCCGCCGCCATCACACACAGAAGGGGGACCGCATCGGGGGCAGGGGACGGGGCATCGCTGGAAACTGGGGAGAGGAGAGGGGGGCAGCATTTCATTATTTACAGGAAGGGGCTGCAGGAAGGGGCGGACCGCATCGGGAGGAAGTAGCAGGAGAAGATGATGGACAAGGGGGCGCAGGTCGGGGCAGGAGGGGGCGGACCGCATCGGGGGGGGCAGGACAAGAACGGGGCACAGATCGGGGGCACGGGGGCTTCAGGACACATTACCGATTTCAGGCTCTGATCTGCAGACCGCAGATCAGAGCCTGAAACCGGCATTTTTTTCACACAGCGATCCGATTAGTTAGTCTGCACAGACTAACCAATCGGATCGATTGTCGGCAAGGGGCCACTCTGATTGGTCCCTTGCCGGCATTACTGCACTGTATGCTGTCCGTGACAGCATACAGGGCAGGGGCAGAAGCTTTAATCCAAGCGCTTTGCAGCGCTTGGATTAAAGAGCTGCCAGAACGTATATATACGTGGTAGCTGCACGGGGTATGTGCAGCTATCACGTATATATACAGATTGCAGTCGTGAAGGGGTTAAAAACACTTTTTTTATTTTTTACATTTTTTCATAGTTCCTATAGGGAACTATAACAAGCAACCATAAGATTGCTTTTTTCATAGACTCCAAGCATTAGCATTGGACTCTATGGGAATTATACTGTGTTCATATGGAGCCCTGGAGGACAGGGGCTGCTTCACTCACACTCCAGCTCCCATAATCCTCACTTGCGCTTCTGGGTTTTAGCATGTACAGGTGCCGTGGTCACCTTTTAGCATGGCATCTGAAGGGTTAAATGGCTGTGACCGCCATTACCGCGGGTTGTGAACATCTAACCCTTCAGATGCCATCATCAAACATGACCATAGCATCTGTATGAACTAAATCCTGGAAGCACATACTTCTGGGCCTGCTTCGGCTTCTTCAAGTGGGGATCCCGGGGGCCGGAGTGTGTGTGTGTGATAAGAATTGAGCCTTAATGAGTGTTTATAATGTCAAATTTCAGAGATAAGGAAGCTGTTAGGTGAGCTGGCTGATGGTGCAGAGAGAAAATTCAGATCCTGCTACTAGAACATCTCAGCCCTGTACAGAAAAAAAGGGCTCCATATTTTTTTAAAAGACCAATTTAAAAAAATGATTTTTATCTCAAAATGAGTACTAATGCAATAATAAAAAAAATGCTGCCATAGCCTACGCAGTCCTCTCTATCCATGCACTCATCGCTATGATTATTGTAGCAAGAAAACAGAAAATTACAACCAGTACAAGACTGAAACCTGGAGAGTAACCACTGGAGTATGCTGCTTTAACCCTTTTGCTTCCCTAGACCACTAGGAATCCTTACATTAATCTCTTTAATGCCCTAGATCAAAAGGGATTCTTATATTAACACCTTCATTGCCATAGACCACCAGTTATAAGGCAATTAACCCCTTTCTGTTCTAGACCACCAGGAATATTGACATTAACCCTTTGACTGCTCTAGATCACCAGGGAGGCTGATACTAATACCTTTTCTGCTATAAACCAACAGACATACAGAAAGTAACCTCAAGAATCCAAAAGCTCAGAGGTAACATTAGGAACAATGTATCTGAAAGTTAGGGTTGGGCCAAGCTGGTGACTGTAAAGAGAACTTGAGAGAGCAGGAGTAAACTGTACGTTTGCATCAGAAACTGTGTGCCTTTAACCCAGAAATGGAACATCAGCTAAAATAAGTGTACACCAGGCATGCCCAAGTATCACATTTTATTAATAGCTTATGCTGCATTATATAGGCCCAAAAATTGTTGGACTTCTTCTTTAAGCACAGTCAAGTCACTGGAGGAATCACTTATTTTAATTGTAACCTAAAAGATCTCTCAGCAGTATGTCTGTGGATTTCTTTATAGTATGGGCACACAGGGCTAATACGCTGGAGATTTTTTGCTGCAGAACTGAGTGCTGAAAATATAAAGCGTATACAATACCAGCAAAGTGGATGAGATTTTTTAAATATTCCATGCACACCCTGCGACTGCAGAATATTTTTGCATATAATTTTATCTGAGGTATGGATTTTAAATCTGCAGCATTCCACTGTGGATTTTACTGGTGACGAGTTCTGGGCAATACACTAGTAAAACCTGCAGCTGACCCATCACAGTGAAACATGTTCCATTGCATACAATATTACTGAGCTATTGTTCCCTAAAGCTCCGTAGAACTGTAGGTACCTTATGTTGGCTTTCTGCCTTATAGAAACAAATAACAAGGTGTTTGTTTTCTTATAATAATAGAAATAAGGCACTTGACTATTCCTGGGCGCCAGAGAGGGACAAAATCTCTTAGTGAACCTGGCAGGGGTTACAGAATAACCACCCCCACTCTTGGCCCCTAATATTTAGTATGACAGCTGTTAATGCATACATTGCATCAAAACCCAGATTAGTGCCCCAGGCAGCAGCCTACTCACCCTACCTATTGTCCTTACCCTACCTGAGTGTAATGTTGTGTACATTTGTGTACGTCTTCAACTCTATATAACAAATAGTTAAACCTATGGTCCCAATCAATTCATATTTAGATAAAAGCATTAGCCTGTAAATAGAAGATTGGGTTGCACTTGTATTTAAAGACAGGTTGTAATATTCTCATAATTAAATAATGAATTCCCTACTTACAAATCCGTATCTGAAGCCAAGACTCTTATAGGAATGACTTGATCAGAAGAGCAGCTGTTAGGCTTGTAGTGTTTCAGTATGCATTATGTCATAAGGAGCCACCTGTCTATCTGACCTCATCCAAATTGTAATTTCAATCCTGTAAATTGGTCCCATTATCTTTTTAATTGAAAAGCAGAATAGAAAGTTAAGTTGAAGTTCACTGCTTAATGGCACATTGTGATCTATGTCTTTGTCCTCCCACAACCCTGTCCATCTTCTAGAGCATACAGCTGTTCACTGGTCCAAAATGAACATATCAGGCAGATGACTCTATTCCCAGATAAGATACTGAGTCTGCTGTTTCGGGTTTTGTTTTTAACTAGGATTCCTCAAACTATTAGATAAGTCGGTAAACTGGTACAAGACAACTTTCATGGAAATCCTAAAACTAGGTGATGTGCTCATGTAACGGGTCATTTGCTAATTAGGTTTGTATAGGTCATACAACCTCAAAGGGAAGAGTGCCTTTCAAGTTGTGAATGATTTATCAAAGTTTTCCTACAACTTTCGATTCGGTGACAATGAAAATGATCCTGTACTGAGTTTAGTTCTATGGACTGGGCTTACTAAATTGAATTGATTTTGAAACTGAATTACATCTGCTAGGACATGTGGAACTGCTCAAGTTTGCCTGTCTCCAATAACATCTACAGGTTGTATCAGCTGTTTAGCATAGTCAGAAATGACAGCCTCAGCAGTGCCCAGGGGCTGCCCAAGTTAATGACCATGTGTGGTAAGACATAGCTTATGGTGGCCTACCACTCAACAAGAAATGACTTTAACCACCAGTCTGTCTTTATCCATGTTAAAAAAAAAACCCTGCTGCTCAACACTACTGTTTTCTGGGATGTGGACCTCAAAGGTAATAGTCTTCCCAAGACTTCCTGCAGTAACCCAGCAACCAACAGGGCTGATGACTGTGTACAACATCCTGCGGTCCAGTAAGGGGAGGAGGCCCCAGTGTCAAAGCTCAACCCACAGACAAGGTTATGGACTATCTTACGACCACTGAAAAGAGACTTTGTAAAAGAGTCTCCGAAAACTGTACTCAAGATTGTAATTACATCTGTAATCTCCTCACATATTGAGACAGAGAGATGGGGAGTAAATGACCGAGCTAAGAGACTGTGATAGACAAAGCTGTAAAGAGATCAACTGGAAACCACATACTGTAGGTGTTGGGGCACAAAAGAAACATGGAGTACAGTGCACAGAACACCAAGAAATGGACAATTGACTTTGATATTTGTGATGACATTGACAAGAGAAGTATTCCAAAGTCAAGATCAAGAATCCCATGTTTTACAGCACCACAGACTTTTAAAGTTTAGGATCTAAGAAGATCACACCTGAAGAAAACCTCTGCGAAAAATACTTATTTGTTAGTCCAACACACAGTTTTTAAATACAATTGTCCCAAAGTGATTTTATGTTATATAATAAGTTACCAAAACTACAATATTTTGAGAAATGAATTACAGTGAAAGAGCCAGGGGTGGAATGTGTTGTACAAACATAATTAAAGGATAACTGTTGTATTTATTTTTTATTTATTTTTGGAGTATTGGATTGTGGTGATTAATATCTCCTTGGTGGCCCTATTTCAACTTTTCACTGTGTATTCAATTACCCCTTAATTCCACATTTTTGTTCCCTGTACTGCCTACTTTTACCTATGCTTAAAATAGGGTTGCTAGGCATGGTCCGTCTATCTATTGATAGGCGGAGCACGCAGCGTGCAAGGTCAGATTACTGACAGCCAGGGACTGTAAGTAAATTATTAAAGCCGGGTCCTCCCCAGAAGCTGATAACAGTGCCTGGGCTGTGTGCACTTCTCCCTGTCCCTGTGCTTGGCAGACGCTCCCTCACTCAGCAGAGATGGAGAATGCAGAGTTGAAGCAGCGCAGACCAGGGAAGAGAGATCTGCCATCTGCTCAGTGTATAAATGAAAGCAACATGTGGTAAGAGGACTCCTTTGTGCTGCAGGAGATTAACCCTTTAGGGGGGAGGGCTCTGGTTACTGGCTAGTGAGGGCAGGCGGGATTAGCCTCAGGGTGAGGGCAGTGGCGGCCATCTTAACTGAATAGTGAAATTGCAGTTTTATGCAGACTGGTTGCTAAGGGCTGAATCTTATTAAATATGGGGTAAGTCAGTCTAATAGTTACTGATTCTGGAATATCATGTTATTAGTAACTACATATATGAAAATTGAAATTAGGGTCTAAATGTGACAGTTATCCTTTAAGTGCTGATTGGTTCTATCCCCTTTAATTATTATATTATCTTTTATCTATATTATGTGTAATGATAATCCTTTTAATGTAGTGGAGTTACAGATAGATAACATACACCCCCCCCCCCCCATGTTCTGAGAAGGCCACATTCCCAAGTGATTATCTCAGAGACATGTGTACTGCACAATGGACATCCTTAGGAGGAGGGGCTAAAAGGTATAAACCTTGTGCACAAAGACAGTTAATTGGAACTCCATCTAGGTAGGATGTTGTAAGGTCACTATCTTTGTCATGGGGTGTTGGTCATGTGCTACCAAATGGTGAGAGGAGTCCCCCTCATATTGTATTGAGCAGGCCATGTTATTGATTATTATTTATTCTGTATGTTATTTGTATATTTAATAACACTTAGTTAATATTATTATCACTGAGCCTGTTAAGCCTATTTATTCTAAAATCATCAAATTCACATTAAAATACTAGGAAATGTAACATCACCATACATCAGTCACATGGCCCAGTTGCACTATTCAAGTCAATGGGGCTAAGCTGCAATACCATGCACAGCCGCTATACGATGCACATAGCTGTGCTTCTTAAGAGGCAGGGAGGCCACCACGCTCACCAGAGCTCTGGTGAGCAACACTGCTTCACGAAACAGCTGATTCTATTGATAGGTCATCCATATTTCCCAGATAACCCCCTCAAAGAACAAGATTACTAAAAGCCTGTTGCTACGTCTTTGTATTGTATCCGCATCCTCAGAACGTGGATACATTTAAAAGTGCAGCTAAAGCAATTTATGACGATGTGTTTGTGAATACTTCTCATCAGTGTTGTATAACTTTTTTTCTGTGTAAATTCTGAAACCCTGCAGACTGCCTGTATAGCACTGTTATTTGGCCATTGTACAGAATTAATATACTTGTCATGATTAGTGTGTGTGGGGGGGGGACTCCACACTAAACACAGGAGGGAAGGGGAACAGTAACTGGGCCTGGAAACTATGGAAGAAACAGGTCACCTCCTAGACAACCCTAATCCGGGCCCTAACTATCTATCAACCTTGAAGGTAGGAATTTTCATATGCAGTATACCTAGGCCTTTATATCCCTATAAGGCCCTGGAAAAGGTTGGGACCAGAGACAACCCATTCCTCCCCAGATGGACTAATGGAAGTCTCTGTCTCAGGCCCAGATTCAAACAACAGGGAATATAACAAACATAAACGCGACACTTAACTTCTGTAGAGATGGATGAGCAGGAACACCTGAGACAAACTCACACCAGCTCAGCCAAACCCAAATAAAGCTATCTACTGCATAGTCAGAAGGGTGGAGTCAGACTATAAAGGGTAGAAGTGATGACCATTGAGCAACAGCTGAGAAAAGGAAAGTGGTCATTAACCCTATCAACACTGAAACAAGAGAAATCAAGGAGGCTGTTAGATTCCTCCACGCTCAGCCAATCTCTTTGATTTCCTGACATCAGTCACCTGAAGGACCGTGACAGTACCCCCATTTCTACGGGTGACCTCCGAGCACCCAGGACCGACCTTATCAGGATGGGCTCTGTGAAAGGCCTTCACCAGATGATTCACATTAACCCACTGGAACCCACATCCTCTCCTCTAGTCCATAACCCTTCCAGTGGACGAGATACTGGAGGGATCTACAGAGAACTCGGGAGCCCACAATCCTGCTGATTTGAAATTCTAAATTACCGTCCACCATGACAGGAGCGGGAGGCAAGGAGGACAGGTTCAACACATTTCTTCAACAACGACTTATGAAATACGTTATGAATTTTCAAAGCCTGAGGAAGTTCAAGATGGAAGGCTACAGGGTTAACAATGGCAAGGATCTTATATGGACCAATAAATCTTGGGCCCAACTTCCAAGAGGGTACCTTAAGCTTAATGTTTCTTGTGGACAGCCACACAGAATAACCCACTCTCAGGTCCGGACCATTCATACGTCTCCTGTCAGCCACACCCTTATACCTGTTGCCCATCTTTTTCAGGATATTTAGAATTTTCCGCCAAATCGAAGACAAATAAGGAATACTGGAAGTTTGAGAACCAGAAAATGTGCCAAACTGCGGATGGAATCCATATGCCCCAAAAAACTGCGACTTATCAGTGGACTCCTGTCTATGGTTATTAATGGCAAACTCAGCTAACGAAAAGAATGAAGACCACTCCTCCTGGTTCTCTGAAACAAAACATCTCAATTAAGTCTCCAGATTCTGATTGGTGTGCTCCATCTGTCCGTTCGACTGAGGATGTAAAGCCAAAGAAAAGGAAAATTGTACCCCCAGTCGAGTATAGAATGCTTTCCAGAATCTGGAAACAAACTGAGTCCCCCAATCAGACACCACATCAGAGGAAATGCCATGTAGGTTCACGATGTTATCGACAAACACCTGTGCAATAGTCTTGGCATTAGGTAGAGTCGGCAATGCTATAAAATGCGCCATTTTGCTAAACTGATCAACTACCACCAGGAATATGTTTTTTCCCGAAGAATTCAGTAAATCCGTGATAAAGTCCATGGACAAATGCGTCCAAGGTCTGGATGGGATGGGTAACGGAAGAAGAGATCCAGAAGGCCGAGTATGGTCGCCTTAGCACAAGCACAGGTACAACAGGCTGACACAGTCCTCAACACACTTACGCAGCCCCGGCCACCAAAATCTGCGCAAGGCAAGATCGACAGTGGATCTACTCCCAGGGTGTCCAGCCAAGACAGTACAGTGATGTTCCTCAAATACCTTATGACGTAAGTCTGAAGGAACAAACAATTTCTGTCACGGCGGACAGGAACTCAGATACACAGACAACCAAATACACAAGTGTCTAGGCTAGATGCTGGGGACAGGTCACCTCCTAGCACATCCCTGACTTCTCTCCCTATGCTGCTAAGCCCACATTCAGACCTTAATGGTAGGAATGAAGTGTCCTCGTGCCTGGACTGCAAACACCCTAGAATCCCTGAGATGGTGAAAGGGGAGAAGGGGCAGAAGACACACAAATAGCCTAGACCGCAAACAACACAAACAGAAATCAAACTTATCTGAGCTGGAACACACAATCCTTCCTTCCTTGAATCCAAGGCCAGACATAAATCTATAACCCACACGGCCCTCTGGGATTGAAGGCAATTTAAGCCAATGACCCCACCCAGAGCACCTGAAGGAAGGCGGATCCAGCATAATTCCAAAACAAACAAAAGGTTAGACACGTGCTGCCAATCTGACAGACCTCCGCACACCGTCTGAGCAGGGCATGACAATTTCCCTGGCAGACAAGAATCATCCTCTTGGGCCTCCAACACCTTAGCCTCAAGATCAGGATATAGGGCAGATATGACTACCCCATCAGACAAAATAGGACTAGGATCTTTAGAAGCTGTGCGACAAACCATTCGCCTTGAAGTTCTTAAACCCAGGGCGGTAGGTGACAATGAAGTTAAATCTGGTGAAAACAGCGACCATCTGGCCTGCCTTGGATTCAGTTGTTTAGCCGACTCAAGGTAAACCAGATTTTTGTGATCAGTAATTACCGTAATAGGATGAATTGCTCCTTCCAACTAATGGCGCCATTCTTCAAAAGCCAACTTAATGGCCAGCAATTCCCTATTACCCACGTCATAATTTCTTTCAGCAGTCGAGAGTTTTTTTTGAGAAAACCATACGAAAACCTGAGGGTGAGAGTAGGTAACCCAGGAATTGCACTTCCTGAACACAAAAACACATTTTTCCATCTTCGTATACAATTTATTCTCTCTTAGGATCTGTAACACCTGTCTCACATGATCCTTATAAGTCTCCATGTCTGGAGAATAAATTAGTATGTCATCCAGATATAGAACAACAAATCTCCCCACCAGATGATGAAAGATGTCATTGGTAAGGTGTTGGAAAAACTGCTGGAGCGTTGTGTAACCCGAAGGGCATGACCAGGTTTTCAAAATGACCCTCATGGGTATTAAATACGGTTTTCCACTCATCCTTCTCCCTGATCCTTACAAGATTATATGCCCCCCTCAGATCCAATTTAGAGAACACCTTGGCACCGACAATCTGACTAAACAAATCTGGAATCAAAGGAAGGGGGTTAGGACCACGAACAGAAATACGGTTGAGCTCACGGAAGTCCAGACATGGTCTAAGGGTACCATCTTTTTTTTTTTTTTACATAGAAAAGCCCAGCAGCCACTGGGGATTTGGATGTGGTCGTTTCGCGGCGAGCTTTGCGTGTTTGCGATTCGCGGATCATGCAAACATATGGAAATATTCGTGCCCGCCATATTCTTTTACATTGTACACAACTTTGACCCATGACACATCCATCAGGTGGTACAGGACAGCCAATTGAGATGTTTCAGCACATGGACATACCCCCTACCTTATAAATAAACCTGATCTAGGCGCCATTTTACATTCAGTCTTTTGCCAGTGTAGGGAGAGGTTGCTGTGTGGAGCAGGGACAGACTGTAAGGGACACAAATCACTAGCTAATAAGGCCACACATGTCCTTTTAAGGACTGGTATAGGTGTGCTATCGATAGGTGTGATACACAGAGCAGTGCGATATACTTATAACATACTTTTATAATGAGTCAAAAACACATAGATCTATATAGTGATCACCTGGAGGTCAAGGGCCTAGGGGCTAGGGGCTTAATAGGGCCATTTCTATATAGAGTAATGTTCCGGACAGGGTCACTCTTATCAGGGCGGGTGGTCTGTGGTTAGGCTATTAGGGCCAGAATAGCACCCCCCTGTAGGGCAATAGATGTTTTTTGCTTTCCCTCCAGGATTCATGGATGTGCACTGGAACCCCTCGGATTGTGGTAGGACATATGGTTTCTGATTTGGTGCCGCCAAGCATTTGTTATTTGCCTACCACATCTATGCTTTTTGCTTAACTTTAATAATTTAATTTATTTTCATTTTGAGGGATATCTTTTCCATTCACACATCTGCAAAATTGGTCCGCATCCGTTGCGCAATTTTGCGGAACCGGTACAAACCCATTAATTTTCAATGGGGCCGGAATGTGCTGTCCGCATTCGCATTTGCGGATCTGCACTTCCGCATCCGTGCTTCCGTTTCCGCAAAAAAATAGAACATGTCCTATTCTTGTCCGCAATTGCAGACAATATTAGGCATTTTCTATTATAGTGCAGGCGATGTGCGGTCTGCAAATTGCGGAATGCACATTCCCGGTGTCCGTGTTTTGCGGATCCGCAAAACACTTACGGACGTGTGAATGGACCCTCATAGTAACATTAAAGGTTACGTTTTATCTTTATGTATATTCTAATGGATAGCCTTCCTTGTACAATGTTATAATATACTTTCTATGTTAGAAAGTATATCATAGTGCAGCTGCGATACTGCAGGTATATAAAAGGGACAAGCGTTATCAGAACAAATAATTTCTACTGATGTGATATACCAGTCACCCCCAAAAAGACTAATTGAAGCGGGGTGTTATATACCAATATACTTTCTTTATAGTGCATTTGGATACTGTATAGTGCATTTGCGCATGCTTGTACGCGAAAATTATATTGCCGATATTTTGCATTAAAAAAAAATAATGAATGGAGATCGCAAATTCGAATAATACATCTAGTATGTCACTGTCCTTGTTGTGGGACTATTTGTGTACTTCTAGTAATTATTTCTTGGCTGCAAATATGAGCTGAAGGTTTTTCAGGTTCGCCTGCCATTAAAATGAATGGGACCCGCCGCGAACTTGCGGTTCGCGAACATTTGATCGCAGCAGATGTTCGTGAATCACTATTTGAATGGTCTGATATGACTCTTCGCCAAGCTCTCTGTGATATACTCTCGCATAGCCTTTCTTTCAGGCCCTGAAAGATTGAACAACCAAGATTTGGGAAGTTTAGCTCCAGGAATAAGATTGACAGGACAATCATACTCCCGATGCGGGGGTAACTCCTAGCTACCACTCTCAGAAAACACATCAGAAAATTCGGAAATGAACGAGGGTACAGTTTTTGTGGTGACCACAGCGAAAGACGCATTAAGACAGTTGTCCATGCAAAAATCACTCCAATCGAGAATCTGTCTCGCTTGCCAGTGGAAAGTAGGGTTATGTTTGCTTAACCATGGTAAGCCCAAAACCATCGGTGCAGGCAGACCCTCGAACACATAACACGCGACAGATTCCTGATGTAAATCACCCACTCTTAAATGGATATCATTTACCACCTGCGACAGGCATTTTTGGGTAAGAGGTGCAGAATCAATTGCAAAGACAGAAATGCTTATCTCTAGTGCACTAGTAGTCAATCCATGAATACAAACAAACTGTCCAGCAATCAGGTTAACCCCAGCACCACTGTCGATAAATAGTATGATTTCCACAGTTTTGGACACATCGGCCAACATGAGAAATCGGGTACTACCAGTAAATGACAAAAGTAAGTTTTCTTGCTCCTCACCCACACCACCAATAGTAATTTGGGGATTAAGCGTTTTTTGTTTGTTTGTTTGTTTTTACACCTTGATGCTGAATGTACGGACAAATATTCACGAAATGTCCCTTCTTTCCACAACAAAAACAGACTCCCTTCATATGACCAGAGCTCTTACCAGCAGTCCTAGGAGTAGCTCCCCCCAACTGCATAGGCTCCTCACAAGGCGTAACCACAGGTGTCTCTTTACCATAAGTGTCAAATGAAGCCGCCACCTTATTTGACAGTATGTCCTGAGGGTGAGGACCCTTAGATCTCCCCTTCAAGCGTCTATCCAGATGTACAGCAAGGGACATAGCTGTTTCCAATGATTCAGGTTTTTCATGAAAGGCCAACGCGTCCTGCAGCCTCTCAGATCCTGACAGAACTGGCTACGGAGAGCAGGATCATTCCACTCCGTATCCGTAGCCCATCTCCTAAATTCAGAGCAATAGATTTCCGCTGAGCGTTTTCCCTGCAGTAAACCACGTAACTTGGTCTCAATCCGGGTCATCATAAATAAGACCCAAGGCTCTAAAACATTCATCTACCGACTGGAGGGACAGTGATCCGGTCGGCAGAGAAAAAGCCCAAGACTGTGCATCATCCTTAAGCAAAGAAATGATCATACCCACACATTGACACTCATCCCCAGAAGAGTATGGACGGAGCTTAAAGTACAACTTCCACGATTCCCTGAACCGAAAACAATTGTCACTACCCCCAGAAAATCTGTCCGGGGGGGGCAACCTTAGTTTCAGGGCAGGCCTGGTACCCACCATTGGAACCAGCCGCCTGTGGTCTCTGAATCCGCAAGACTGTCGCACGGAGGTCAGCTACCTCCAAAGACAGTCCCTGCAGCTGTTCGACCAGTACAGATATAGGATCCATAGCTGCACTGACCTGAACGAAATGGCGGTTTATATGGAGGTAGATAATGTCACAATCAGCGTGGGGGAAACTGAGGGAAAGGGAACAGTAACTGGGCCTGGAAACTAGGGAAGAAACAGGTCACCTCCCAGATAACCCTAATCCGCGCCCTAACTATCTATCAATATGAATAGACCTTGAAGGTAGGAATATTCAAAAAAGGAAAAGGTTAGGACCAGAGACAACCCATTCCTCCCCAGATGGACGAATGGAAGTCTCTGTCTCAGGCTCAGATACAAACAACAGGGAATATAACAAACACAAACAAACGCGACACTTAACTTCTGTAGAGACGGACGAGCAGAAACACCAGAGACCAACTCACACCAGCTCAGCCAAACCCAAATGAAGCTATCTACTGCATAGTGAGAAGGGTGGAGTCAGACTATAAAGGGTAGAAGTGATGACCACTGAGCAACAGCTGAGAAAAGGGAAGTGGTCATTAACCCTATCAACACTGAAACAAGAGAAATCAAGGAGGCCGTTAGATTCCTCCACGCTCAGCCAATCTCTTTGATTTCCTGACATCAGTCACCTGAAGGACCGTGAGAATACTATCATGGTATGGTGAAATTATTTTTGCTCTCATAATGATATTATTTAATCACATTTGTATTATTATTTATAATAGTATTATGGTGGTATTATTTTTCTGTCCAGCAATAAAGACAAAAATTAATGGAAAGCAGGTCAATTGAGTCCAAAGATGAATCATTTGGACTCTATTTGCCACATTGAAGTGAATGGATCTGGTATACATTTCAATACTGTTTTCAGGTATTCAAACATACACTCCTCACGAAAAGCTCAGCAAAAGGCTAAACACTGTGTAAACCAAGCCTAAGGCATTTTGGGTCATTATGGGTATCTACTTCATGGGCTACAAAGTGCCAAACACTATAGGTACCATTTTCCTACCTTTTACACAAACAGAAACCTACAGGCATTAACCCCCAGCAACTTATTTACACCTTACAGTTATTACTGGCCCTAAACTTTTCCTTCTGTTGTCCATATCTGACTGCAAATCATTACAACCATAACCTTAAAACCTCCCTGGATGAAGCAGTTTCCGTTACACTCTAACCCTCCCGAAACAGACCGCAGCAACCCTGGCATGTGCCCAAAACACGTATGCCAACACATTTTATCCATTATAAATGTATACTTAAAACCTTCAACTGTTCCTTTTACCAAGCCAAACAAGCCTATTTCACTCATTTTCTCTCATCTCCTCCCTTTCAAATAACCTGAAAAGATTGTTTGATACTTTTCAATCCCTCCTCAGCCCTAAGGTGCATGCACCAATTACTCCCCCCTGTGCCAAAGACCTGGCCGCTTACTTCATAGATAGGATTGATAATATCTGCCAGGAAATGATCTCCCAGTCTGCAAGCAACATTAATCCCCCTCCCTCTTACACTTTCTCTTGTTCTCTCTCCTCATTTGACCCTATAACAGAAGAAGAGGTCTCCAGGTTCCTCTCTTCTTCTCTACCTGCAATAGTGGTCCTATTCCTTCACACCTCCTCCAGTCCCTCTCTCCATCTGTCAGTACTCGCTAAACTACAATAATTAACCTTTCTCTTCTGTCATCTTTCAGTCCTCTTTTAAACATTCTAATCCCACTACAAAAAAAAAAAAACATTTCTTGACCTGACCTGTTTTGCTAACTAGCGTTCTGTCACTATTCTTCCCTTCCTGTCTAAATTCCTGGAAAGTTTAGTTTACTCTCACCTAATAAGTTACCTTTCTGCAAACTTTCTTCTTGACCCCTTACAATTTGGCTTTTTTTTTTAACCTCTACACTCTATAGAAACTGCCCTTACCAAAGTGTCTTATGGTCTCCTGACAGTGAAAAGGAAAGGCAACTACTCTCTATTGATTCTTCTGGATCTCTCTACAGCATCTGATACCACAGAACACAAACTATTGCTCACCATGCTCCACTCTATTCACCTCAAGGACACTGTTCTCTCTTGGTTTTCATCCTCTCTTTCTGGACGATCTTTCAGTGTATCATTCACTAGCTCTATTTTCTCTTCTCATCCTTTTGATGTTGGGGTTCCTCAGGGTTCAGTCCTCTCCTATTTTCTCTCTACACAGTCCCTATTGGACAGTAGTTGTCATTACCATCTCTATGCTGATGACACCCAACTATGTACTGTAAGTTATCCTAGGACATCACTCCAGCACTACTACAAAACACCAGATATTATCTAGCAGCTGTCTCTAACATCATGTCCTCTCTATCTGAAACTAAATCTCTCATAAACTGAATTTCTTGTCTTCCCACCATCTATCAACCTACCTAAACCTAATATTTCAATTTCAGTCTGTGGTACTGTCGTAACTCCTGGGCAGCATGCTCACTGTCTTGAGGTTGTTTAACTTACATATTTCCTTTGCTTACCATATTTAATCACTGGCATGTAGAGATGGCCTTGCAGTTCGCGGCAAACTTTGCCCGTTCATGGTTCGCAGAACGGGCGAACATATGGCGATGTCCGCCGTCGCCATATTCTTTTACATTGTGAAGAACTTTGACCCATGACACATCAGTCAGATGGTACAGGACAGCCAATTAAGACGTTTCAGACATTAATTTCAACTGGTGTGATATACCAGTTGCCCCCCTAACAAAAGTGATTGAGGCAGGGGTGTTATATACCAATAATATACTTTCTATAAAGTGCATTTGGGTAGTGCAGCATTTGTTTGCGGTTTTGCTGCGTTGCCGCAGCTACACCGAGTGACAAACACTATTGAAACAAATAGTTTCTACTGGTGTGATAGACCAGTTGCCCCCAAAAATAACTGATTGAGGCAGGGGTGTGATATACCAATAATATACTTTCTATATAGTGCATTTGGGTAGTGCAGCATTTGTTTGCAGTTTTGCTGCTGTAAAATTGATATCCAATGACCGTGTAATCTACCTCCAGCCACATTTTCTGTACGGTGAATGAATAATTGTTGGGGCCTCGGAGGAATTCAACACCAGTGACGACCACATGTTATTGAATTTCAACTATTATCATTAGGGTCTTCTTCAAGAGGGGGGATTTGGTTAGCCATGTTTTTAATCCAATTTTATATTTTTAGTTCTTTTAAACATATGTATTTGACCTGTATTTGTACTGGTCTGCAGTAAAATTGATATCCATTGACTGGCCACATAATCACTTTTCTGTCCGGTGAATGCCTAATGTTTGGCGCCTGTAGTCCAGTGGCCTACAGTAAAATTTGTATCCATTGACCGCATAATGTACCTCCAGCCACATAATCACAATTTCTTTTATGTCAGGTGAATGCCTAATTTTTAAGGCCTGTACTCCCATGGCTTAAAATAAAAAAATTCTAGGCTCCGACAGGGCACATTTCAGAGAATTTCCTTTTAAGACGCATAAAAATGTCCCCTGATTAACATACATTTTTTTGGTTGGAATTGTTGTCATTGATCTTCCTCTAATATGTCACTGTCCATGTTGTGGGACTATTTGTGCACTTCTACTAAGCAGGCTCGGACTGGCCCACAGGGGTACAGGGGAATCCCCCGGTGGGCCCTTGAGCAAGGTGGGCCCCTAGTCTCCCACCCACTACACAAGTGGCACATAACACAGTAGACTTACTTCACTACATACATATATTCAATGTACAGCACCTCAACTAGTCTATGTTCATATAAAAACTTGTTAAATTATTTATTATATTTGAATGTATCCGTATGGTGGGCCCCCCAAATAAATTTTACTGGTGGGCACTAGGTACCCCTGTCCGACACTGCTACTAAGTATTTGGTGGCTGCAAATAAGAGCTAAAGATTTTTCAGGTTCGTCTGCCATTAAAGTGAATAGGGCCCGCCACGAACTTGCGGTTCGCGAACATTTGATCGCGTTCGCGAACCGTCCCGGCCGATGTTCGTCCATCACTACTGGCATGCTAATGTCATCTGTATCTCAAGAACATCTCCAGAATCCATCCTTTTCTCACAGTGGAAATGGCCAAAGTTCTTGATGTTGCTTTGATTCATTCTCTACAGTTTTGACTACTGTAACTCATTACTAATCTGTCTTCCCCACACTAAACTTCCCCTTCCTTATCCTGTTGTAAATGCAGCAGCCAGGCTCATCTTTCTGTCCAACCACTACACCTATGGCTATAGCCTGTGCCAGTCACTTTACTGGTTGCCCATCCCCCACAGAACAGTTCAAACATCTCACCCTTAGGGTCCATACACACGTCCGTATGAATGGTCTGGATCCATTCCGCAATTATGCGGAAGGGATGCGGACCCATTCATTTTCAATGGGGCCGGAACGGATGCGGACAGCACACTATGTGCTGTCCGCATCCGCAATTCCGTTCCCGGAGAAAATAGAACACGTCCTATTCTTGTCCGCAATTGCGGACAAGAAAAGGCCTTTTCTATTATAGTGCAGGCAATGTGAGGTCCGCAAATTGCGTAACACACATTGCCGGTGTCAGTGTTTTGCGGATCCGCATGCTCCGTTTCGCAAATGATTCAAGATTAACATCCTTCATCCTTCTAACCTCTCACTCCCATTTCAATACTTTTCTCGAGCTGCACCATGCCTCTGGAATGCACTACCCAGACAATCAGGTTAATTCCCTTACTCAATTTACTAGCTCAGGCATTCTCAAACTGCGGCCCTCCAGCTGTTGTAAAACTACAACTCCCACAATGCCCTGCTGTAGGCTGATACCTGTAGGCTGTTCGGGCATGATGGTAGTTGTAGTTTTGCAACAGCTGGAGGGCCGCAGTTTGAGGATGTCTGCACTAGCTCATACAGCTCCATCAGCACTACTCTATTTAGTACAAAGATGGCTGGAACTTTTTAGAGTACAAACAATTTTACCTTTTGTGTCACCGCAATTTCCTCATAGATTGTAAGATCTGGCAAGCAGGGCAATTTTTATTTGTACATGTACCCTCTGAATTGTACATCTTTTCTGCAAATCAAAGATTGATGATCGACAGTACAGCTTCCCTATTGGCGGTCGTTAAGTGCCATTTAAATGTGGTAATTTACACCATTATAGGGAAGAACAATCATTAATATGACTGTTTGCTCCTGTACAATTTCGCTTGTCAGCCACACATCTTCTGATTACACATGGCGGTGTGCTGCCGATAAACAATGATTTTTGGTGCCACATGAAAGATGGGATCATGAACCAAGTGCTCATTTGTTGGGTGATTGCAGCATGTTTAAATGAAGCAATGATCGGGCAAACAAACGAGCGCTGGTTCCCGATCATCGACCCATTTAAAAAGAGCCTGGGGTAGGCTGTCACTTCTCTTCAAGACAAGAGTCAAGGCGAAGAAAACTGTATAAGTAGGCACAGAGATGTTTCAATTTAGCTATCTGCCAACCTGCAACATGTGGAGCACACTGGGACCCATATAGGAGTATCAATGTATACAGTACACTCAATGTGGATTCATTTTGTCTTTGTTAACTTCAACTTTAAAAATCTTGTATTCATTTTCCCATGTGTCTGTGTTTTCGTTTTCTCCAGTTGATAGCTATATGGTCATCAGAGAATACATATCAGCCTCTTACTCTGTGCAGAAAGATCCAAAAGATCTATTTAATTCTTAAAAGAAAAAAATGAAACAATTGCCCCAAATCCCTACAGAAATCTCCCTTCCAAATGCAATAGAGATATATGCGTAAAATTAATTCTTCACAGAGCAAATCCCATTTATACGACGACTGAAAACTTTTTCTTGTTTGATTATGGCAACGTGCAGAAGTAACAAGAGAACATCAGGGTAATTGCATAATTAGCATACATATTTCAACAGATAGCAGGCAATGAATACTGGCTCACTGAAAACCTTTGGATGGGGAATGCAGAAGAAGAAGCTCCCTGGTGTATAGGTTTTGACACTGGGGAAAACATGATGCATTTCAGTTTGGTTAATGGGCTGAAGAAAATCCATATTCGAAAATAGGAGGAGGGAGCTGGTAAAGCTCCGAAGACTCAGATCCCTGTCTTATTTTTCAGTGTTACTCACCCAAACCTTTATTGCTATTGGGAGATTTGGTAAAAGGCTTGTAATTGTCGATATATACGTGCGTGCCCAAGACTGATAATGCAGCATTAATACAGTCCAATCACTAATATCGCAAATTGCATTGTTTTTCAAGATGCTTGAAGACTCATATATAAAACATGAACCAAAAACCTCTGCTGCAGAGTAAGTGGGATAGGAAGATAATCAGCCAGCTAGGCTGGAAAATAACAGAGTGAAGCAAATAACAGTATCTGTGCTAACACCACATACCAATGCCGACTACTGCTTAGTGTATCACTTCAAATATTTATGAAGAATAAGAATAAAGTCTGCAGAGAGAGGTTATGGGTAGAATAATATTAGCCTATCCTGAGATAACACAACTGCTGCTGTCAAGTTGTTGGGGTACTAAAAGTCACAGTATGACTTTGGCTTGGCTAGTTATTGTTAAAATAAGGCACCTCGCATACAATGCTGGCTTTCTCAGATATAAGCACCACATTGTACTGTTTATGCCACTAATAAAACTAAATACAATTAAAGGGGTTGTCCCATCTCAGACAATACGGACATATTGGTAGGGTATTCCCCCATTGTCTGATAGGTGCGGGTCTCTATATCGAGAACGGGGCCCCGCAAGTGAAGGAGGGCGCACTGCGCATGCGCAGCCGCACTTAATTAATTTCTGTGGGGCCCACCGAAAATAGCCGAGCGCTAGTTTGGCTATTTCCGTCAGCCTCATAGAAATGAATAGGAGCCTGGGCCGTGCATGCGCGGTACGCTCCCATTCACTTCTACGGGAGCAGTGCTTTGTGGTGGACAGACCCTGGGAAATCTGGGGTCCTCCAGCCACAGCTCTCCCTGCTCCGTTCTCGTTAAAGGGGACCCGCACCTATCAGACAATGGGAGCATATCCTAGCGATATCGCCCCATTGTCTGAGATGGGAATACCCCTTTAATAAATATTTTTATTACAGGGGTGTCTCATGAAGACACGTTGATTGCAGTTAGGAAACCATGTCAACTAAAAGGGAAATGTAGTGGCCATTGAAATGAATGGGGTCTCTCCGAGTTATCTGTTCTAGCTCATCGGAGGGAACCCACCTCTATGAGGTCCATATTCCCTAATAAGGCATATTACTGTCCCTTTAAAGGGGTTATCCTATTAATAATGTAAAAAAAATGAACATCAGTGTCGCTAACCAGCGGGTGTGAACCCCCTGTGCCACGTGTCGTACCTCCTCTAACGGTGTTGTCTAAGTGAACCCCTCGATTCTTCACAGTCCCCCTGATGGTGGGGATAGAGTTTCCAAAGGGGAACACCAGGTTGCTACCTCTTGAGGAGGATAGGCACACGAGGAAGCTGGTCCAGGCGGACCATGAGGTACCAAGGAAAGGTAACAGAAGTACAGGCCTAGTCAAGCAGGCGGAGTCGTTACCAGGAGCAGCAGTGCAGGACTGAAGAATGAGGCAGAGTTGTAGTCAGACAGGCGAAAGGTCAGGGCAGGCAGCAGGGCAGGCAGCACAGGTACAGGTCAGGCAATCCGGATTGGCAACAGGAGAGTCAAGGCTAGCAGGCAGGGATCAGACAGGTAGCAGAATTCAATAACACAAATACGAGTCAGAAACACAAGTGGTTTTCAGGAGCCTTAGCATAGCACAAGGACCTTGACACTGAGGCATCTGGGAAGGGGGCTAAGCCACTTATATATGCGCAGGAGAGCTAGGATTGGTCAGCGAGGTCACATGACCTAACCCATAAAGCCCAGGAAGTGACGCACGCCGGCCCTTAAGGAAGTGCTGCAGAAAACTAACAGCAAGCATGCTGTGGTCAGGGCTGAAAGGAAACTGTGGAGCGGATCCCAGAACCACAGCACCCACACAGACAGAGCCCAGGACTGCAGCGGTGAATAGGAAGCACTGGCCACAGATCACCGCTGAACTCAGCGCCCGGGACCGCGGTGGTAAGCAGGGGAACAGCGATGCACCGCAGCCACTGTTACAATCAGTCATCATATAGTATATGACCGTCTCTTTCTAACAAAGCTAGAACCAGCCCTGTACCTCACATGGATCCAGAGAGCTCCCCATTCATAGCTCTGCTAGATTTATATCAAGCTAGCAGCTTAAGGGGAGTGTCCGTTTTGCTGCAGCTCAGGAGGCGTGTCTCAGCTCTCCCTATCACAGCTCAGGAGGCAGTTGAAGGATGAAACTGAGCATGTGCCGCTATCTCACTGAGCCAGACAAAGAAATAAGAAAAGAAAAAACAGCAGGTGGTGCTGTACAGATACATTTTATTGAATAGCTCACTGGCTATACTGCATTGTTAATTGCATGCAATAACAAAAGTATTCAGAGCCAGATGCAGGTTTAAAAACTGTAGGAAAAATCCCTTTACAAATTACAACTCTCTGAATATTCCACAAATCCCGAATGGCCAGTCATGAAGTAATAAACCCATGTAACTGTATTGTTGTCTAATTTGGCAAATTTGTTGGTGACAACCCAGGTTAGAACTGTAATGTAATGTAAAAAAAAGTCTGAATACAGTTTTAAACAAGATAATCAAAAATAAAATGAATAAAAATAAATAATAATAATAGGTAATAAATAGCTGATTGTATTACCTTATAAGAATTTTATCTTATAAGGTGAACTTTGGCCTGTCTCTTCTGACCCACGTTGTTCCTGACCATTCTCATGCCTAGCCCTCTTTAGCTGATGTTCTGCTTGGTATCCTGTCTATGGTCATATTCTGCATTGCTAGACTGTTGCTGACCTCTGCTTGTCTGACTAGGACTTTTGTCCTTCCAATAGTAACAACCTTAACCAGTTGGCGAACAGGACAACAGTTTTGGCCTTTTTGCCATCTGGTGAATGCTACTTTGCCTTGGCTGGTACTTATGTAAAGCGGTGGGACTAGCTGAGAAAGATGTAGGAAATGTTACAGACACCAGACTAAAGGCCTCATGCACACAACAGTATTTTTTCACGGTCCGCCAAACGGGGTTCCATTGTTCCGTGATCCGTGATCCGTTTTTGTTTCCATGTGTCTTCCTTGATTTTTGGAAGATCACTAGACATGAAGGAAAGTGAAAAAAAAATCTAAGTCAAGTTTGCCTTGCAAATGATAGGAAAAACTCGGACACGGATCACAAACGCGGATGACAATCTTGTGTGCATCTGTGTTTTTTCACGGACCCATTGACTTGAATGGGTCCGCAAACCGTTGTCCGTGAAAAAATAGGACAGGTCATTTTTTTTGACGGACTGAAAACACGGATCACGGACGCGGATGACAAACGGTGCATTATCTGAGTTTTCAACGGACCCATTGAAAGTCAATGGGTCTGCAGAAAATCACGGAAAACGGAACAACGGACACGGAACACAACAACGGTCGTGTGCATGCGATTTATTAAGGGAGATACATACCTGTACTTGCGGGGTACCCCCTGCTGATGCTCCCACCCTGCTTGATTTTTTTAAAATATGCCTCGCTATGCCCCGCCGGATTTCTCCTGCTCAGTATGCTAATACTGAGCATCGGGACAACAAGGGGGAGACGCCAGGGTTTCTCAATGGGCGTCTCCTTCTCCCTGGCTGTAGCGCTGTCCTATCGCAGCGCAGAGTGTCACAGCCAGGGATGCGTGCAGTGGCGTAGGTGGCACATTTAAAAAAATCAAGCAGGGTGGCAGCATCAGTGGGGGGTACCCCGCAAGTATATATCTCCCTTAATACAATTGCATGAAAGGTCCTCTTTAATCACTGTAGCACTCTTTAGCAGGGTATAGTTGAACACTTCAGTAATACGGTGAGCAGGAGCAGAATAACTGATTTAGAACGTGTTTCTCTTAGATGTGCATTGAAGTGCTCAGGTGTTGTCTCCTTCACACGCCATAGACTCTATATTCAATTATAATAATACAGTCTCTGATGTCTTAGTTAATCATACTGTTAGTACACCAGATGCCTCTTCCCTTTTGCTAAACTCCTCTGCAGACTTTTGCGGCTGCTCGTACTTACTGTACACTTTAATGCAGTCTCTGGCTCTCAAGTCTACTTTAGTGACTAGCTTGGTCTGGGGTGATGCAGCCTACATGCAGGCTTTGCTGCTCTGCTATGGCTACTTTCCCTGCTTCTTTGCATTGCTCTGCAGCATGCTCTCCTCTGCTTGCTTGCTGACACACATACATAGCACAAAGGATCATGCTTTACATCACTCTCTGCCCCTTTCACTGCTACACAAACCTCTTCCTCCATTGTGTTTCATGTAGTGCCCTCTAGCACCAGCTACACCTACCTCTATAAGACAAGGATGCCTTAGATTTTAGTATGTTGCATGGCTGCAGGAGGATGCACCAAATCTATGCTTAGGCCCGACTCACAACAAAACTGGCGCACCCTCACAGTCAACCTCTCAGCATTCTGCACACTGCCAGACTAATTTTTGTGCCCATAATGCTGGCATCATGACCCCAATTCTTTTTTTTTTATATGCTTCCATAGATGTCTGAAAGTTTGCTGTAGACCATCAGCAGCAGGTGATATTAGATTTTCTGAAATTTGGGGAAAAAAATCCTCAGAGTTAGGCCTCATGCACACAACCGTTTTTTTTTTTTTAAGGTCCGCAAAAACGGGGTCTGTAGGTCCGTGATCCGTGTCCGTTTTTTCTTCCGTGGGTCTTCCTTGATTTTTGGAGGATCCATGGACATGAAGAAAAAATCGTTTTGGTGTCCACCTGGCCGTGCGGACCCAAACGGATCTGTCCTGACTTACAATGCAAGTCAATGGGGACGGATCCATTTGACGTTGACACAATATGGTGCAATTGCAAACGGATCCGTCCCCCATTGACTTTCAATGTAAAGTCAGAAGTCCCTATTATACCATCGGATCGGAGTTTTCTCCAATCCGATGGTATATTTTAACTTGAAGCGTCCCCATCACCATGGGAACGCCTCTATGTTAGAATATACTGTCGGATATGAGTTAGATCGTGAAACTCAGATCCGACAGTATATTCTAACACAGAGGCGTTCCCATGGTGATGGGGACGCTTCAAGTTAGAATATACTAAGAACTGTGTACATGACTGCCCCCTGCTGCCTGGCAGCACCCGATCTCTTACAGGGGGCTGTGATCAGCACAATTAACCCCTCAGGTGCCGCACATACAACCGGCCCTTTGAGGGTGACCAAACTGCTGATGCGGCCCCCGATGAATTCGAGTTTGACACCCCTGCTCTATTGTATTAGTTTCATTGGTGGCCAGTGTGCACCCCCCCCCCCCCGGGTCCCCCCTCCCTCCCTCCCTCTATTGTATTAATTTCATTGGTGGCCAGTGTGCGGCCCCCCCGGCCCTCCCTCCCTCCCTCTATTGTATTAGTTTCATTGGTGGCCAGTGTGCGGCCTCCCCCCCCCCCCCCCGATCATTGGTGGCAGCGGAGAGTTCCGATCGGAGTCCCAGTTTAATCGCTGGGGCTTCGATCGGTAACCATGGCAACCAGGACGCTACTGCAGTCCTGGTTGCCATGGTTACTTAGCAATATTAGAAGCATCATACTTACCTGCTGCACTGTCTGTGACCGGCCGGGAGCTCCTCCTACTGGTAAGTGACAGGTCTGTGCGGCACATTCAGGGCCGTCTTTGCCAAGGGGCAAAAGGGGCAGCTGCCCCGGGCCCAGTTGCTCCTGGGGGGCCCAAGGCAGCTGCCTCTTGAGCCCTGCTAGCTACTGCCCCGGGTGTCAGGCTGTCAGCTTCACAGGGGGTGCTGCCATGCCATGCCTGCCGGCATCGTACTGTGTACAGCATGGATGTCAAACTCATGGCCCTCCAGATGTTGTAAAACTACAACTCCCATCATTCCCTGATAGCTGTAGTATGCCCAGGCATGATGGGAGTTGTAGTTTTGCAACAGCTGGAGGGCCACGAGTTTGACATCCCAGGTGTACAGTGTTAGAGCTGTGAATGTGATCTAGGACCTTAATGACATCATCACCATGTGACCAGTAACCTAGCAATATTACTGGTCACATGGCTATGAGGTCATCACAGGTCCTTGCAGGAGTGTTGCAGGTGAAGTTTGCCTTAACTGTGGAGCTTTTTTGTGTGAAGATTATATCAGAAAAAGGTGACACTCAGGGGCTGTTATGCTAATATACTGTAAACTACTGTATAGTGTGGGGTGCTGTATACTGTGTGGGGCTGTATACTGTGTGGGGCCTGTATAGTGTGTGTGTGTGGGGGGGCTGTATAGTGTGGGGGGCCTGTATAGTGTGTGTGGGGGGCTGTATAGTGTGGGGGGCCTGTATAGTGTGTGGGGGGGCTGTATAGTGTGGGGGGCCTGTATAGTGTGTGTGGGGGGCTGTATAGTGTGGGGGCTGTATACTGTGGGGGCTGTATACTGTGGGGGGGGGGCTGTATAGTGTGGGAGGCCTGTATAGTGTTGTATACTGTGGGTTGCTATACTATATACTGTGGGGTACTGTATAGTGTGGGGTGCTATACTATACTGCATACTGTGTGGTGCTATATACTATAGGGTGCTATACTGCATACTGTGGGGTGCTGGGGTGCACTGTAAAACTAGGGTGAGCCGAGCCCCGGTCTCCTTCCTGCAGAGCGGTGCCCACTTCCAGCCTGAGCCCAGCTGCCCAGAGCACTGATCCTGAGCCGCTGGAGTCTTCAGAACTGGAAGTATTTACAGTCATTCACTGTACTCTACCAGATGTGTGAATTTTTTGTGTGTGTTGTGGTGGAGGGCGTGATTGCCTGCTAAAGTGTGGGAAGGAGGGATCCAGGGGGCCCAAGTAAATTTTTGCGCATTGCTTAATGATCTGACACTTACCAGTAGGAGGAGCTCCCAGCCGGTCACAGACAGCGCAGCAGGTAAGTATGATGCTTCTAATATTGCTAAGTAACCATGGCAACCAGGACTGCAGTAGCGTCCTGGTTGCCATGGTTACCGATGGGAGCCCCAGCGATTAAACTGGGACTCCGATCGGAACTCTCCGCTGCCACCAATGATTGGGGGGGAGAGGGGAGGCCGCACACTGGACACCAAGGAAACTAATACAATAGAGGGAGGGGAGGCCGGGGGGCGCACACTGGCCACCAATAAAACTAAAACAATAGAGGGGGGGGCGCACACTGGCCACCAATGAAATTAATACAATAGAGGGAGGGGGGGCCAGGGGGGCCGCACTGGCCACCAATGAAATTAAAACTGGGGAGGGAGGGGGGTCTGCCGGGGTTAATTGTACGGATCACAGCCCCCTGTAACAGATTGGGTGCTGCCAGGCAGCAGGGGGCAGTCATGTACACAGTTCGTAGTATATTCTAACTAGAAGCGTCCCCATCGCTATGGGAATGCTTCTGTGTTAGAATATACTGTTGGATCTGAGTTTTCACAAAGTGAAAACTCAGCTCTGAAAAACTCCGTCTGTATGAAAGTAACCTACGGACACGGATGCCAATCTTGTGTGCATCCGTGTCCTTTCACGGACCCATTGACTTGAATGGGTCCGTGAACCGTTGTCCGTAAAAAAAATAGGACAGGTCCTATTTTTTTGACGGACAGGAAACACGGATCATGGCCGCTGATGAACAACAGTGCATTTTCCGAGTTTTAAACAGACCCATTGAAAGTCAATGGGTCCGCAGAAAATCACGGAAAGCGGAACAACGGCCACGGATGCACACAACGGTCGTGTGCATGAGGCCTAAATAGAAAAATGCAACCAAAGTAAAAACCTAATATACTGATAACATAAGGAGTGCACATTTTACATTTTACACCCCCCCAACCTAAACACAAATAGCCATGCCAAAACAATATTGTGGCAAATTATTTATGGCAATGGCAACTTTATTTATAACATCATACAGTACAGGTTGGTGAACCCAACCGAGTGTGGCACATATTCCCTGCTCCCCTGTCCCTTCCTCAGACTAGGAGCCAGTGGTATCAACCTGCTCAGCTCCTTCGGCTCTATAACATGCTGCTTGCAGATTGCACTGCATTTCATGGTGATAGATTCTCCTTAGGCCCCATGCACACTGCCGTGTTTCACGGCCGTGTGCGGGCCGTGGAACCGCGGCCTGGATCCCTCCTGAGAGCAGGAGCGCACGGCGTCACTGGTTGCTATGACGCCGTGCGCTCCCTGCTGCCGCCGCTATGCAGTAATACACTGGTATGATCTATACCAGTGTATTACTGTACTGTGCCGGCAGCAGGGAGCGCACGGCGTCATAGCAACCAGTGACGCCGTGCGCTCCTGCTCTCAGGAGGGATCCAGGCCGCGGTTCCACGGCCCGCACACGGCCGTGAAACACGGCAGTGTGCATGGGGCCTTAAGGTGAAGTGCTCACCTAGGTCATGAGTGGTGCACCCATATCAGCTGGTTCGAGGTCACTGTTATCACCCTATTTTTCCATTTTCAGCGACAAAAATAACAATCATGAGACTGGAAATAATATTACTGCAGTCAGTTACATTATATTGCAAGGCTGTTACTAAATTTCCTTCAGAGGATACAATTTTTTAGGTCTCATGCACAAGACCGCATGTATTTTGTGGTCTGCAAAAAACGGATCCGCAAAAAATACAGATGACGTCCATGTGCATTTTGTTTTATGCAGAACAGAACAACTGGCCCCTAATAGAATAATAGAACAGTACTATCCTTCTCCGTAATGCGGACAATAATAGGACATGTTCTATTTTTTTGCAGAACAGAAATACGGACATACGGAAACGGAATTCACACGGAGTAACTTCCGTTTTTTTTTTGCGGGCCCATTCAAATGAATGGTTCCATATACAGTCCTAAAAAATAACCGGAATGGACACGGAAAGAATACGTTCGTGTGCATGAGGCCCCAGTCCTGTATTCCACCCCCTTAGTCCTCTTGCACACGAACGTTTTTTTTTTCAGTTTCTGCGGATTCCGCTTGCAGTCCGTATGAGGAACCATTGATTTCAATGGTTCAGCAAAAAAACGGAATGTACTCTGTATGCATTCCGTTTCCGTATTTCCGTATATCCGTTCCGCTGAAGGATAGAACTTGTCCTATTATTGCCTGCAAATAACATTCTGTCGCTCCATTCAAGTCAATTGGTCCGCAAAAAATATGGAATGCATACGGAACACATCCGTATGGCCTCATGCACATTACCGTGCCGTTTTTTGCAGTCCGCAAACCGCGGATCCGCAAAAAAACGAAGGCGCCCGTGTTGCCTTCGGCAATTTGCGGAACAGAACAGGCGCCGGAAATATAAATGCATATTGTTATATCCGGGACATGTTATATTTTTTTTGCGGGGCCGCGGAACGTAGTCACGGATGCGGAAAGCACACGGAGTGCTGTCCGCATCTTTTGCGGCCCCATTGCAATGAATGGGTCCGCATCCGAGTCACCAAATGGCGGCTTGGATGCGGACCCAAACAATGGTCGTGTGCATGAGGCCTAAGTCATCCGTTTTTTGCGGATCCGTGATTTACAAATGCTAGGTCCAGCCCACTTTGCCCATGTGTTTGGTGTTTATAAACATTAACTTAGCACATGTGCAAGGTGCTGAAACAGGCCCCAGCGTGTCTGCCAAGCCACAGAACACAGAAAATGGATGTAAAGAAGCTGATCCTACTCATCCAAGAGCGTCCCTAGCTTTGGGGTACCCGCTGCGACGCCTACCATGATCACCTGACCAAGGAGCGGTCATGGGACGAGCTCTCCAGCTGTACTGAAACTACAATTCCCACCATGGCCAGCTGTAGGCTGATCTCTTTATTAAAAGTCTGCACATGTTTGGAGTAGTAGTTAGTAAACAGCTGTGGAGCCGTGTGGCGAAACCAACCTCGCCACTGGGTTTTGGAGGGGGCTGTTTAAAAGCCTCTTGCCTCAGGATTATGGCCCCTACTAACTTTTAAACCCCTGAACCTATTCCAGGGAACTTTGGATAGGTTTGTCCCCCAAGTTATACTGTTTAAATTGATGTAAGTTATATGTATGGACAATGTAACCTCACAAAGTTGTAACAACTTATAATAAGTGTAACTTGTCAGCTTGGGAGGAATATGCTGGGTGTGGTTCTATTGTCCCATTGTGTGTTTGAATGGTGATGTCTGTCCTCTTGTCTCCACATGTGTATTGGCGATCTCCCCTTTGTCCTGAGAGATAATTGGATTGCCCTCGGTTGTCTCCCAGGCAGAGAGGAGGAAACCATGATGCATTGTGGGGATATGTTGTATCTGTCCTGTGTCGCAGTCTCCCTTCTGGTCCTCTAGGGGGCGGGAACGATTGGTTGCTGTATTTACATTGTGTGTGTTGTGAATTACTGATTGGTTGGATTTCAAAACCCTGTGGGCAGTACTATGTTTGTTTTTTATTAATAAAAGAGGCTGTACTTGAAGTACAGTCAGACCACTGCTGACCCTCAAGACGGAGCCTTGTTTCGTTATTGGGGGGATTCCCTATATGCTGTTGGAGACTGATTGCCAGGAGTGTAAGCTGACTTTACGCTTTTCCTGTTCGTCTGCTGACAGCTATTTGCGAGGTTCCAGTTTGGAGTGCTATTTTGTATCCAGTTCAGGAGGTTGGTGTTCTGCAGTAGCTGTGCCTGTCTCTCGGAAAGGGGCATATCGCCTAAACGTATTTTAACCCCTTGTCTGCTGAAACGGTCCATTACAAGCCGCATATTGTGTATAACTGTATTTGAAATATATAACGTTTGGCAAATGTTTGAGCAGTCACACGTTTTCCCGGTTACAATAACACTGCTATCCAGCAGCAACGGCCATACTTGCATAGTATAGTAAAAAGTGCCACCCTCTCTGTTGGCTGGAAACTGGAGTTGGGATAGTCCTGCTTTTTTTCATGTACTGTACAAGCCAGGGCATAGCTAGAACTGACTGGGCCCACAGCAAATTTTTGTATGGGCCCCCCCAACTTAATGTACACACTCATACATGCGCTCACCACATACATGGACGCACTCATACATACGCTCACCACATACATGGACACACTCTTACACGCGGTCACCACATACATGGACACATTCATACATGAACTCACCACATACATGGACGCACTCATACACGCGCTCACCACATACATGACAAAGTGGCGATGGGGGCCTTCGAAAGAAGCCCTCTCTCTACACAAGGCAGCTTCAGTTTCTGCGCCCTGTGCTGGATCTTAGGCCGTGAGTACCAAAGTAATTTCTTCTGCTATGCTCTCACTTGTTGGCTGGATTGCACATGCCTGGTACACTTTGTTCTCAGACAGTAATATACTGCCCATGTCCAGACCATGGTAGAAGAAGACTTCAATCTAGCATTGTTTCTACTGACATGACCTGCACAAATGGTTGATATGTGAAACATCTCAGGATAGCGTGAAGAAACATCCATCTGTGCAGGTCCCGTCAACAGCTCATCAACATTGCTAGGCGGAAGTCGGTGTGTACCATAGTGTGGACAAGGACTGTACATCACTGCCAGTACAGAAACAGACCTTGGCCTCTGCAATGCAGCACATTGCTAGTGGGAACAATGGACCAAGAAATTAGCACATAATGTACTTTTCAGCATGGTGTCACAACATCCTGTGCCCAGCATAGTGTCACAACATCCTGGGCCCAGCTCTTATTATTCCCAGCCCCTCTTTTCCCAGGAGCATGAACATGGCCCCCGTGCTCATTATGAAGGCCCAGAATGCCATCCCAACCACAAAGTCAAGTGGCTGGGCCTCATGCACGTGCTCCGGGACCTTTCTTAAGAGACCTCATGGACATATAATTTTTAAGTTATGTTGTGTTGTTATTTATTACTTTTATTTTATCATACAAAGAAATATGTTTCCGAAAATGTCTCTCAGTGAGATTGTGAAAACTCAGATCCGATGGTATATTCTAACCCCCAGGCGTTCCCATGGTAATGGGGACGCTTGCCTGGGGGTTAGAATATATAGGGCCTTGCTGCTCACAGGAGTATACATTTTTAAACTGTAATCCATAACTTTAACTTTAAATCAGCGCTCATCTCTTTACTACCTCACTCTCAGCTCTGGTAACAGGCAGTGCGGGCGGCACTCACTAACGGACATCACGTGCCTGCTCCTCCCACTACGCGGTGCAGATGCGTGACGTCAGTGATTGAGCGCTGCCGTCTGCACTGCCTGTTACTGGAGCTGAGTGTAAGGTAGTAAAGAGATGAGCGCCGATTTAAAGTTACAATTACTGCAGGATACGGATTACAGTTTATAAATGTATACTCCTGTGAGGGGAGGGGATCTGTGGATGGCACTGTTATGGGGTGGACCTGTGGATGACACATATAGCATAAGATACTATATAGTGTCATTCATAGATCATCCCATAGCAGTGTCATCCAATGATCCCCCTCCCTATAGCAGTGTCATCCACTGATCCCCCTCCCCATAGCAGTGTCATCCACTGATCCCCCTCCCCATAACAGTGCCATCCACAGATCCCTCTCTCAATAACAAAGCCATCCACAGATTCCCCCCCCCCCCAGTAACAGTGCCATTCACAGATCCCCTCCATAACAGTGCCATCCACAGATCCTCCATGGCAATGGACCCACCATCTTTTCCCAGCCCCTAGTAGTTGCTATGGGGAAAATGGGAATGTGAAAAGAAAAAGATAGGTTACCATGGCAGCCAGGAGGCTACTGAAGCCCTGGCTGCCACGGTCAGTTCCTTAGACTGGAGAAGATCGTCTTGGAGACAGGGAGGGCTGGGCAGGGGTAGTCTTATATGGCGAGTATAGCCCAAACACTATATTTTAAATGGAAAAGTTGTGGGTTGTCTTATGCGCCCAGTCGTCTTATATGCCGGAAAATACGGTAATTTTTTTTTTTATTGAAATGCAAACAGTACTAACATAATATACATAGTGTAGCTTAGTTTATTGTCTTAATTACAACTAGGGCTGTACATTAAAGACAACCATACACATGGCAAAGGATTTTCCAAATGTTCGAAAGTGCTGGCATGGACAGTGTCTTGAAGTGTTCTGCATGCCTAAATAAAATATGTTGTGAAATATATCTAAACAGGAGTGCACGTCAATAAACATACAATAGGTACGAAACATATCATTATAAACAGGTATTAGAGAGTTTATATAGACAAAAAAAAATACTCATACACATTTCAACAATGAACATGAATTAAAACACAGACAGATTTTTTTAAGTTTTGGCTACAGTTTAACCCTAGCCCACAAGCCCACGTCAAGGGTCCTCTTTGTCTTGTGAGTCCCTACACTATCTACATATAACCCCCCCCCCCCCACCAAAATAAAAAAAACTAACTACAAACTAAAAAAAAAACTATTCCATCTGCCACGGCAATGCACCCTCAGGACTTGAAAAATATTGTTCATAGAGGGCCTGAACTTCAAGCCAGGTAGTCCATAAAGGGTCTGCTCCAATTCTCCAGATGAAGAAGGTGGACCAGGTTCTAATAAATCAACTTCTGAGGGAGCATCATGAATCCTGACAAAGTTATGCAGGATCACACATGCATGAATAACCGGGGTGGCATTCTCCGGTACCATCTGTAAGGATGACAGTAATACTCTCCACTTGTGTGTGAGTATTCCAAATGCACACTTAAAGTATAACTGTCATATTATTATTTTTTTGGGAGTATTGGATTATGGTAATTAATATCTCCTTGGTGGCCCCATTTCAACTTTTCACTGTGTATTCAATTACCCCTTAATTCCATAGACTTGTTCCCTGTACTGCCTACTTTTACCTGTGCTTAAAATAGGGTTGCTATGCAGGGTTCGTCTATGTGTTGAAGGACGGAGGACCAGAAGCACGCTGCGTGCAAGGTCACATTCCTGACAGCCAGGGACTGTAAGTAAATGATTAAAGCCAGGTCCTCCCCAGCAGCTGATAACAGTGCCTGGGCTGTGTGCGCTTCTCCCTGTCCCTGCGCTTGGCAGACTCTCCCTCACTCAGCAGAGCTGGAGAAGTAGAGTTGAATCAGCGCAGACCAGGGAAGGGAGATCTGCCATCTGCTCAGTGTATAAATGAAAGCAACGTGTGGTAAGAGGACCCCTTTGTGCTGCAGGAGATTAACCCTTTAGGGGGGAAGGCTCTGGTTACTGACACTTTTGGGGGGCTATTGTTACTGGCTAGTGAGGGCAGGCGGGATTAGCCTCAGGGGGAGGGCAGTGGCGGCCATCTTAACTGAATAGCGAGATTGCAGTTTTATGCAGACTGATTGCTAAGGGCTGAATCTTATTAAATATGGGGTAAGTCAGTCTAATAGTAACTGATTCTGGAATATCATGTTATTAGTAACTACATATATGAACATTGAAATTAGGGTCTAAGTGTGACAGTTATCCTTTAACATACCGACAGGCTCTAGCCAATAGTTGAAGATACGTCTGCTGTCATCCAGATTGCGTCTGGGGAAGGGGAGCATGAAATGTGGTGCCAAAGCAAACCCTTCATCCCTTCACAATTACAAATGGGCAGTCTTCTGGGTTCTGGGAGGCCTAAATGGTTGGCTCAAAGTTTCTCTCACATTCTAGAAGAACTTAAAATGTATGCATCTGCAGTGTTTCCAAAGGCCGCACTATCCACAATTATAAACTTGTAAGTACTGTCAGCCAAGGCCAAAAGCACTACAGAAAAATATTGTTTATAATTGAAGTACAGGGACGCTGAGTGTGGTGGCTTCTTAACACGTATGTGTTTGCCATCCAGTGCCTCAATGCAGTTTGGAAACTGCGCATCAACATAAAAACCCTCAGCTATTCGGATGCAATCCTCAGCCTTAGGCTCTAGCATCACCGTGTCCCAGAGTCGCTGCCAAATCAAATCACAGGTTTGATGAACGATTTGAGGAATCGTTGAGACTCCCAGCAGGAACTCAAAATGCAGAGAAGAAAATGAATTCCCAGTTGCCAAAAATCTGAAAAACAATTAGAAAAACAATAATGCAACACAGATATACTATCACACCCTAAAAATTCACCAAATCTACATATGCACATTATCACATTTTAGCTACACTATCGCACATATTACAAATAGAAAAAATAACAAATAATAGTTTGCACATTTTACAAATATAAAATAATGTGAAAAATACAAACCTCAACGTCAGGATGAGACGTTCCTCAGGAGAAATGTAGCGCCTCATATTTGTGTCCCGGCATATGAGGTCAGGGCGCAGAGACGCTAAGTCAAAACTGTTCACAGACATACGACAAAACCCATGAAATTTCTCAGGATGCTGTCGCAGATCCATGTACAGTGTGTGGAAATGACTAGTGTTGAGCACATCGCAGAGTTTGGCTGAACACCATGTGTGCTAGAGATCAATGTATTTAAATGTAATTTAGCATCTATTTCTGAAAAGTTTCTGCCAGGATTTGAACTTACAACCCCATGTACATTAGAAGCAAGGACCTTATCCACTCAGCTATAAAGCTGAATGCTAAACGGTGACAGAAAAACCTCATAGTAGTTTCTGATGTAGTATTCCTATTCATCAGAAGACTTATTTTATATTTCTGTGCAGGTTAACATGTAGCTGTATAATGTGGTGGTTACCATACTTGCCTCTAATGTACAAGCTTGGGAGTTCAAATCCTGGAAGAAACATTTTAGAAATTGTGATTCAATTTATATATTTAGCATTTTTTCTTAATTGTAAAAAATGTATGACACAAAATAAATGTGTAATTACTAAAAAATAAATAAATAAACATATATATATATATATATATATATATATATTTTTTTTTTTTTTTTTTTTTGAGGAAGGCTCTATCACTGAGCCGAAACATTGCATTGCCTTATGGGTGAATAAAACTTTTTTACACTTATTTTTTCTGGAGTGCTGCCCGCTTTCTTTTGATTATATATATATATATATATAGATAGATATATATATTTAGATAAAATCATACTTCTGATATATATGAATGCATAATATGTGGGAAACTACTGAACTACTACTGATGTTTTTAGCCATAATATATTTACATATTTTATAATATATTATATATTATAAATATATAATAATATATGTAAATCTATTATGGCTAAAAACTTATATATATATATATATATATATATATATATAAATATATATATATATATATATATATATAAAAAATCATTTTCTGAAAGGTTTCTGTCGGGATTCGAACTCTCAAGCTTATACAAACTACTATGAGGTTTTTCTGACACAGTTTAGCATTCAACTTTAAATGCGGATGCGGATAGCACACGGTGTGCTGTCCGCATTTTTTGCAGACCCATTGAAATGAAAGGGTCTGCATCCTATCCGCAAAAAAACTGAACGGACACGGAAACAAAATACGTTTGTGTGAATGTTGCCTAGAAGAATAAAGTAAAAAAAAAAAAGAGGTTTCAACATGCTAGGACTCATAGGATAATATTCCTGATCTTACTTCATACAGAGTTACAGTAAAAAGGTCTTAAAATTAAAAGTACAATGCAGATATCAGATGGCAGATCTTTTTGAATGTAGAATCTACACTCACCTAAAGAATTATTAGGAACACCATACTAATATGGTGTTGGACCCCCTTTTGCCTTCAGAACTGCCTTAATTCTACGTGGCATTGATTCAACAAGGTGCTGATAGCATTCTTTAGAAATGTTGGCCCATATTGATAGGATAGCATCTTACAGTTGATGGAGATTTGAGGGATGCACATCCAGGGCACGAAGCTCCCGTTCCACCACATCCCAAAGATGCTCTATTGGGTTGAGATCTGGTGACTGTGGGGGCCATTTTAGTACAGTGAACTCATTGTCATGTTCAAGAAACCATTTTTCCAGTCTTCAACAGTCCAATTTTGGTGAGCTCGTGCGAATTGTAGCCTCTTTTTCCTATTTCCTTATTGTAGTGGAGAAGAGTGGTACCCGGTGGGGTCTTCTGCTGTTGTAGCCCATCCGCCTCAAGGTTGTGCGTGTTGTGGCTTCACTGCATACCTCGGTTGTAACGAGTGGTTATTTCAGTCAACGTTGCTCTTCTATCAGCTTGAATCAGTCGGCCTATTCTCCTCTGACCTCTAGCATCAACAAGGCATTTTCGCCCACAGGACTGCCGGATACTGGATGTTTTTCCCTTTTCACACCATTCTTTGTAAACCCTAGAAATGGTTGTGCGTGAAAATCCCAGTAACTGAGCAGATTGTGAAATACTCAGACCGGCCCGCCTGGCACCAACAACCATGCCATGCTAAAAATTGCTTAAATCACCTTTCTTTCCCATTCTGACATTCAGTTTGAAGTTCAGGAGATTGTCTTGACCAGGACCACAACCCTACATGCATTGAAGCAACTGCCATGTGATTGGTTGACTAGATAATCGCATTAATGAGAAATAGAACAGGTGTTCCTAATAATTCTTTAAGTGAGTGTATATTGTCTATTTCTCCCTAATAAACTAATATTGTTGGAATACCATATTCATTCACAGGTATACTGTGGGTGTGCTGTTCCCAAATTTAAAATTATTTAAAATATGAGCATAAACACTGAAATGCTCTATCTGACTATACAATAAAAACATAAATTGGTATACACTGCAAAAGAATGTGAATAAGTTAGTATTTACCTGATTTACCTACTAAAACAATCAACAAATTATAGAGCATGACTAGGACAAGTTGTTTAAACAATTCAATTCAACTGGCTAGACATGATGAGCAACTCAGAGTTGATGGGTTGATTGTCAAGAATTAACTTGACAATCCTGTAGCTACATGGCAATTATAAGGAATTTTAGTTGACCATTGATTTAACTCGTCTGGGCAGTTCCCCTGGATATTGTTATCTTTCTTAAAGGTCTGGCTATCAATATTGGAATGCAGAATGATGAGGTCCTAAAACACATAGGTCTAATATATGTGAGAGTAAAAACAGAAAAGAGAAACATGGTCTGATATCTTATAGAGAGAACGATTTCCCAAGAGATTAAAAAAACATCTACCAGAAATTCACCATGTAAGTGGTAAAACTGCCAAAATTGCCAAAGTCTATTGATTTTTTTTTAAACATATATATATATTATTACGCTATTAATAACACGTGGGATGAACACACACAAAAAACAAAAATTAGTTTTAGGGTGATAAAAAAATGTTTTAGGGTAATATATTATAATCAAAAGTGTAAAAAGAAATGTTTTTTTTTTACTATTTTTTTCAATTTATAACCCAAACAATTCTAACTAAAAGAGTGATTGTTTCATGTAGAGTCTAATTTTTTGCGGGATGATTTGATTGGTATTTTGGTCTATATTGGAATTTTTTGATTGCTTGACATTAAGCTTTTTATGATGTAAGGTGACAAAAAATTGCTTTTTTGGAACAGTTTAAATTTTTTACATTTTTTTTAACGCTATTTACCAGGGGGTAGATCATGTGAATTTTTTATAGAGCAGGTTGTTACGGACTAGGGTTGTCACAATACCAAAATTTTGATTTGGTTTCGATACTATAAAAAAGTATTGCGATACTTGATACCACTCGATACCACGCAAAAAAAAAAAAGCCTAAAAAGCCGCATGCATTCTGCATTTTGTAAAATGTCCGGCCCATAATCGAACAGTCCTATCCTATTTTTTGGGGGGGACAAGGTGACAAAAAAATGGCAAATCGCGTGTTTTTTTTTTCTTCCTGTTACGGCGTTCACCGCCTAGTAGATATTTTTTAATATTTTAATAGTTTGGACTTTTCGGACCTGGTGATATGTAATATGATTATTTATTGTGTATTTATTTTATATATAAAATTGGGAAAGGGGGTGATTTAAACTTAAGATTTTGGTGTTTTTTTTTTTACTTTTTATTTACTAACTATTAGCCCCCTTAAAGGGGTATTCCCATCACAGACAATGGGGGCATATCGCTAGGATATAGCCTCATTGTCTGATAGGTGCGGGTCCCAGAGGTGGGACCCGCAACTACAACGAGAACAGAGCAGGGAGAGCTGTGGCTGGAGGACACCAGATTTCCCAGGGACCGTCCACCACCAAGCACTGCTTCCCGCTGCACTCGGCTATTTTCAGAAGCCCCAAAGAAATAAAAAGGAGGGCGGCTGAGGGGTTAACTGCCGCGGATCGTAGCTCCCGGTCATAGAGGTCGGGTGCAGGCTATATGTATCTGCAGCCGGCACCCACTTCCTGTAAATTAATTAATGGGTGAGTTATCTTCATTGGTGGCGCAGTGGTCACAGCCCCTCCCCTCCTCTTCCCCTCTGTCTTCTCATTGGTGGCAGCGGCATAGTGGGGAGGGAGAGACTCCTCCCCTGTGCTGCTGAGCGAACATGGCACGCTCTGAGAGCAGTGCGCACCATGTTCTCTGATACTAGGCTACGCAGTAGTGCAGCCTAGTATTGGTAAAGGGAGAATCCCAGTATCAAATCGATACCGGTACAAAAGTATCTATTGGGTATCGTATCGATAATTTGATACCCGATGCAATCCTATTACAGACTAGGGGATACCTAATATGTCTATTTTTTATTATTATCTATTTATTTTGTTTTATTTTGTTTTACACAATAAAACCATGTTTTTGTGTCTCCATTTTCTGAAAGCCATTTTTTTTATATTTTTTGGGTGATTGTCTTATGTAGGGTCTTATTTTTGTGAGATGAGGTGAACGTTTGATTGGTACTAATTTTGAGTACATATGACATTTTTTTAATCAATTTTTATACCATTATTTGGGAAGTGAGGCAGGCAAAATTGCAATTCCATCATAGTTATTATTATTTTTTTTATCGCGTTCACCTTGTGGTAAAGTAAGATAATCTTTCTATAGATCAGGTAGCTACAGAAGCGGTGACACCAAACATGTGTAGTGTTTTTTATTTTTCACATTTTTAACCACTTATAAATGTGCAGATATAGGAAGAAGTTAGATTTTTTTAAATTACTTTTTTAACTTTTTTTTGTTTTTGTTTTTTTTACACTTTTTGGACCCAGACCGACTTGGTTCTTGAACACTGTATAGTGTACTGCAGTGTATTTTCATTTACACTAAGCCTGATCAGGCTCAGATATACCATGGCAAACCGGAAGCCTGTGAAGGCGTCTGGTTGCCATGGTAACCATCAGGACGCTGCCACAGCAGCCAGATAGGGGAGGTAGCTCTCTCCCTCTGTTAACTCTTCAACCATCAGGATGCTTGTAAACATTTTATAAGGTTCTGATCCCCACAGTCACGAACTGTGAGGATCAGAAACCTAAGCTGGCTATTTAATCCTCTGATTGGCTAGTCTGTAATCAGAGCGATCACTGTCCCGGGACCGCCCTCATTAGTCCTGGGCTGGTTAGCTGAGATCCCTTGCTGTGAACAGATGGGATCTCAGCACTGTCACCATGCCTGCAGACATGGTGACAGGTTGCTGTCATGACCCGCATGCAGTACAGTCTAGGTATGTCATGGTGGCTTAAAGAGGACCTTTCACCGATTATGACAATGTGAACTAACTATACAGACATGGAGAGCGGCGCCCGGGGATCTCACTGCACTTACTATTATCCCTGGGTGCCGCTCCGTTCTCCCGCTATGCCCTCCGGTATCTTCGGTCACAAAGTTATGGTAGGCGGAGTCTGCCCTTGTTCTGCTGTAGCGCTGGCCAATCGCAGCGCAGAGCTCACAGCCTGGGAGGTTATTTTCTCCCAGGCTGTGAGCTTTGCAATGCGATTGGCCAGCGCTACAGCAGAACAAGGGCAGACTCCGCCTACCATAACTTAGTGACTGAAATCTGCGCCTACTATAACTTAGTGAGCGAAGATACCGGAGGGCCTAGCGGGAGAACGGAGCGGCGCCCAGGGATAATAGTAAGTGCAGTGAGATCCCCGGGCGCCGCTCTCTATGTCTGTATACTTAGTTCACATTGTCATAATTGGTGAAAGGTCCTCTTTAAGGGGTTAAAAAAAAAATCTGCACAAAGTTTTAGACCAAAAAATGACATGATCATAAAAGGTGGAGATTAATAATGGTCAATGGCCAATATTGGGAATAAAATCCATTAACCAAATATACAAGCAGACATATTGACAGTGATGTATAAATTGCCCTTTGAGGTACTTAAAAAATGCTGAACAGAGCTATCTCTTCTGACATCTCCATAGGCATTCACTCGTGGCCGCACATAAATGTGTCCTCCACAGAGAGATGGGAGAAGGCTTTGTGGGAAAATGGTGCGATTTTGCCTGTGAGTGGGGTGAGTATTGTATTCGATTGTGTTGCATTATTCAGTTTTCCTCAAGAGTGAGAAAAAACTGAATATTGTACCCAGACCCAAACTCGGACTTCTTCACTGAAGTTCGGGTTTGGGTTAGGTATTCTCTAGATTTTAATATTTTCCCTTATAACATGGTTATAAGGGAAAATAATTGTATTCTTAATACAGAATGCTAAGAAAATTAGAGATGGAGGGGTACATTTTTTTTTTTTTATTAAACTCACCTCATCCACTTGTTAGCGCAGCCCGGCTTGTCTTCTTTCTTCTTCTTCTTTCACCCATTGCATCTGCGCGGAAAACCCACCCAAGCCTTATAGTGGCAGTTCTCCTGAAAAGTTAAAATTCATCCATCCGTGTATTTTGCGGTCTGTGTGACATCCGTGTTTCATCCATTTTTTTTTTTTTTAGCGAACCCATTGTAATGATGCCTATTCTTGTCCACAGAACGGAACTGCAGAACGGCAAACTGATGCACATTTTTGGCGGTCTTGTTGAAATGAATTGCTCAGCATCCAATCCGCAAAAAATGTAGATCAGATGTGGAGCAAAAATACGGTTGTGTGAATGGGGCCTTATGGTCAACTTTACTTTGTGAATCCTGCAGCTGTGGAGATCGAGACACTTTGTTTGATTTCACCCAAGTTCAGTGTTGTCACACAGATATAGTATGGTTACAAATCACTTCAAAGTTCCCAAACGAATTGACTGGTACTTATATACACACAAGAATCCTACTGTATTAGGCACAAAACTCCTGCTCTGATACAGCCTTACAAGGGTTAATATGTCCAATCGGCCCAAGATATATAATAATTATTATTATTTTTTTATTGACAGAAAAATCAAAGTCAGCAACATCAATAAGTAAATTTGAGAGTGAACTCAAAATATTTTCTGATAAATACATTGAGGCACATTTATTAAAGGGGTATTCTGGTAAATTAACTTCTGGTAAATTAACTTAAGTAATCCGGCAAGCAGTTCTGTCAAAACATATGCCAACTGATAGCATTTGTAAGACGGATCAGGATCCTGATCAGTCTTACAAATGCATTGAAATAACGGATCCGTCTTTCCGGTGTCATCCGGGAAAACGGATCTGGCATTTATTTTTTTCACATTTTTATCGGTCTGTGCATGTGCAGACCGGAAGGACGGGTCCAGCATTCCGGTATTTTGAATGCCAGATCCGGTGCTAATACATTCCTATGGAAAAAAATGCCGGATCCGGCATTCAGGTAGGTGTTCAGTTTTTTGGGCCGGAGATAATACTGTAGCATGTTGTGGTTTTATCTTTGTCCTGATCAGTCAAAAAAAATGAACTGAAGACATCCTGATGCATCGTGAACGGATTGCTCTCTATTCAGAATGCATGGGGATATACCTGATCAGTTCTTTTCCAGTATAGGGCCCCTAGGACGAAACTTTATGCCGGAAAAGAAAAACGCTAGTGTGAAAGTGTCCTAAGGCTGCAAGACCCAACCAGAACCCATACCTATACATGTAACTAGAGCTTTAATTTACCTTACAATCCATTTGTCTAGCTCCTAGCCTGCAGCACACTGAGAGTATCATGGCGCCTGATCTTCCCTCACAAAACTACAATCCCCACAATCCCTAGCTTTCCTGCTATGAGTTTGTGCGTGTTCATGAGTGTTAATGTTTATTGATTGGCTGCTTGATATTTCAGTCCAGTCACGTCCTCCTAACAAAGGCTCAGAACTACAGGTCCATGCCATGGTAATTTATGAGGAAACACAGTGGGTAGCAGAGGAAGAAAACTACTTTTATATCTACTGGACGGTAAATATGTGAAATCTACATTATATTAGGTAATTATTGAGGATGAATTAGTCTAAAACATGAGCTATATTTATGGTAACCGGAATACCCCTTTAAGACCAGCGTTTTAGACGCCTGTCTTAATAAAGCCCTATAGCTGGCGGTGGATCCACCAAAGTTTTGAAGAGGCGCAGGCCTCCAGCGCCAGTTCTAAATGTAAGACAGCTTCCTCAAATACGCCTAAGGCTACTTTCACACATACTCTGCACAGACAGATCCGCACCTATAATGCAAACGCTGGTATCCGTTCAGAACAGATCCGTTTGCATTATTCTTTAAAAAAAAGTCTAAGTCAAAACGGATCCGTCCTGACTTACATTGAAAGTTAATAAGGGATGGATCCGTTTTTAATTGCACCATATTGTGTCAGTGAAAACGGATCCGTCCCCATTGACTTACATTGTAAGTCAGGACGGATCTGTTTGGCTCCGCATCGCCAGGCTGCGAGCAGCGTTTTGGTGTCCGCATCCAGAGCGGAATGGAGGCGGAACGGAGCCAAACGGATGCATTCTGAACGGATCCTTATCCATTCAGAATGCATTGGGGCTGAACTGATCCGTTTTGAACCGTTTGTGAGATCCATGAAACGGATCTCACAAACTGAATTCAAAACGCCAGTGTGAAAGTAGCCTAATATAGGCAAATTTCAGTATAGTAAATGACCCCCATTGTCCTTAACCTTCATCACCATTCAGCACTAGGTGCAATGAACCAGCAGAGGATCACTCTAAATTCACTTTCAGAATAAAAGTAAATAATGGTGAGAACATCACTGTCTTGCCGGTCACTGACATGGATTCAGCAAATGTTTTTATTGATCTACTAGATTTATATTTAGCAGGTGTGTAACCTGCTGTCTAGTCACTGGTATGACTATACTGAAATGAACATAAGAGAACTTCATACTTTTCTGTATATACAAACTGAGGATGTTCTGGGTTATAACATTTTATCTTGACTGATTACAAAGCTTATGGTATATTCATTAGTATAAATTAGCATTTAGAAGGTCCTTCTATCTTCATTCAGCAGGACCTGCGCTGATGTGACCGTGCTCACCAAATGGTTTACATTACAGTATGTCATTAAAGGTCCTGAAAGAAGAAGAAAGAAGACATGCCGGCTGCGTGAACAAGAGGATGAGGTGAGTTAATAATTATTATTTTTTTAACCCCTCAAGCCACATTTTAATAAGCATTCTGTATTAAGAATGATATTATTTTCCCTTATAACCACGTTATAAGGGAAAATAATACAGTAATTAGACTTTAATGGGGTTGCTCATCCCTATCATCTCCTAGCAACCATGCCTGAAAATCGCGCCGCATCCTCACTTGCTTGCGGATGCTTGCGATTTTCACGCAGCCCCATTCATTTCCATGGGGCCTGCGTTGAAATGCAGAATATAGAACATGCTGCGATTTTCACGCAACGCACAAGTGATGCGGGAAAATCACTGCTCATCTGAACAGCCCTATTGAAGTGAATGGGTCCAGATTCAGTGCGGGTGGGGGTGCAATGCGTTCACCTCACGCATTTCACCCGCATGGAATTCTCGCCCATGTGAAAGGGGCCTTAGTCCGAGTTCACACTTCAGTTATTTGGTCCGTTTTTTTTCAATCAGTGATTGTAAGCCCAAACCAGGTTCAGGTCAAAAACACAAAAACACAGAACAGGTGCAAATCTTTCCATTATACCTTATCTCTAGGTAGGCTTCACTACGAGTTTTGGCTCACAATAATGGCTCATGCACATGAGCGTAGTTGTTTTGCGGTCCGTTTTTCACGGATCTGTTGTTCCATATGTGAGGTTTTTTTCTCTGATTTAAGTCCTCTTCCGTTCCGTTATTCCACAAAACATATCCGTACGGTTTCCGTATGCAATCCGTTTTTTGTGGATCGGAAACGGAAACAGTAACTTATTAATCACCAAGCACATGAGCAATATGGGCTGGGAATAGTATTTCTACAGTATGGATCCGCAAAATACGGATTAAATATTTTTTTCGGACCCTTGAAATACGTGTGTTCCGTATTTTTTGCAGACCCATTGACTTGAATGGGGCCTCGGACTGTGATTTGCGGACAATAATAGGACATCAGAGCGATCACTGCCCCGGGACCGCCCTCATTAGTCCTGGGCTGGTTAGCTGAGATGCCTTGCTGTGAACAGACAGGATCTCAGCACTGTCACCAGAAGGCCACTACCAGACTCTTAGGCCCCTTTCACATGGGCAAGTATCCTGCGTGGATGCGATGCGTGAGTTGAACGCATTGCAGCCGCACTGAATCCCGACCCATTCATTTCTATGGGGCTGTTCACATGAGCGGTGATTTTCACGCATCACTTGTGCGTTGCGTGAAAATCGCAGCATGCTGTATATTCTGCGTTTTTCACGTAACGCAGGCCCCATAGAAATGAAATGGGTTGCGTGAAAATCACAAGCATCCGCAAGCAAGTGCGGATGCGCTGAGATTTTCACACACGGTTGCTAGGAGACGATCGGGATGGAGACCCAATCATTATTATTTTCCCTTATAACATGGTTATAAGGGAAAATAATAGCATTCTGAATACAGAATGCATAGTAAAATAGCGCTGGGGGGGTTAAAAAAATATATGTTTTAACTCTCCCTAATCCACTTGATCGCCCAGCCGGCATCTCTTCTGTCTTCATCTTAGCTGTGTGCAGTAACAGGACCTGTGGTGAAGTCACTGCGGTCATCACATGGTCCATCACATTATTATTATTATTTATTATTAAAGCGCCATTCCTTCCATAGCGCTGTACATATGATAAGGGGTGCACATACATAATACAGACAATTGCACTAATCATAAACAAGATGAGTTACAAACTGGTACAGAAGGAGAGAGGGCCCTGCCCGTGAGGGCTTACAATCTACATGGTATGGGAGAAGGACACAGTAAGTGCGGGTTAAGCTGGTCATGGCGGTATAGAGGCAGCAGGGTCACTGGTTGTAGGCTTGTCTGAAGAGGTGGGTTTTCAGGTTTCTTTTGAAGGATTCCACTGTAGGTGAGAGTCTCATATGTTGGGGTAGCGAGTTCCAGAGTATGGGGGATGCACGGGAGAAATCTTGGAGTCGATTGTGGGAAGAGGCAATAAGAGGAGAGGAGAGAAGGAGGTCTTGTGAGGATTGGAGAGTGCGTGTGGGGGTGTATCACATGATCCATTACCATGATAAAAGATCATGTGATGACCGGAGTGACGTCACCACAGGTCCTGTTACTGCACACAGCTAAGATGAAGACAGAAGGAGATGCCGGCTGCGCAATCAAGTGGATTAGGGAGAGTTAAAAAAAAATATGTAACCCCTCCAGCGCTATTTTACTATGCATTCTGTATTCAGAATGCTATTATTTTCCCTTATAACCACGTTATAAGGGAAAATAATGCAATCTACAGAACACCAATCTCAAGCCCGAACTTCTGTGAAGAAGTTCGGGTTTGAGTACCAAACATGCGCGATTTTTTTCTCACGCGAGTGCAAAACGCATTACAATGTTTTGCACTCGCGCGGAAAAATCCCGTGTTCCCGCAACGCACCCGCACATTTTCCCACAACGCCCATGTGAAACCAGCCTTATAGTGGCAGTTCTCCTGAAAAGTTAAAATTCATCCTATTTTGCGGTCTGTGTGACATCCGTGTTTCATCAATTTTTTTTTTTTTGCGAACCCATTGTAATGATGCCTATTCTTGTCCACAAAACAGAACTGCAGAACGGCAAACCGATACACATTTTTTGCGGTCTTGTTGAAATGAATTGCTCAGCATCCAATCCGCAAAAAATGTAGATCAGATGTGGAGCAAAAATACGGTTGTGTGAATGGGGCCTTATGGTTAACTTTACTTTGTGAATCCTGCAGCTGTGGAGATCGAGACACTTTGTTTGATTTCACCCAAATTCTGTGTTGTCACACAGATATAGTATGGTTACAAATCACTTCAAAGTTCCCAAACTAATTGACTGGTACTTATATACACACAAGAATCCTATTGTATTAGGCACAAAACTCCTGCTCTGATACAGCCTTACAAGGGTTAATATGTCCAATCGGCCCAAGATATATAATAATATTTTTTTTTTTATTTCCAGTAAAATCAAAGTCGGCAACATCAATAAGTAAATTTGAGAGTGAACTAAAAATATTTTCTGATAAATACATTGAGGCACATTTATTAAAGAGGTATTTTGGTAAAGTAACTTAATTTTTAAAAACTGCATTAAGGCTGCAAGACCCAACCAGAACCCATACCTATACATGTAACTAGAGCTTTAATTTACCTTGCAATCCATTATTTAGCTCCTTGTGAGCCTGCAGCACACTGAGAGTATCATGGCGCCTGATCTTCCCTCACAAAACTACAATCCCCACAATCCCTAGCTTTCCTGCTATGAGTTTGTGCGTGTTCATGAGTGTTAATGTTTATTGATTGGCTGCTTGATATTTCAGTCCAGTCACGTCCTCCTAAGAAAGGCTCAGAACTACAGGTCCATGCCATGGTAATTTATGAGGAAACACAGTGTGTAGCAGAGGAAGAAAACAAATTTTATATCTACTTGACGGTAAATATGTGAAATCTACATTATATTAGGTAATTATTGATGATGAATTAGTCTAAAACATGAGCTATATTTATGGTAACCGGAATATCCCTTTAAGACCAGCGTTTTAGATGCCTGTCTTAATAAAGCCTTATAGCTGGCGGTGGATCCACCCAACTTCTGAAGAGGCGCAGGCCTCTCCATAACTTGGGCACCTCCAGCGCCAGTTCTAAATGTAAGACAGCTTCCTTGCTGTCTTACATTTAGACCATTTTCTACACCATCTGTGCCTTAAATACACCTAATATAGGCAAATTTCAGTATAGTAAATGACCCCCATTGTCCTTAACCTTCATCACCATTCAGCACTAGGTGCAATGAACCAGCAGAGGATCACTCTAAATTCACTTTCATAATAAAAGTAAATATTGGTGAGAACATCACTGTCTTGCCGGTCACTGACATGGATTCAGCAAATGTTTTTTATTGATCTACTAGATTTATATTTAGCAGGTGTATAACCTGCTGTCTAGTCACTGGTATGACTATACTGAAATTAACATAAGAGAACTTCATACTTTTCTGTATATACAAACTGAGGATGTTTAGGGTTATAACATTTTATCTTGACTGATTACAAAGCTTATGGTTTATTCATTAGTAGAGTTGACCAGACACCCGGATGTTCAGGTTTGACGGGTTCTGCCGAACTTCACAAAAAAGTTTGAGTTCGGGACCCGAAATCAGTGTTCCACGCCAGAGACGGAACGTGAGAAAGAGAGACCACATCCAAGGGAGATCAATGGATGAAATTTAATTGTGATCGAGCGGAAATGTGGGACAAATTATTAAAGCAGAAGAATTGAAGGAAAGGAGGGGGCGCGCTGCAATTACCTACTCCCGACTCGGCGAGGTAGTGACGATAAATAACAATACAGAACTCTTAAGATGCCCTGATATTGGAATGATTAATAAAAAAATATAGGGAATGTCACTGGGGTATTTTGGATTTGGAAACGTTAGACAGGAGAGGCCCTGCTGCCGCTTTGTTGACTCTAGATAACTTCTGCCTGATCGCACGTCCCCATAACGTCCACGATCCATTTGGATACCTTCTCTATCAACTTTTGAGGTTCTTTTCTGAGCCTACCATGTTGATCATGGTTATTGGCGAATCAGGGTTCCACGCCGGACAGGGAGCGTGAGAAAGGGAGACCACATTCAAGGGAGGTCAATGACTGCAATGTAATCGAGCTAAAATGTGGGACAAATTATTAAAGCAGAAGTATTGAATGAAAGGGCCAATTAAAGACACATTTTAAAATTTTTATTCCCTGTCACCTTTGCAGAGCAGGGGTTTTTCATCGCCAGATATGGGTTAATGTCACCCACCAATGGAACAGATGATTTTTAAAAATTTCAGTCCCTGTCACCTATGCAGAGCAGGGGTTTATTCATGGCAAAAATAGCAAAATGTCACCCAAGAATGTAAGTCATTTTTCTACCTGTCTATTAGGTATAGCAGTGGTATATCTCACCCAAAAATTGGTGAATTAAACCCGAATATGTAACAGACAAATTAGTGAAATGTTACCTGTCTACTAGGTAGAGCAGGGGTATATCACACCCAAAAATTGGTGAATTTCACCAGAAAATGTAACATACAAATTAGTGAAATGTTTTTACTTGTCTACTAGGTACAGCAGGTGTATATCACACCCAAAAATTGGTGAATTCACCCGAATATGTAACAGACAAATTAATGATTTTTTTTTACCTGTCTACTAGGTATAGCAGTGGTATATCACACCCAAAAATTGGTGAATTTCACCAGAAAATGTAACAGACAAATTAGTGAAATGATATAAAATAAAATACATACAAATAAAAAATATATATACACTTATTTTATGAGGTAGAGGTCCATTTGAAGTTTGAGGAGGCGGTGGACTAACAAAGCCCGCAGTTTGAGGAGGCGGTGGACTAACAAAGTCCTCATATATATTACTAAAAACAATATAAACGAAAGTACAAGTGCCATAACATTCAATCGATCCGAATAGTCTCTGAGAGCAAATAAAAGATTAATGACATAGTAGTTAGGGAGTTCCAGTGTAAACATTATTGGGGTCATTTATCAAACTGGTGTAAAGTAGAGTTGGCTTAGTTGCCCATAGCAACCAATCAGATTCCACCTTTCATTTTTGACAGCTCCTTTGGAAAATTAAAGCTGGAATCTGATTGGTTGCTGTGGACAACTAAGCCAGTTCTACTTTACACCAGTTTGATAAATGACTCCACATATATCCTTCAGGAAATCCTAAGGCAACCACGGCTACCCTTCACAAATATCACTGTGTGCAAAAAAGGGTCACATAACTTTCCTCAGTGGCGAAGAAATGGGTCAAGAAAAGTTTACACTTCCCAAAAAAGTGACTAGTCAGTCACTCCTTCTGTCTCAATACTTCCAATCTTTCCAAGAGTGCTTAATTTGGGTACCAATTGCTGCATATCCCATGTGACGTTAACACTAATAAGCACTTTCTAGCCAGAAAGATAGCATCATGGGCAACGGGAAGCAGATGGGAAAGCTCTCTGAGAGGGAGATGTGCTTTATGCTTAACACAGAATAATACTTCTATAAGACCTAAAAAATGTAGTAATTGAAGGCAGGTCCAAAGACCATGGTAAAGATTGGACTGGGATTCTCCATAGCATGGACAGGATTTTTTATTGTCTGGGACAGCAGGAGATAAGGGCTAAAGTAAAAGCATGAACTGCTCTATGAAGTATATTCACCAGTCCTTACCGCCCACAGACTATAAACGTCCGGGTGCACTGGACTTATCTCTGAACGGACATTCTGGAACATGAATTCTAATCGTGCTGCTGCTGAGTGGGGGCCCACTGTCAGTGACTGTTCCTCAGTGTTCCTACCTTCTAGATAGCTGTATACACAACACTGAATGAGCACTGTGTTTAGAGACAGGAATCGCAGTGAGGCTGTACAGCGTTGTTTAGCACTGTATGGCCTGCGGAGTGTTTTCCCCCTGTAACTGGGGCTACTATGTCATCCCCAGTTACAGTAGAAATCAGTAATAATAATAATAATAATAAAAAGTAATGTTAAATGTCACCCAAAGGTCTAGTATGGCCTTATGGGGGACACAAATTGTAAAATAAAATAAAAAAGTTTTAGGTGTAAAACAGCATCTTTTTCTCCTAATCAAGTCATTTAAAAATAATACAAAATAGGCATATTTGGTCTTGCCGCATCCATAATGACCAGCTCTGTAAAATATCACATGATCGACCCCATTAGATGAAGGCCATAAAAAAATTTATGCCAAAACAGCTATTTTTTTGTCACCTAAAAAAAAACTAATATCAAACAATTAAAAGGTCGTATATACCCCAAAATGGTACCAATGAAAACGTCACCTCATCACGCAAAAAACATACCCTCACACAAGACCATTGCCAGACAAATATAAAAAATATGGCTCTAAGATAATGGTGACACAAAAACCATATTTAGTATTGCCGCATCCATAACTCTAGGAACATATATCACATGATCTACCTGATCAGATGAACACCGTAAAAAAATAAATGCTAATTACACCAAAACAGTTTTTTTGGTCACTTCACCTCCCAAAAAAACATAATATCAAGCTTAAAATGCATGTTTGCTTATGCTTTCTTTTCTTTTTTACATATTTCAACATAATGTGAAGAGGGCCTTATACCACATCAGTACTTTATCCCCCTTCTGTTTCACCCCTCAGCAGTTTTACTACTGATGTACAGAATTCTGTGAATAACTAGTGGATTCTGACTACAGTCTCTGTAGTCAGGCTCAGCAGAAGCTACCCTTAGGCTCCCCAGAACACAGATTGTTCTCACTCATGAATCATCCTGCAGAGCAGGCTGCAGTGACACAGAAGAACCTTCTCAACAGTAGTGAGAAAGAGAGGAGAAGACATTATGTCACAGAGTAACGAGAGGTGGTAGGAAGAAGTGTGCTACCTCAGTGAAGGAGAGAACACACAGCAGGGGAGATAGAAAGTGTATAATTTGTCACAGTGAAGTATATTATAATGAGATGGCAATCACACAATGGGAGCTGTGATTCTGAATTTTTCTGAGGAGCCATCATGGAAAAGGTAGAAGCCAACACAATATGAGAAAATCAAGAATGCAAAAAAAAAAAGAAAAAATAAATAGTAATACATCTTTTAAAGATCCAAGAAATGTGCAGTATAATCTGTCTAAAAATAACATATTTTAGTGTAATGCTGAATGCTCACTTTATGACCTGGATACAAAGCAAAAAGAGAGCCATATTCTCTTTGGAGTGACCATAGTATCTTGCCCAGGAATACGTGAAATCAAGCGTCCTACCGTAAAGGAAGTCCAGTCCAGAAACTAACCTTATTTTGGCACATAATGCAATGTTCAAGGGACCTTACTACAAAATTGTATGGCTTTTTTTATGGCTTCCTAGGCAATCCAATTTTTTCTCAGAAACCTAAGGGCCCATTCATACAATGTTTTTTTGGCCCTGATTTTCACGCATTTTACGTACTAAGGCCTCTTTCACACGGGCGTCATGTTTTTTGCCCGGATAAGATGCGGGTGCGTTGCGGGAAAATGCACAATTTTTCCACGCGAGTGCAAAACATTGTAATACGTTTTGCACGCGTGTGAGAAAGATCGGCATGTTTGGTACCCAAACCCGAACTTCTTCACAGAAGTTTGGGTTTGGGTTAGGTGTTCTGTAGACTGTATTATTTTCGCTTATAACATGGCTATAAGGGAAAATAATAGCATTCTTAATACAGAATGCATAGTACAATAGGACTGGAGGGGTTAAAAAAAATAATAATAATTTAACTCACCTTAATCCATTTGATTGCGCAGCCCGGCTTCACTTCTGTCTTCTTCTTTGCTGTTCACAGGAATAGGACCTGTGATGACGTCACTGCGCTCATCACATGGTCCATCACATGATCCATCACCATGGTAAAAGATCATGTGATGGACCATGTGATGAGCGCAGGTCTTATTTCTGTGAACAACAAAGAAGAAGACAGAAAAAAAGCCAGGCTGCGCAATCAAGTGGATTAAGGTGAGTAAAATTATTATTTTTTAACCCCTCCAGCCCTATTGTACTATGCATTCTGTATTCAGAATGCTATTATTTTCCTTTATAACCATGTTATAAGGGAGAATAATAATGATCGAGTCTCCATCCCGATCGTCTCCTAGCAACCGTGCGTGAAAATCGCACTGCATCCGCACTTGCTTGCGGATGCTTGCGATTTTCACGCAGCCCCATTTATTTCTTTGGGGCCTGCGTTACTTGAAAAACGCACAATATAGAGCATGCTGCGATTTTCACGCAACGCACAAGTGATGCGTGAAAAAACACCGCTCATGTGCACAGCCCCATAGAAATGAATGGGTCTGGATTCAGTGTGGGTGCAATGCGTTCACCTCACGCATTGCACCCGCGCGGAAATCTCGCCCGTGTGAGAGGGGCCTAAATCGGTGACAAAAATTCCTCTATAAAGCCTCCCACTTGCTTTTTTTTCCACACTGAAAAAAAACTGCATGGAAAAAAGCAGCAGGGTCTATCTTGGAATCCACACTGATTCTCCCATTGAAATGAATGGGCAGCTGAAGAAATGCACCTAAAAGGGAAGAAAATATATTGTATTCTATTCCTATGGTTCTGTAAGAAGTATATGATCTTGTGCACGAAGGAGCATGAGACAATATTAAGATTATGGCTATGTGATCTGATCAGCTCTTCCCCTAGGCCATTTGCCTGCCTGTTCACACTTGGATGTCGCAGCATTCATCTGGACCAGATTGCTTCTGACCCTAATTTGGGATTGGTTTTATAGGGGCCAGAATGGTGCTCTGAGATTACTGCCTATATGTGATTTATCATTTGAGTTCAGCAATTGTATAATACGTTTTATTCTCTTCTATTCTATTTGGTCTTGCCAATATCCAATATGGCCGCATTAGTATCTGAGCGCATGCGCTAGTGATACACTTGAACGCTGCTGCTGAGTAGTCCTACCCTTACCTAGTATGGCTGTATTAGTGCATGGGTAGATGTGCCTGTGACTCCTCTCTGTCTGCTTCCTATGACGGTTTGTGACAGCGGCTGCTGTGCGCTCCTGTTCCCCTGCTTACCACCGCGGTCCCGGGTGCCGTGTTCAGTGATGATCTACTACCAGTGTTTCCTTTCAGCCCTGTCCCCAGCATTCTTATTTCCTGCAGCATTTCCTTAAGGGCCTGTGTTTTATGGGTTGGATCATGTGACCTCGCCAACCAACCCTAGCCATCTTGCACATATATAATTGGCTCAGACCCCTTCCAAATGCCTGTGTCAAGATCCTTGTGTCCTGCTAAGGTTCCTGACTCGTACTTGTGTTCCTGGACTCTGCTACTTGTTTGATCCCTGCCTGCTTGCCTTGACTCTCCTGTTGCCGACATGGATTGCCTGACCTGTACCTGTGCCACCTGCCTTGACCTATTGCCTGTCTGACTTAGCCTCTGCCTTATCCTTCAGTCCTGCACTGTTGCTCCTGGTAATGACTCAGCCTGTTGACAACGCACCTCTGGTACCTGCACCTCTGGTACCTTTCTTAGGTACCTTATGGTCCACCTGGACCAGCTGCCTTGTGTGCCTATCCTCCTCAAGAGGTAGCGACCTGGTGTTCCCCTCGGGAAAGTCTATACCCACTGTGAGGGATTAGCTCTTTTTTGGGGGACATTCTCACAATTATCTCCACAACAGCCGGTTTGCAGGTCCAAACATCAGGTTTATTTTCACAACAGCCAAACAAAAAATAACAAATCAAACCCCTTACCTGTTTGGGCTCTAACTAAACAGGAATAATCCTACCTCACTTGTAGCACCCGTTCACACACGGTACCAACATGCAGCTTTTCCAGCCTATATTCCAGCACTTCCAGGCTGTAACAAAGTCCAGTACGTTTGGGGGATTTTGGACCAGAAGTCTGCCTGATTCTGGCTTAGCGACCGTCGATTCCCAGACTTTGCAGAGTCCCCCAAAGTTCAGGCTAAAACCTAGCCCTGTGGCCTCTCAGAGAGCCTGGCTGAGACCACCCTTCCAGAGCCTCTAGCAGGGCCTCTGTTGCACCAAGACTCTCTCTCTTGACTGACAGTCTGGGCTGGGCTCTTATCCCAGACTGATTGTGGCACCTGGTGCTGCCTCAGAATTTATGACTGATGGGGACGATATGAAATCTCCTGCCATGAATCTCCCCTAGCAGCCATGAGGCCCGTCACTACCTCACATACCCCCACCCCCCCTTCCTTTGTTCAAGCCCATAGGGGTGAACACTAGCATCAAATCCAGATGTTCATGAACGGGCATCGACTTGGCCTACAGTCTTCCCCTTATTATGCCAGACCCAGGACAACAGCACTTGGTTTGTCACCCTCATGAGTTTATTACAGAGCCGAAAAGACCAATTGGACTTTCTCGCCCATCTCATTCGCCGGTACTCTCTTTCTAGATTTTCTGGCTTCTGCACCTGCTCCTCACGTCCTTTCTTGGACTATTGCAACTCTGGACCGAACTGATCCTAGTCATGGTCTATCCCGACCCTTTCTCCTTTGCCTTGCGGAGCTCCTTAAGCAGAGCAGGCTTCTTTTACGTCTTCCTTCTTTCCAGCAGTGGTTTCTCCCGCTTTGGCGGCAGTTTCAGAGACCTCTGCTTCTTTAGTGGTCTTTTCCACTTTGGTAGCCATTCCTTCGGTCACTGCAGCACCCGAGGACTTCACGTCTTCCCACACCTCGGCCTTAACTTCTTCAGCCTTGGTTTGCTTGGACCCGGCATCATATACTTGCCCTCTTAAGTCCTTTTCCTCTTTCTCACTGAGGTAGAAGGTACCGGGGACCCCGGGGACTTCACCAGACTCATTCACCTAGGACACGGTTCTAATTTTGGGAAGCATTCCGGAGAGTTGGCCCATCGTAGTAAACAGGATCCACATACTGGTCGTCCATTTCATCGTACTTCTTCTCCAGCATACTGCTAGCTACTTGGAAGGCACTATAGGTGGAGGGGACACCTTTCCTGACCAGGTCCTGGCTATACACTGCCATGAGCCTCTTGGCCTCTGCATCCATGTTAGCCCCATCAACGGGTTCAGCAGAAAGCTCTTCCATCTTCTCTGACTCATCCGGTACCACAACGCCACCATCTCCAGACCCATTCTTAACAGGCTCTGGCTTAGACTTCTCCAGCTCATAGACGTTCTTCAAGGCGTCATCCTTTGCGCTCATGAGACCCTCCATTCTGCTCTAAGTTGCTTGTTCAGCCTCTCAAACTCTTCTCCCTCCTCAAATGCTTCTTCAAGGGCTCTAGTCAAGGAAAGAGCCTTGATCTCCAGTGCCTGAGCATCAGCCTCTGCTCAGTCACGTTCTTCGACATATCGAGCTGAGATGTATTTCTCTTCAGCCAGGAGCTGGTTAAACTTCTTCTGTTTCTTCTCTAAATTAGACACAATTTGTCTCTGGTGGTCCAGGTTCACCATTCGATCACGTAACTCTTGGTTAAGTTGAGCAATCCTGGCTTCCAAAAGTCTTTTCTCCTCTACGAGAACCGATTTTCCTGAGATGCTGTTTAAGACCTCATCAGCCTGCTCATCCCTTTTCGGCTCTTCATGACGTCTGGATCGCTCAGAAGCTGCAAGTTCCTCTTGTAGTTGGAGAATTTCTGCTTCTATTTGTGACTCTAGAGCCTCCAGTTCATTCATCTCTTTCTGAGCCTCTTCCTTTGACTCCTCTGGAGCTTTCTCCAGTTCCTCTGCGAGACCAGCTAGCCCCTTCTCTAGTGTATCTAGGGACTGTGCAGAGCGAGTGAAAACATCTTCAAATTTGTAGCTGTGCTGACCTGGCAGGTCATTTACCACGGCCTGGGTATGGGTCTCAGACACTAGGTTGATGTCTCCCCACTTAACTCTCGTTATGTCAGATACAACTGTTATCTGGTCGTTACTAGTAACCACCTCAACTTCGCAAGACTTCGACCTCGTAGCTTCCCTCTCAGAGTTGCTAATCGTCACAGCACATATGTCACCTATGCCGCTTGTGTCATTATTAGAGCTGACCTCTAGGGGTACTGACGAGTTAATCCCTACCTTGGACATTACCTTATTGACCATAGAACACTGTGGAGACTGCATATCCACCTCTGGCACATGTGGCACACCTTTTTTTTGCTCTTTCACTAAAGTAGGATTGCTCCACTCTGTGCTCACAATATTTATCAGCCCTTCTGCCTTTTTTATAATTTTTCCTCCAGGGAGCGCTTTTCCCCCTACCACATGCTGCAATGAAAAAGGCATGTCACTATAATCACCTCACTTGTTTCTAATGGTCACTTCATTTAAAGGGCTAGAAATCACTTCTGCAGGAGATTCACCACTAGCTGAAGAAGTGTTTCCCCACAGTCAGGGCCGGACTGGCCTGCCGGGATACCGGGAAATTTCCCGCTAGGCCGGCAGGCCTGAGTGCCGCAAGGCCGTTGCCCTGGTGACAAGTGGAGGCGTCCGGCGGCAGGGTACAGCAGCAGGAGATGAGCGCTTCCATTGTGGAAGCTCTCATCTCCATAGTCATCTGTATCGCCATCCTCAGGACAGCGATACAGATTTCTATGCTGCGGCAGGGGAGGGAGAGGTGTGTCCCCTCCTGTTCTTCTAATAGGCTGCCAGCACTAGGCCGGCAGCCTATCAGAGGCCGATGCAGGCGGCGCGATGATGACATTGCGCCGCCTGAGCCGTATAACGAGGGACACAGGCCGGAAGAGGCCTGCATCGCATCGCTGGAGGTAAGTATAAGTGTTTTTTTATTTTTAGATATAGGTACAATACTGGCACATGATAATGGGGGACTACTGTGCTGGCACTTGATAAGGGGGGACTACTGGGCTGGCACTTGATAAGGGGGGACTACTAGGCTGGCACATGATAAGGGGGGACTACTGGGCTGGCACTTGATAAGGGGGGACTACTGGGCTGGCACATGATAAGGGGGGACTACTGGGCTGGCACATGATAAGGGGGGACTACTGGGCTGGCACATGATAAGGGGGGACTACTGGGCTGGCACATGATAAGGGGGACTACTGGGCTGGCACATGATAAGGGGACACTACTGGGCTGGCACATGATAAGGGGGGCTACTGGGCTGCCACATGATAAGGGGGGACTACTGGGCTGGCACATGATAAAGGGCGACTACTGGGCTGGCACATGATAAAGGGGGACTACTGGGCTGGCACATGATAAGGGGGGACTACTGGGTTGGCACATGATAAGGGGGACTACTGGGCTGGCACGTGATGGTGGGGGGGACTACTGGGCTGGCACATGATAAGGTGAGACTACTGGGCTGGCACATGATAAGGGGGGACTACTGGGCTGGCACATGATAAGGGGGCACTACTGGGCTGGCACATGATAAGGGGGGACTACTGGGCTGGCACATGATAAGGGGAGACTACTGGGCTGGCACATGATAAGGGGGGACTATTGGGCTGGCACATAAGGGGCACTACTGGCACATAAGTAGGGCTACTGGCACATAAGGGGGGCTACTGGGACATAATAAGGGGGGATACTGGCACATGATAGTGGGACACTCTGGCTACTGGCACATGATGGTGGGGGGGCTCTTATTACTGGCACATGATTGGGGGCATCTATGGGGGCACATCTTACTAGCACATGATTGGGGGCATATATGGGGCACTCATTACTGGCAGATTATTGGGTGGCACTATAGGGTCATCTACTGAGGCAAAAAAGAAGGGGTATTTTATATGGGGGGCTCTGTATAGGGGCATTTTATACTGGGACACATTATGGTGGGTACTATGGGGAAGGGGGAGCACTATGGGGGTCATCTACGGGGGCACTGAGAAGGGGTATTTTATATTGGCACATTATGGAAACATTAGCTCAACTGGGGGCATTACAAAGGGGTATGCTTTGCACATTATAAGGAGAATTATCACTACTGGGGGGGCATTATGGTGGGCTTTATTACTCTCCCATGGTATGACCCCCTAGTAGCAGCACCATCCTCTCCCTGCTCTGCTATCCCTCTGCCCCTTCTCCAAATCCTTATTATGAAATCTTTCTCATTAGGATAAAGCACAACATCAGCTCCACCGAGCCCCCTGCCAAGTGTTGAAGTGGCGTCTGAGATCCCCAAGGACCAAGCCAGGTAAATGTAAGTTTTTATGTGAAATATGTTTGTTTGTAGTTGATCTTTATTATCGATTTTACATTACAGATTTTTTATTTTTTTTGCAGCATATGGGTGAGATTTTATAAATATTTTTATTATTTGGTCGAAAGGCTCATTGGGGGGATTGTAACAGGACTGCCGTAGAATCATGGGTGGGCTGGGTCGGGGGGCAGGGAGGCAATTGCCCCCCAGTCCGCCCTAAAAAAACGGCCACTGGGCCGTCATTAACAAATAATCTTTTTTTATTTTTTATTCCTCAGGTCTGCACAGGCGGCTGTGTGCTGTGGGGCAGGGGAGGGAGAGGCGTGTCCCTCCCCTGGTCTTCTGATAGGCCGCAGGCACTAATGTCTGCAGCCTATCAGAGGCCGGCTCAGGCAGCGCAATGATGTCATTATCATCGCGCCGCCTGAGCCGGGCAGCACACAGCAGGGACACAGGCTGGAAGAGGTCTGCATCGCTACTGATGGAGGTAAGTATTAGTGGGTTTTTTTTTCTTTGCGGGGGGAGCTGGCACTATGGAGGGAGCTGGCACTATGGGGGAGCTGGCACTATGGGGGGGAGCTGGCACTATGGGGGCTGGCACTATGGGGAGGGCTGGCACTATAGGGGGAAAAGGACTGGCACTATAGGGACTGGCACTATGGGGGGAGTTGGCACTATGGGGGGCTGGCACTATGGGGGAGCTGGCACTATGGGGGGCTGGCACTATGGGGGGGAGCTGACACTATGGGGGGCTGGCACTATGGGGGAGCTGGCACTATGGGGGGCTGGTACTGTGGGGGGAGCTGGCACTGGGGGGAGCTGGCACTATGGGGGGCTGGCACTATGGGGGGAGCTGGCACTATGGGGGAAGCTGGCACTATGGGGGAGCTGGCACTATAGGGGTAAGAGGGCTGGCACTATGAGGGGCTGGCACTATGGGGGAGCTGGCACTATGGGGGAGCTGGCATTATGGGGGGAGCTGGCACTATGGGGGGTTGGCATTATGGGGTGAGCTGGCACTACAGGGGGTTGGCACTATGGGGGGCTGGCACTATGGGGGAGGCTGGCACTATGGGGTGAGCTGGCACTATGGTGGATCTGGCACTATGGGGGGAGCTGGCACTATGAAGGGAGCTGGCACTATGGGGCGGCACCATGGGGGAGAGGAGCACTATGGGGGTATCTGGGGGCTCTAAAGGGGCTTTTTTTAATTATTGGCACAATTTGGGGGCACTATAGGGGTAAGAGGCACCATGGGGCATCTGGTGTCACTATAGGGGCATTATTTGGGGGCACTATGGGGAAGTGGAGGCTCTAAAGGGGGCTTTTTTATTGGCACATTATGGGGGGCACCATGGCATTTGGTGGCACTTAGGGGGCATTTTTTACTGGCACATTATGGGAGGCACTATAGGGGAGAGCGGCACTATGGGGCATTATTTGGGGCACTATGGGGGAGTGGAGCACTATTGTGGCATATAGTGGCACTAAGAAGGGGCATTTTTTACTGGCACATTATAGGGGAGAGGAGCACTTTAGGGACATCTGCTGAGGGCATTTTTTTTACTGGCATATTATGGGGGACACTATGGGGAAGGGGGAGAGGAGCACTATGAGGGCATTTACTGGGGCACTATATAGGGGTATTTTATACTGGCATACATTATGGGGACATTAGCTCAACTGCGACCACTAAGCGGGGGTATTTCATGTACTGTCATATTATAGGGAGAATTATTACTACTAGGGGGTATTATGGGGAGCTTTACTACTACTGGGGGCTATGAGGAACATGATTACTAGGGCACTATAGGGGCACTATTACTACTAAGTGTGCTCTGGCAGATAATTATTTCTATTGGTGGGATTTTGGGGAGCACTGTTACTTTGGGGGGCACCCTGGCATAGTATCAGCTTAGCACAATTATTTTTGGGGGACATTATATTTATACTATTAGTGTCTGGGCGCAGTTATTTTTTAGAGCACTGTGTGCCAATAATTGTTGAAGGGGGCACTATCTGAGTAGTAGTAGTATTTCCAGGGGGACTGTTTCTGCAGTCTAGTATTGGGGTGGCAGGAAAGGGTGTTCAGAAGATGTGAAGATGATGGAAATGCGGGAAACTAATGTCTGTTTCTCAATCTCTGCAGAGACGGGAGATGGCTGAAAAATCATCATGGCGGTCTGGTCTGAATGGAGAAGATGAGGAAAGAGAATGTCTACAACAAAGGTGACATCACTGGATGTAAGAGGTATGGGGCGCTATGTAGGAGAGGAGATGCTCCGGCAGCCAGGACAGGTCTCCCCTCTCCGTATGATGTGTAGAGACAGGCCTCAACTATAGACTGTCAGCTGTACAGTGTTTATTGGGAGTGGCCTATTATATGTAGGCAGGGCTTTTAATAATGGGCGGGGCTAAAAATGGGCCACTTGACAGTATTTGCCCCCCAGGGCTAAGGCTGCCAGCCCTCCCCTGCGTAGAATATCTAAAATAGCTGGTCAATTAAAATGTTGCATGCAACAATCATTAAATAGGTGGCCAACAAAAAAGGGGCGGGTCAAATGACGTGGTAAAACACTGTCTGAGCATGCTTAGAGTTGTAGTTTTGCAACAGTTGGAGGCATCCTGGTTGGGAAAACACTGTGATAATATGAACAATGGGGGTTCTACAAAAGAGCTATCGTGGGGCAAAGTTCATATTTATGTTTACACACGTGTTTTAAAATGAATGCTTTCTCCTATTATAAAGAAGTAAATAATGACGCAATGCTGTGGGGCTGGTATGCAACTTTTTCCAGGGCTGGTTTTTATCGCCAGTCTGGCCCTGCCCACAGTCCCCATACCAAAAGGAAACCACGGCCCCACTTCACCTCATGTACGAGCACCTTAACATCAAGTTCACATCTTTTGCAAAAATCCACTTTGTCGTTAGGCCGTTCAAGTAACTTGACACTTTGCACCTTATCTGCAGATTCTGCACCTTTGTTCTCAATGTGCAGCTCCTTCACATTATCATTTAAATGGACATGTACAGGTTCTGCAGGAGTTTTGTCACTCTCTGCAGAAGTGTCACCATTACTCAAAACCTCCAAGCATAAGGGAAAATTACAGTCCACCATTCCCTCATGTATGAGCGTATTTGTAACATCAGGTTCGCAAGTCCCAGTTCTCACTGGAGACTCCCCCCTCAGTGAGAACCACCCGATAGTCCGTATTATCCACATAATTGTCCCGAACATGTAACATTCTATCAGTCTCTAGGGTGGCTATCGTGCTAACTCTTACCCTGGCTAGCATGGGATCTCTGACTTTCACCACCTCAAATCTAGCTTTGATCACAGGCTCTTTGGGCGACCCAGAAACCTTCTCCCCTGCAGGTTCCTGCAAGGGATTAACAACAACAGGCATAACCGCCTGTTCAGACACTGCGTTTTTCCCAATGTCATACACTTTCTCACCTCTGTGATTTTTCAGTCACCGACCCAGCCGATTTCCACTGCGGCCGGCTCACTATCAGTGGGACTGCCACAAAACTATTAACTATTAACGTTGTGAATTCGGTAGTCTCGGGAGACGAAGAAATTCTCAGGGCGTCTCTACCCAGCCTTGTCTTGGTTCCTGGTATCCCGAACACCGGCAGAGTCCTTACAGCAACTGTTGCCACCAGAAACATGGCCTGGAGTCCCATTTTTTTCCTGGACCGTCACTCCAGCCGCACCCTTTAGGACTCTGTGCACAGTCGCAGGTGATATAGGAACTCCGGAAAACTGCACTGTTGTTCATATTCTTGTCTGCCCAACAGTTGCCCTTGGCAACGGCATACATTCACTTTTCCTCTGCCAAGTTCAGAGCAGCCTCTCCAAGTGCAGCACTCGGCTTCCTCAACAAAGAATTAGTTTCCTGCACCAGCTGCTCCATTACTTCCTCTGTGGCCTTGGTTTTCCACCAAACTGGACTACCTTTCACCCAGGTCGCCATTTTGACCAAAATGTCCACCAGTCAGTCTCTGTAAATTAGGGCTCTGGCCCTTTTAGCGCCACACAGTTTGCACCACAAAAAAAAGTCCAGTTTATCACCAGCAGTACCTGCTCCAACAAACAAACAGGCTCCTGAGTTGTCGTTGCCTCTAGCAACTCCATTGCTTTTTACTTTTCAGCACGGACGCCTGTCCTCATCATCCAACAGTTTTGAAGGATTAGCTCTTTTTCGGGGGTCATTCGCACAATTATCTCCACAACAGCTGGTTTGCAGGTCCAAACGTCAGGTTTATTTTCACAACAGCCAAACAAAAAATAACAAAACAAACCTCTTACCCGTCTGGGCTCTAACTAAAGCAATAATAATCCTACCTCACTTATAGCACCCGTTCACACACGGTACCAACATGCGGCTTTTCCAGCCTATACTCCAGCACTTCCAGGCTGTAACAAAGTCCAGTACGTTTGGGGGATTGTGGCCCAGAAGTCTGCCCGACTCTAGCTTAGCAACCGTCAATTCCCAGACCTTGCAGAGTCCCCCAAAGTTCAGGCTAACACTTAGCCCTGTGGCCCCTCAGCGAGCCTGGCTGAGGCCACCCTTCCAGAGCCTCTAGCAGGGCCTCTGCTGCACCAAGAATCTCTCTCTTGACTGACAGTCTGGGCTGGGCTCTTATCCTAGACTGATTGTGGCACCTGGTGCTGCCTCAGACCTGATGATTGCCGGGGAAGACATGGAAACTACTGCCATGAATCTCCCCTAGCAGCCATGAGGCCCGTCACTACTCTCACACCACCATAAGGGGTACTGTGAAGATTGAGGGGTTCACGTAGACAATGCCCTTACAGGAGGTAGGACACGTGGCACAGTGGGTTCACACACGCTGGTTCGTGACACGGTTAATGAACTGCTGGGACATAAGCAGTTGTGCTCCCTGATCACTGCTTTCCACATAGTGTTTCCATATTGGTTCTTTCTATTACCATTAGATGGTGAGTGGTCCACTCTGTTTCCCTGGCCCCTAATATGATAATGTGCATATTTTTACCTTACTTTATGCCATATATCAGCATTTTTTTTCATATGTGAGTCATGTCACTTTGATGTGTTTTATATATACTGTGAATTGCACACCATTTTTTTTATAAATCAATTTATTGTAGTTTTATATTGTTCAATCACTGATTATTGTTTGACCAATAACTCTGCACCTTGCCACTGTTATGTAATCACTGTTGAGAAAGGTCCTGATGATAGGACTGAAATGTGTTTTTTTTTTGCACATGGGTAGGGTTGAGCGGGGTTCATGCCGAACTTTAGGATTTTTGGACCTTGGACACGAACCCAAACATTTCAGTAAAAGTTCGGGTTCGGTGTTCGACGATTTTTTTGTGCTTTTTGAAAGGCTGCAGAGCAGCCAATCAACAGGCGTTTAACTCATGTGCCCTTAGAAGCCATCACAGCCATGCCTACTAATGGCATGGCTGTGATTGGCCAGTGTAGCATGTGACCCAGCCTCTATATAAACTGGAGTCACTCTGCTCTGATTAGTGTAGGGATAGGATGCTGATGCTGCTGCTGCTGTGAGGGAGAGAATAGGACAGAATCTTTAATCAGAAGTGCTTGTTAACTCAGCGATCTACCTAGATTTTGTTTTGTGGGTGTAGTGCACAATCTTTTTACCCTGCTCAGAGCCCAGGGTCCCAGAAAAATAACTTTTATCTGTCTGTTAGTTAGGTGGGCGGTGGTCATTTAATGCAAGTTCTGTGCAACAGCACAGCATATGTGCATTTGTGACAGTCAAATAGAAGCTTGAACTACTGCAATTATATTCTGGGCTTAAAAAAATAACCCATTTTTGAAAAGACCCTACATGTGTGGCCTTTGCAGCATTAGTTAGTGTGCAATTTAAGCTAGAAATACAGCAATAATTTTCTGGGTTTTAAAAAACACCCTTTTGGGGCAAATACTCAATTTTACAGCCCTTGCTGCATCTTTTTGTGTGAAATTCAAGTGTTATATACTGCTGTCATATTCTGCTATTAAAAAAACTCAAAATTTTGGCAAAGTACTTAATATTGCAGCCTTTGCTGCATCTGTGATTGTTAAAAACAAGCTTGAAATACATCAATAATTTTCTGGGTTTTAAAAAACACCCATTTTTGGCAATACCATCCATCTGGGGCCTTTGCAGCATTAGTTAGCGTGCAATTTAAGCTAGAAATACAGCAATAATTTTCAGGGTTTAAAAAAAAAAAAAACATTTAGGGCAAAATACTAAACTTTACAGCCCTTGCTGCATCTGTCAGTGTGAAATTCAAGCGTTATATACTACTGTCATATTCTGTTTTTAAAAAAACACCCTTTTTGCGCAAAATAATACATTTTACAGAGCTTGCAGCATCTGTCATTGTGAGATACACGTTTTAGATACTGGTGTTCTATTCTGTTATTAAAAAAACACCCATTTTGGGCAAAAAATGAAAATTGCGGCCTTGTCTGCATCTGTCAGTGTGAGATACAATCTTGAAATACAGCAATAATATTCTGGCTTTAAAAAAAACACTTATTTTGGGCAAAGTACTTAATACTACAGCCCTTGCTGCATTTGTCATTGTGAGATACACACGTTAGATACTGGTGTTCTATTCTGTTATTAAAAAAAACACAGATTTTGGGCAAAAAAATAAAATTGCGGCCTTGTCTGCATCTGTCAGTGTGAGATACAAGCTTGAAATTCAGCAATAATAAACTGGATTAAAAAAAAAAATCATTTTGGCCAAAGTACTTAATATTTCCCCCCTTGCTGCATTTGTCATTGTGAGATACACGCGTTAGATACTGGTGTTCTATAATACTATTAAAAAAACCACCCATTTTGGGCAAAAAACGAAATTTGCAGCCTTTGCTGCATCTGTCATTGTGAGATACACCCTTTAGATATTGTTGTTCTATTCTGCTATTAAAAAAACACCTATTGGCATGATCCTAAATTTGAGAAATATGAGGAGAGTGTCAAACAAGGGACGTGGCCCCGGTCGTGGTGCTGCTGGTGAAGCTCCTGTTGCAGGTAAAGGACGTGGTCGATCTGTGCCAGCTACACACACCAGTGAAACACCTTCCTCAGGTACGAGTCGGCGACAGAACCTTCAGCTGTATTTCGTCGGGCCTAATGCGGCTCTACAAATGGTGAGGCCAGAACAAGTACAGGCGATAGTAGATTGGGTTGCTGACAGTGCCTCCAGTTCCTTTACATTGTCTCCCACCCAGTCTCCTGCTGAAAGATCAGAGTTGGCACCTGCAGCCAATGTCCATCAGTCTTTCACCTCACCCCCTTGCAAATCAGCCAAGCAGTCTGAGCCCCAAGTCATTCAGCAGTCTCTGATTTTGATGACTCTGTTAGCATGGTTTCCCAAAGCCATCCACCGAGCCCTGCCCCAGAAGTGGAAGAGATGCCCAACTACTTATGTTTCAAGATGAGTACATGGGAGGACCACCGCAGCATGTCTCGGATGCTGACGAAACACAGGTGCCAACTGCCGTGGCTTTCGAAAGTGTGCAGACCGACAAGGAAGGCAGTGGTCAAGACTGGGTGGAAGATGATGTGGAGGACGATGAGGTCCTAGACCGCACATGGAATCAAGGTCATTCGACTCTGTAGTTCGGAGGAAGAGGCGGTGGTTGCACAGCGCCACCAGCACAGCAGAAGAGGGAGCAGGGTGCAAAAGCGGAGCCGCCATCCCCTAGACAGTACGCCTGCTACTGCCCACTGCAGCAAGGGACCGAGCACACCAAAGCCAGCTCCAAGGAGTTCCATGGCGTGGCCAGTGGCGTACCTCCAATAGAGGCAGACCACGCAGCTGTTATGGGGCCCCTGGGGGAAGGGGGCCCGCAGTGGAGGATAGGCCCCGCCCACTAATTACACTTGTATGGCTACCTGAGAAAGTAAGAGGTGGAGAAGGACCTTTGGTGATGTCATCAACCATGTGACCAGTGCAGGAAGCCAATGAATAGCAGAGCAGCAGAAGTCTAAAGGACCTTTGGTGATGTCATCATCATGTGACCAGTGCAGAGGCCTGGTGAAAGACCTGTGGCATATCACTGTGAGGGGGCGGAGCTTCTGTGTGGTGCCTGGAGGAGAGGTTAGTGGTGTTCTGGGATAACCCATAACATCCTAGAAAAGCTGGGAGTTGTAGTTTTGTCGTATTATATGTTTCTCAATGTAATTTAAACGTATGCCCTAGTACAGGCTGGTAATGCTGGGAGTTGTAGTTCTCTCCTCTTATACCCCCTCTTTGGAATGTATACTGATGCCCCATAATAAGTCTGGCCATACTGGGGGTTATAGTTATTTATTTTTAAAGCTCTTACCTGGTACAACTAGATGATGTCCTATAATCTGGACATGCTGAGAGTTGTAGTTCTCTTTTTTTTAGGCTGGATTCGCATCACAGTTTAGTTTTCCGTTTTGCATGCAGGACTTTTTTCTGTCTAAAATAACGGATCTCCGACAGAAATGGCATAAACGGATGCCAAATGTGCAGAACTGATGCTTGAAATACAGGATCATTTTTTTTCTTTATTTTTCTGTTCATCTGACAGATCAGAAGAACTGAAAACTAAACGGTGATATGAACCCGGCCTAATACTCTGTGTAATGTCTGCTTGTATCTGATCATAACAGCCTGGACATGCTGGAAATTGTAGTTCTCTCCACTTTCACCTCTCCCTGTGTTGCTCCCTAATTTCCAATAATAATCTTGTGATGATGAGACTTGTAGTTCCCTTGGCACTATTATAATGTTCTGCAGCAGCTGAGGTGTGTATTACTTGTTCACTTCTGTGCTGGTGACGGTCGCTGTTCTGCTGTCATAGGAGCAAATCAGCGAAAATCACTGCAGTTCCGGATCTGGCACTTCATGGACGACAACACCTGACGGATCCCGCTGACTATGATAAGATCTGTCAGGTTTCCATCTTCCAGGCTATAAAATTGTGTCCAGCATTTATGACCTGATCCACGAATGAGGCCCCAACACAGATATGAATGAAGCTTTATATGTTCTGCAGCAGCTGAGGTATGCATTAGGAGGTTCTGACAGTTCATAAGGCAAGGGGGGATATGGTGGCACTGGTATACTATTATGCCAGCACCACCATAGCCCCCCCCCCCCCCCCCATGAGCTGTGCCTGTGTGCTGCTTATAGTGGACAGTGCCCTCAGACAATGAATGGGGACAATCAAAAGTGTTTTTTTCCCGGTATTGAGACCCTATGACGGATCTCAATACCGGAAAATAGAAACGCAAGTGTGAAAGTAGCTCCTAATGTCTACACGGCTGCAACTGCTGGGGGTATGGCAGGGGAGAAGCCAGGGCAGGTGGTGGGATGGGCCAGTGGACGGAGTTAGTGGGGCCCCATTAAGATTCTTGCTATGGGGCCCAATGATTTCTATGTACGCCCCTGGGCGTGGCAGTTCTTCAAACAATGTGCTGACAACAAGACACGAGTGGTTTGCACGCTGTGCAATCGGAGCCTGAAGCGAGGCATAAACGTTCTCAACCTGAGCACAACCTGCATGACCAGGCATCTAAGTGCAAAGCATGAGCTGAAGTGGAGTAGACACCTCAAAAACCAAGAAAATTCTGGCTCCTCCTGCTTCCTCTTCTGCTGCAGTCTCGGCCTCTTCATCCACCTCTGGAGTGACAGTTGCCACCTGCCACCCCTCAATCAGAGGATCTGCCAGCAACACCACCACCTGGGTCACCAAGCATCTCCACAATGTCCCACGGAAGCCTACAGCTCTCCATCTCCCAAACACTGGAGCGGAAGAGGAAGCACCCGTGATCCCTGGCCCTGAAGGCCAGCATTTCAAAATTACTGTCCTTTGAAATGCTGTCATTCCGTCTGGTGGAGACAGAGAGTTTAAAAAGCCTTATGGCGGTGGCTGTCCCACAGTACGTCGTGCCCAGCCGCCACTACTTTTCCAGGCATGCCATCCCTTCTCTGCGCAACCAACTGGGGGACAAAATCAGGTGTGCACTGCGCAATGCCATCTGTGGCAAGGTCCACCTAACTGATAACGTGGACCAGTAAGCACGGTCAGGGACGTTATATCTCCATAACAGCACACTGGGTAAATGCAGTGGCGGCTGGGCCTGAGGCGGATAGCAGTTTGGCGCATGTCCTTCCACCACCGAGGATTGCAGGGTGCTTCAGTTTGCCTCCTGTTGCTTCCTCCTCCTACTCCGCTTCCTCATCCTCTACCGGCTCCTCATCCGGTCAGCGTAACACCTTCACCACCAACTTCAGCACAGCCAGGGGTAAACGACAGCAGGCAGTATTAAAACTTATCTGTTTGGGGGACAAACCCCACACCGCGCAGGAGCTGTGGACGGGCCTTGAACAACAGACCGATGAGTGGTTTGTGCCAGTAAACCTCAGGCCTGGCCTGGTTGTGTGCGATAATGGGCGAAATCTCGTAGCAGCTCTGGGACTAGCTGGTTTGACGCACATACCTTGCCTGGCGCATGTGCTGAATTTGGTGGTGCAGAGGTTCCTTAAAAATTACCCCGATATGTCAGAGCTGCTGCATAAAGTGCGGGCCGCCTGTGCACGCTTTCGGCGTTCTCACCCTGCTGCTGCTCGCCTGTCAGCGCTGCAGCATAACTTCGGCCTTCCCGCTCACCACCTCATATGCGACGTGCCTACAAGGTGGAACTCCACCTTGCACATGATGGCCAGATTGTGAGAGCAGCAGCAAGCAACAGTAGAGTTTCAGCTGCAGCAATCACGGTTGAGTTGCTCTGCGGAACAGCACCACTTCACCACCAATGACTGGGCCTCCATGCCAGACCTGTGTTCCTTGTTGCACTGTTTCGAGTACTTCACCAACATGGCCATTGCCGATAACGCCGTTCTCAGCATTACTATCCCACTTCTATGCCTCCTTGAAACAATGCTGCAGGCGATGATGGAAGAGGATGTGGCACAGGAGGAGGAAGAGGGATTATTTCTTAGGGTTTCCGGCCAGTCATTCACAAGTGGCTCCGAGGGTGGGTTCCTGCACCCACAAACGCAATTGTCCAGCCAGGGCACAGTTCTGGAGGATGACGAGGTGGAGGATGAGGAGGAGGAGGAACCATGTTCACAGCAGGGTGGCACCTAGACTAGCTCATGGCCATCACTGGTGCGTGGCTGGGGGGATACAGAGGACACAGACGATACACCTCCCACAGAGGACAGCTTTTCGTTGCCTCTTGGCAGCCTGGTACACATGAGCGATTACATGCTGCAGTGTCTCCGCAACGACCGCCAAGTTGCCCACATTCTAACTTGTGCTGATTACTGGGTGGCCACGCTGCTGGATCCCTGTTACAAGGACAACATACCGTCCTTAATTCTGTCACTCGAACGTGATCGTAAGATGCGCGAGTACAAGCGCACGCTGGTAGACGCGTTACTGGTGGCATTCCCACCTGACAGCAGGGGCACAGTGGAAGCTCAAGGCAAAGGCAGAGGAAGAGGTCGTCAATGCAGCTGGGGCACCACCAGCACCTCAGAAGGCAGGGTTAGCATGGCCGAAATGTGGGAAAGCTTTGTCATCACGCCACAACAACCAGCACCACCAGCTGATATGGAACGTCTTAGCAGGAGGCAGCATTTCAACAACATGGAGCAGTATGTGTGCACACGCCTACACGTACTAAATGACGGTGTGTGCCTGTCATGGTCTTACCTCCTTGCTGTTCTCCTTCATTTGACATGTGCTGGCGGCCATCTTGGTTTCTGGGTTTCTTGTAGCCTCCCACCCTGCGGCTCCTCCTTCCCACTGGGAGGAGCTGGATGCCTAGCTCATATATATAGGAGGTCTGTGGCTTCAGTTCCCTGCTTGGTCCTCCTGTGCTCACATGCTTCTAAGACTGCTGCTGCTTCTGGTTCCTGATCCTGGCTTCGTCTGACTACCCTGTTGGTTCCTGATCCTGGCTTCATCTGACTACCCTTCTGGTTCCTGATCTCTGGTTTCGCAAGACCCTGCTTCGGTTTAGCCATCCGTTTGGACTTTTGCCTTACAGCTTTATTTTCAATAAAGCCTTCTTATTTCCACTCATCTCTTGTTGTACGTCTGGTTCATGGTTCCATGACATTAGGACCAAGCCATGAATTCTGACGGTACAGGGCCATCCTCGCTACCTACGCTGGTTGCCAGACTTGATCAGCAGGATCACCTGTTGGGTCGGTTCGCTGTGGCGTTGCAAACCCTGCTTGAACGCACGGCTCATTTAGCTTCCGTTGCCGATGGGTCGGTTGTCGCTCCTGGGCCCGCTCCTACTGCCGCTCCGGTTGTTGCGCCAGAGTCTACCCCGACACCTGTTGCTGCGCCTGCGGTGTTTTGGGGTATGACCGGTTCTGCCCCCCTTCCACAGCGCTTTGGGGGAGAGCCAACTCAGTGCCGAGGTTTCCTTAACCAGGTGGGCATTTACTTCGAGTTGCTGCCACATGCCTTTCCTACTGAGAGATCAAAGGTGGGCTTCTTGATCTCGCTGCTCTCGGACAAGGCCTTGGCCTGGGCCAGCCCTTTATGGGAGAACAACAATCCGGTGGTTGCCGAGTTTTCCGGTTTTGTTGCTTCTCTTCGGAAGGTATTCGATGTGCCGGCTCGTGCTGCCTCTGCTGCGAAGCTCCTTATGTCCATCAGACAGGGTTCACGATCCGTAGCTGAATACGCCATTGAGTTTCGTACCCTGGCAGCAGAGGTGGGCTGGAATAATGAGGCTCTGGTCGCTGCTTTCTCTCATGGTCTCTCGGATGCCTTGAAGGATGAGGTTGCAGCTAAGGACCTACCTGTGGAGCTCGAGTCTCTTATTTCTTTCCTGATTTTGATTGACACCAGACTCAGGGAGAGACCTTCCTTTCAGGAGAGCCTGCGGAGGCCTTCTAACAGATTGGCGCCTACGTTTGCTGTCCCACCCGTGCCTCCCTCTCCTCCCACGCCTCCTGGGGATGACTTGTCTGGGGGTGAACCCATGCAGCTGGGGTTTGCTCGCCTGTCCGAGGGGGAGAGGGTACTCCGGAGACGCGAGGGCCGGTGCATGTACTGTGGTCTCGGTGGGCATTTTCGGTTGGCATGCCCGAACCGTCCGGGAAACACTCGCACCTGAGATCCTGTCGGGGGCAGATCTTGGGTGGAGTCTCCTCGTCCCCGGTTTCCCGTGTTGACAAACCACTGATTACTGTTGTCCTCTCCTGGGTCGGGGGCTCAGTGACGACCCAGGCGTTGGTGGACTCTGGTGCTGGTGGTTTGTTCATTGATAGTGTGTTCGCTGCCGCCAATTCCATTCCTCTGCAGCCTCGAGGTTCCCCACTGGCTCTTGAGGCGATAGACGGCAGACCCCTTCTGCCGCCACACGTGACTCATGAGACCCTTCCAGTGGGGATGGCCATTGGTGCCGTTCACAGAGAGTCGGTCTGTCTCCAGGTTATTTCGTCTCCACACTACTCGGTGGTCTTGGGGTACCCCTGGCTCCAGAAGCATAATCCGACTTTCGATTGGAAATCGGCCGAGATCCTCTCGTGGTCACCGCAGTGTGGGGCTAGTTGCATCCATGGGCCTGTCAAGTTGCTGTGTACTTCCTCGGACTCTCTGTTGCCTCCTGAATACGAGGAGTACCGGGATGTATTCGATAAGGTGCGTGCCTACCTCCGCACCGCCCATACGATTGTGCCATAGAGTTACAATCTGGTGCCGTTCCTCCTCGTGGCAAAGTCTATCCACTGTCGGTAGCGGAGAATGAGGCCATGGAGGAGTACGTGAGGGAGGCGCTTTCACGCGGACACATTCGCAAATCCTCGTCCCCGGCAGGGGCTGGATTTTTCTTTGTGAAAAAGAAGGGCGGTGAGTTGAGGCCTTGCATCGATTACAGGGGTCTCAATCGCATCACGATCAAGAACGCTTACCCGATACCCTTGATTTCCGAGCTGTTCGATCGCCTCAAAGGGGCCACGGTCTTTACCAAACTCGACCTGAGGGCGGCATATAACCTGGTAAGGATCAAGGCGGGCGATGAGTGGAAGACCGCGTTTAACACCAGGACCGGTCATTATGAATCCTTGGTTATGCCCTTTGGGTTGTGCAATGCGCCCGCAGTCTTCCAGGAATTCATCAACGATGTTTTCCGTGACCTGTTGCAGCAGTGTGTGGTGGTCTATTTGGATGACATCTTGGTATATTCTGAATCCATGGAGGCCCACATTCTGGATGTCAGACGAGTGTTGCAACGGTTACGAGAGAACAAGCTGTTCGGTAAGCTTGAGAAATGCGAATTTCACCGATCCCAGGTAACCTTCTTAGGTTACATCATTTCCGCTGAGGGGTTCTCCATGGATCCTGAGAAGGTTTCGGCTGTCTTACAGTGGCCCCAGCCCAGTGGTCTTCGTGCCCTGCAGCGCTTTTTGGGCTTCGCCAATTATTATCGGAAGTTCATCAGGGACTTTTCCATGCTAGCCAAGCCTCTCACGGATCTGACCAGGAAGGGCAGTAATCCCCAGGTCTGGCCGCCCGAGGCCATCCGAGCTTTTGAGGCTCTAAAGTCCGCCTTTGTGTCGGCTCCGATTCTGTCGCATCCCAACCCTGGGTTGCCGTTTGTCCTCGAGGTGGACGCGTCTGAGACGGGAGTAGGCGCCCTCCTGTCTCAGCGTAGAACACCAGAGGGTCCTCTGCTTCCTTGTGGGTTTTACTCCCGGAAACTGTCTTCCGCGGAGTGCAACTATCAGATTGGTGACAGGGAGTTATTGGCCATCGTGCAGGCCCTTAAAGAATGGAGGCACTTGCTCGAGGGCTCGGTGGTTCCGGTTCTCATCCTGACGGACCACAAGAATCTGACCTACCTCTCTGAGGCCAAGAGATTGACACCACGTCAGGCCAGATGGGCTCTGTTCTTGTCACGTTTTAATTACGTGGTCTCCTACCTACCCGGTTCCAAGAACATCAGAGCGGATGCCTTATCACGGCAGTACTCCGAGCTGTCCGGGGAGGAGTCGATTCCGACTTCGGTCATACCTCCGAATCAGATCCTGGCCGCCATTCGCACCAGCCTGACCTCTCCCCTGGGTGAGCAGATTTTGGCGGCTCAATCTGGTGCTCCCTCTGGGAGACCCAACGGCAGGTGTTTTGTGCCTGAGGAGTTGCGCACTCGGTTGTTGCGAACCTACCATAACTCCAAGGCCGCGGGGCATCCTGGAAAGAATCAGCTGTCCTGGGCTGTTTCACGTCTGTTCTGGTGGCCTTCTCTACGTTCCGACATCGCCGCATATGTAGCGGCATGCTCCGTTTGTGCCCAGAGTAAGTCCCCTCGGCACCTTCCGTTGGGCCTTTTGCAACCCATAGCCACCGGGGAGCGTCCATGGTCACACCTGGGGATGGATTTCATTGTGGACCTCCCTGCATCCCGAGGCCATACGGTCATTCTCATGATAGTGGATCGGTTTTCCAAAATGTGCCACTGTGTACCTCTCAAGAAGTTACCCTCTGCACAAGAGTTGGCCTCGATTTTTGCCAGGGAGGTCTTCCGGTTGCACGGTTTGCCCAAGGAGATTGTGTCGGATCGGGGGAGTCAGTTTGTGTCCAGGTTCTGGCGCGCCTTTTGCTCCCAGTTGGGGATTCATCTCTCTTTCTCATCGGCCTACCACCCTCAGTCCAATGGGGCCGCAGAACGATCCAATCAGGCCTTGGAGCAATTCCTTCGTTGCTATGTCTCCGATCACCAAGACAATTGGGTTGACCTCCTGCCTTGGGCTGAGTTTGCCAGGAACACGGCGGTGAACTCTTCCTCTGGGACGTCTCCCTTCATGGCCAATTATGGGTTCCAACCTGCCGTGTTACCGGAGGTATTCTCTCCCCAGGATATGCCGGCTGTGGAGGATCACCTTTCCGTCCTACGTGCTTCTTGGGTACAGATCCAGAGGTCCCTTGAGGTCTCTGCGCAGCGCCAGAGACTCCAGGCTGATCGCAGACGAGCGCCCGCTCCTTCCTACCAGGTCGGAGACCGCGTATGGTTGTCCACCCGCAACCTCAACCTTCGAGTGCCCACTCCCAAGCTGGCGCCTCGCTTTGTTGGTCCCTTCCGAGTGCTTCGCAGGGTAAACCCAGTAGCCTATGCCCTTGCGCTTCCTCCTGGCATGCGGATCTCCAACGTGTTTCATGTCTCCCTCTTGAAGCCACTGGTGTGTAATCGTTTCACTTCCTCGATTCCTCGGCCTCGTCCGGTCCAAGTGGGCAATCGTGAGGAGTATGAGGTGAGCAATATCCTGGACTCACGCCTGGTCCGCGGCCGGGTGCAGTTTTTGGTCCATTGGCGTGGATATGGTCCAGAGGAGCGTTCCTGGGTTCCCTCCGCAGATGTCCATGCTCCTGCCTTGCTCCGAGCCTTCCACGCACGCTTCCCTCAGAAACCGTTCCTTACTCCGCGGAGGAGGGGCCCTTGAGGGGGAGGTACTGTCATGGTCTTACCTCCTTGCTGTTCTCCTTCGTTTGACATGTGCTGGCGGCCATCTTGGTTTCTGGGTTTCTTGTAGCCTCCCACCCTGCGGCTCCTCCTTCCCACTGGGAGGAGCTGGATGCCTAGCTCATATATATAGGAGGTCTGTGGCTTCAGTTCCTTGCTTGGTCCTCCTGTGCTCACATGCTTCTAAGACTGCTGCTTCTGGTTCCTGATCCTGGCTTCGTCTGACTACCCTGCTGATTCCTGATCCTGGCTTCGTCTGACTACCCTGTTGGTTCCTGATCCTGGCTTCATCTGACTACCCTTCTGGTTCCTGATCTCTGGTTTCGCAAGACCCTGCTTCGGTTTAGCCATCCGTTTGGACTTTTGCCTTGCAGCTTTATTTTCAATAAAGCCTTCTTATTTCCACTCATCTCTTGTTGTACGTCTGGTTCATGGTTCCATGACAGTGCCCCCTTCAACTTCTGGGTCTCCAAATTGGGCACATGGCCGGAGCTTGCCCTTTACGCCTTGGAGGTGCTGGCCTGCCTTGTACGTATTTTATTTTATGTAATTTCACTAATTTGTCCTTTACATATTCGGGTGAAATTCACTAATTTTTGGGTGTGATATACCCCTGCTGTACCTAGTAGACAGGTAAAAACATTTCACTAATTTGTCTGTTAGATATTTGGTTCAAATTCACCAATTTTTGGGTGTGATATACCTCTGCTGTACCTAGTAGACAGGCAAAAAAGTTCACAAATTTGTTTGTTACATTGTCAGGTGACATTTTACCAATTTTGCCGTATACAAACCCCTGCTCTGCATAGGTGACAGGGAATTACATTTCAAAAATTCCTCTTTAATTAATGCGCGCCCCCTCCTTTCATTCAATGCTTAAACTTTAACAACTTGTCCCACATTTGCACTTCAATAATTTGTCCCACTTTTCCGCTCGATCATATTTAATAAAAAAAAATTAACCTCCCTTGGATGTGGTCTCTCTTTCTTACGCTCCCTCTCCGGCTTGGAACCCTGATTCACCGATAACCGTGATCAACATGGTAGGCTCAGAAAAGAATATCGAAAGTTGATAGAGAAGATATCCAAATGGATCGTAGACGTCACGGGGACGTGCGATCAGGCAGAAGTTATCTAGAGTCAACAAAGCAGCAGCAGGGCCTCTCCTGTCTAACGTTTCCAAATCCAAAATACCCTAGTGACATTCCCTATAATTTTTTATTAATCATTCCAATAACAGGGCATCTGTACAGAGTCCTGTATTGGTATTTATCGTCACTACCTCCCCGAGTTGGGAGTGGTTAATTGCCATGCGCCCCCTCCTTTCCTTCGAATCTTCCATTTTAATAACTTCTCCCACATTTCCGCTCGATCACAATTAAATTCCATCCATTGATCTCCCTTGGATGTGGTCTCTCTTTCTCACGCTCCCTCTCCGGCGTGGAACCCTGATTCGTGATCAACATGGTAGGCGCAGAAAAGAACATCGAAAGTTGATAGAGCATATATCAAATTGGATTGTGAACATCATGGGGACGTGTGACATGGTGGGGCAGTATGTGTGCACACGCCTACACGAACTGACTGATGGTTCTGCCCCCTGCAACTTCTGGGTCTCCAAATTGGGCACATGGCATCACATGGCCTGAGCTTGCCCTTTACGCCTTGGAGGTGCTGGCCTGCCCTGCAGCCAGTGTATTGTCTGAACGTTTGTTTAGCACGGCTGGAGGGGGTTATCACAGGTTATATTTCCCAATGTTTTGGGGTGTACCCTAATTAAAAAAATTTAAAATAAAATTTAAAACCAAAAACCAGTGTAGGCTACCTCCTCCTCCTCCACCGCCGCTTCCACCTACACCGCCACATCCACTGCCTCCTCAACCTCCTACTCTATATGGACCTTGTCCTCTTAGGTCAAGATTATTATTTTTTATTTTTAGGTATGTTATGTTATTTAAAGTCATTTCCCTATCCACATTTGTTTGCAGAGCACTTACCATGCTCTTAACCACATTTTGCTGGCATTTGCAGCCCTCTAGCCCTTTCCATTAAATTTTTAAAGCCATTTTAGTGCTCAAAAGTTCGGGTCCCCATTGACTTCAATGAGGTTCGGGTTCGTGGTCAAGTTCGGGTCCTGAACTCAAACATTTTTGTGAAGTTTGGTCGAACCCGAACATCCAGGTGTCCGCTCAACTCTACACCAGGGTTAATAAATCTTCTATTTTTCACCATCATTGCTGGAGTGCTGCAGAAATTCTTTGTGGATATTAGACTTTTCGGGTCATCTTTCTGCTGGCACCTGTTTAGGTTCTTTGTTCTTTTTTTGAAGTGCAAATTGCGGATCCGCAAAACACGGAAGCCGTCCGTGTGGCTTCTGCAATTTGCAGAACGGAACAGGCGGCCCATTGTAGAAATGCCTATTCTTGTCCGCAAAACACACAAGAATAGGACATGTTATATTTTTCTTGCGGGGCCACGAAACGGAGCAACGGATGCGGACAGCTGTCCTCATCTTTTGTGGCCCCATTGAAGTGAATGGGTCCACACCCGAGCCGCAAAAACTGTGGCTCGGATGCGGACCAGAACAACGGTCGTGTGCATGAGGCCTTACCCTTGTATGCCAAACCTCGGGGTGGCCAGAGTTATGAAACCAGCGAAGCGGCCTGTGGAATGATGACTACCATAGAAGTGAATGGGAGCTACTGGAAGCAGTATAGCATACCGAACTGCACTTTTTCAGTAGCTTCCAAGTTATGAAAACTACATAGCTTGCTATACTATGCTGTTTCCAAAGCTACCATTGACTTCTATGGGAGTTACAGAAATAGTATACCACAGTCCACATGGTTTTTTCCTAAACACCAGCCCCCACTGGATGTGGCATATAAGGGTAATTCCGATCTCAGCCATATTTAAAGAAACCTTGGTAGACATTGGGGGAGATTTATCAAAATTGGCACAAAGAAAAACTACTTTAGTTGCCCATAGCAACCAGATTCCACTTTTTGCTTTCTAAAGGAGCTCTAAAAAATGAAAGGTGGAATCTGATTGGAAAGCCAGATTTCCTTTACACTTGTTTTGATAAATCTTCCAAATTGTATACTAACTGTCAGCCACAATGCCCACCTTTTACCAGCCACAATAAGGCTACTTTCACACTGGCATTAAGCTTTTCCGGAAGGCTATTCTAGCAGGGGAACAGCATGCCGGATCCCTACTACCGTTTGCACAAATGTGCTGTCGGAATTCCATTCGGCCCCATTTACTATAATGAAGAGATCCGGCCGCAGCACCGCAAACATGACGCCAATGTGAAAGTAGTACTCCATTGTCCACCACACTGCCTTCAAATACTTCCAACTTGAAGCATGCACTATGCTTGTCCATATTACAACCCAGACTGATTCATTCTAGTGTATGGCTGGGTAAAAAAAGCATGGACACGGACGCTATATGTATGTCCACATTGACGTAAATCAGAACAACCATCTTCAATCTTCTAAATGCAAGAATATCCGTATGCAAAAATATTCACTGTTCTCCAAAAATATTGCTTTAAATTTTAAACAATGTATGAACCCATAAAAATATAATGCCCATGGAATTCCAGGTAGTCCATAGTGAAGCAATGGCAAGTGGTCTATCCACAGCTGCTGAACTGCATTCTGCTATGTTATGTTGGGCTACGTTACAGGTAGTAGAGAATTATTGGCAGAACTCCAATAGAAATTAGTTAAATTGATATCGAGGCTCACCCGTATCTATCAATATGGTAAAGGTGCACTGTCTTTAGGATGAATCACCTATTCATCAATAATAGAGCAGATAAAATATATAGATAAAGACAGGCACTCACCGCTTGGTATGTCTATAGAAATTATTTTATATTCATTAAAACACATAAATATAAATATAACTAAAAATACATATATAATATACTGAGGTTCGGGATCCGCTTATATGGATGAATTCATAAAAGGATATACAGTATATACAAATCAGATTATACCGAAAGTTGATAATATATGCAAAAATATCTGTGTCTTGTGACTGTGAAATTAGATAATTATAAGATTGTGAAAAATAAGTGCAGTTCTCCTGTAAAAAAAGTCCTTCTCCAAAAAAAGGAATGGTGATAAGGATTAGTGTAGAAAACTTTACAGTAACTTAGTATCTTCTTGAAACTTGTTTGCATATAACATGTATCCAATGTTATTAGTACAAGAAAGAGAAAGTCTTTCAATTTTTATCAGCATATGCCATCCACACTTACGATGGTACAAGGTAACTCAAGACAGGGTTTGGTTGTTGGGGCGTCCCCCTCTTCCTCACCCCTCTTACCTTGTCTTCTGAGTGTGGCTGCTCTGAAAGTTTTGCCGTTATTGCGCTTGCTGCGTCCGGTAATTATTAGTTGCTGTTTCGTGTCCTCTGGTCTCGGCGTTCCACGTGGTATACTTTCGTTTCGCCTTCCAAGTAACACTCAGCTGGAGTCGCGGAATCTCGCGATACCTTCTACCGATTTCTGTTTCGGCCGTATCCAGACCAGCGCATAAGTCTTTCTATTGACTCAATAGTCTCTTAGACTCGGCTCGGGTTTTTTTAGGTGGGTAGTTCGTCGCTCTCTCAAGGACCAGCCAGACGCGTTTCGAGGGGTCTCCCTCTTCCTCAGTGGCTATGATACGAATGCTACTACCCCCTTCTTTAAATACTCTATTTCCACAGATCCCACCAAAAACCCGACATGGACTTATCCTCTTTCAATTTTTACCAGATATAACCTCAGTATTTTTCTATAGACTATGCACCTTATACAGTCATGTGAAAAAATTAGGACACCCTTTGAAAGCATGTGGTTTTTTGTAACATTTTTAATAAAAGGTTATTTCATCTCCGTTTCAACAATACAGAGAGATTAAAGTAATCCAACTAAACAAAGAAAACTGAAGAAAAGTCTTTTCAAGATCTTCTGTAAATGTCATTCTACAAAAATGCCTATTCTAACTGAGGAAAAAGATAGGACACCCTTGCCCCTAATAGCGAGTGTTACCTCCTTTGGCTGAAATAACTGCAGTGAGACGGTTCTTGTAGCCATCTACCAGTCTTCGACATCGGTCTGAGGAAATTTTACCCCACTCCTCAATGCAGAACTTTTTCAGCTGTGAGATGTTTGAGGGGTTTCTTGCACGTACAGCCCTTTTCAAGTCACCCCACAGCATCTCAATGGGATTCAAATCTGGACTTTGACTTGGCCATTCCAGGACTCTCCATTTCTTCTTTTTCAGCCAATCTTTGGTTGATTTACTAGTATGTTTTGGGTCATTGTCATGTTGCATGGTCCAGTTCCGCTTCAGCTTTAATTTTCTAACTGATGGTCTCACATGTTCTTCAAGCACCTTCTGATACACAGTAGAATTCATCGTGGATTCTATGATGGTGAGCTGACCAGGTCCTGCTGCAGCAAAGCAGCCCCAAACCATGACACTTCCACCTCCATGCTTCACAGTTGGTATGAGGTTCTTTTCTTGGAATGCTGTGTTTGGTTTACGCCAAACATGTCCTCTGCTGTTGTGTCCAAATAATTCAATTTTGGACTCATCTGTCCAAAGAACATTATTCCAGAAGTCCTGGTCTTTGTCAACTTTATCTCTGGCAAATGTCAGTCTGGCCTCGATGTTTCTCTTGGAAAGCAAAGGTTTCCTCCTTGCACACCTCCCATGCAAGTTAAACTTGTACAGTCTCTTTCTGATTGTAGAGGCATGTACTTCTACATCAACAGTAGCCAGAGCCTGCTGTAGTTCTCGAGATGACACTTTAGGGTTTTTGGAGACCTCTTTTAGCATCTTGCGGTCTGCTCTTGGGGTGAACTTGCTGGGGCGACCAGTCCTGGGCATGTTGGCAGTTGTTTTGAAAGCCCTCCACTTGTAGACCACTCCACTCCATCTTCCGGACAGTGGAATGGCTGATTTCAAAATCTTTTGAGATCTTTTTAAATCCCTTCCCAGACTCATAGGCTGCTACAATCTTTTTTCTGAAGTCCTCTGACAGCTCTTTTGCTCTCACCATGGTGCTCACTCTCACTTCAACAGTCAGGAGCACACCAAACTAAATGTCTGAGGTTTAAATAGGGCAAGCCTCATTCAACATGCAGAGTAACGATCTACTAATTATGTGCACCTGGTGTGATATACCTGTGTGAGATCTGAGCCAATTTAAGAGGGAATACATGTGAGGGTGTCCTATCTTTTTCCTCAGTTAGAATAGGCATTTTTGTAGAATGACATTTACAGAAGATCTTGAAAAGACTTTTCTTCAGTTTTCTTTGTTTAGTTGGATTACTTTAATCTCTCTGTATTGTTGAAACGGAGATGAAATAACCTTTTATTAAAAATGTTACAAAAAACCACATGCTTTCAAAGGGTGTCCTAATTTTTGTCACATGACTGTACATACAACAATTTATTTAATGTAGTTTAAAAAAATTTGTAGACCAATAAAATTCAATACAATTAATAAAATTTGTGTTGATAAAATTAATAAAATTAATAAAATGTATAAAATATTGACAGACTGAAAAAACTTTTCATTTTAACTGTATATAGTTGTTTTCAAGTTATTCTCTGTGTCTCTATATTCAAGACATAGTAAAAACCGCATCACACTCAAAAAACGCATATGCGTTTTTCATGCGTTTTGGGTGCGTTTTTTATGGATTTTGCTTCCCCTTATGTTTTTTAGTTATACCATATATATTATTTCCCAAGGGAGGGGATACTTTCCATTCTCCATATTCTTTTTATTCTTTTTTTTCTTTTTTTCTTTTTTTCTTAACTGAAGTCTCCTAAATGAGAGCGTAGGAGACTTCAGTTAAGAAAATAAGAAAAAAAGAAAAAAAAGAATAAAAAGAATATGGAGAATGGAAAGTATCCCCTCCCTTGGGAAATAATATATATGGTATAACTAAAAAACATAAGGGGAAGCAAAATCCATAAAAAACGCACCCAAAACGCATGAAAAACGCATATGCGTTTTTTGAGTGTGATGCGGTTTTTACTATGTCTTGAATATAGAGACACAGAGAATAACTTGAAAACAACTATATACAGTTAAAATGAAAAGTTTTTTCAGTCTGTCAATATTTTATACATTTTATTAATTTTATTAATTTTATCAACACAAATTTTATTAATTGTATTGAATTTTATTGGTCTACAATTTTTTTTAAACTACATTAAATAAATTGTTGTATGTATAAGGTGCATAGTCTATAGAAAAATACTGAGGTTATATCTGGTAAAAATTGAAAGAGGATAAGTCCATGTCGGGTTTTTGGTGGGATCTGTGGAAATAGAGTATTTAAAGAAGGGGGTAGTAGCATTCGTATCATAGCCACTGAGGAAGAGGGAGACCCCTCGAAACGCGTCTGGCTGGTCCTTGAGAGAGCGACGAACTACCCACCTAAAAAAACCCGAGCCGAGTCTAAGAGACTACTGAGTCAATAGAAAGACTTATGCGCTGGTCTGGATACGGCCGAAACAGAAATCGGTAGAAGGTATCGCGAGATTCCGCGACTCCAGCTGAGTGTTACTTGGAAGGCGAAACGAAAGTATACCACGTGGAACGCCGAGACCAGAGGACACGAAACAGCAACTAATAATTACCGGACGCAGCAAGCGCAATAACGGCAAAACTTTCAGAGCAGCCACACTCAGAAGACAAGGTAAGAGGGGTGAGGAAGAGGGGGACGCCCCAACAACCAAACCCTGTCTTGAGTTACCTTGTACCATCGTAAGTGTGGATGGCATATGCTGATAAAAATTGAAAGACTTTCTCTTTCTTGTACTAATAACATTGGATACATGTTATATGCAAACAAGTTTCAAGAAGATACTAAGTTACTGTAAAGTTTTCTACACTAATCCTTATCACCATTCCTTTTTTTGGAGAAGGACTTTTTTTACAGGAGAACTGCACTTATTTTTCACAATCTTATAATTATCTAATTTCACAGTCACAAGACACAGATATTTTTGCATATATTATCAACTTTCGGTATAATCTGATTTGTATATACTGTATATCCTTTTATGAATTCATCCATATAAGCGGATCCCGAACCTCAGTATATTATATATGTATTTTTAGTTATATTTATATTTATGTGTTTTAATGAATATAAAATAATTTCTATAGACATACCAAGCGGTGAGTGCCTGTATATTTTAGAACTCCAATAGAGTATAGGTAAAGTTCAGAAGTAACCAAGCCACTAAAGCCCAAGTTCAGTAAATAGTGTTATTAGTATGCACGAGTTATTGACACCTATGTAAGAGAGTTCTGCACTGTTCAACCAGGCATCAATGACCCAATCTGTGCAAACTAGCAAATCATTAAAACGAATCAATTTGCATATTGATTCAGTGAAGGGCCGCAATTAGATCAGCTGGTTGGTTTCTTACTAAACTGTCCAACTAATGCTTTTTGTGTAAGGATAATTAGTTTAGATGCCCAGCTTGTGGTCCGCTTGGGTATCAACAGAAAACCTAAAGGGCCCTTTTCAAGGGCCATGAATCGCATAGATTATCGCTAACGAGATTTCATTGTAACTAGTGATGGACGAAAATCGACCGGGTCACTGGATAAAAAATTTACTGTATGCTACTGGAGTAGAGGCCCCAAAAATTAGGCATAAACCTGACAGAAAGGGCCTTTTATGCCGCTGTATATACATAAGACAAGGACCATTCTTTGTTCTGGGTGGTGCCGGATTTGTGTGGCATGAGGAAATTCAATTACACGTGGTCGTCACAGGTGTTGAATTCCTCAGAGATCCATGCCTCATTCATTTTTAGAAATGTAAGGTAGTCCACACTGTCCTGAGCTAGGCAAGTGCGCTCATCGGTCCCCCCTACTACGCTGAACCTCCTTTCGGACAGGACACTTGATGAGGGGCAAGCCAAGAGTTCCAAAGCAAATTGTGCCAGCTCTGGCCATAGGTCAAGCCTGCATACCTGGTAGTCCAAGGGTTCCTTGCTTCACAGAGCGTCCACATCGGCCGTTAATCCGATGTAGTTGGTTACCTGTTGGTCTAGGCGTTCCCTGAAGCTGGATCTGGAGGGTGGCTGTCGATGGGTTGGCTGCAAGAATGATCTCATATCTGAAGTGACCAACACATCTTCAAATCGCCCTCTTCTTCCAGGCGCGGTAGTATTTGTACCTGTACCTGTTTCTCTGTGGGTGGAAATTCCTCTGCCAGCGCCTGCAACAGCAGAATGCAGCATCTCTCGCAGCAAGGCCTGGAAATGCTGCATTCTGACAGCCTTCTGTGATGCTGGTAACATGTCCGCCATTTTGTGTTTGTACCGGGGGTCTAAGTACATTGCCACCCAGTACGGGTCCTTGCCCTTTAGAAAAGAAACCAAGCTCCCCAGAACCTGTCCTGCTGCAGAGTTCGTACAGGTAGTTGTTAACGGCACGTTGCTGCTGGAGCAGCCTATCAAGCATATACAAGGTGGAGTTCCAGTGCATCGGACTGTCACAAATCAGACGTCTGAACGTCAGCAAGGTGAGCCATTACCGTGTAAGATCTAAAATGCCCAGAGATTTTCCTGGCCTGCGGCAAGGCGTCCTGTATTTGGCAATGAATCGCTGCATGACTAAGTTCAGCATGTCTGTCAATTTGCCCTGTTTCAGCACACTCAGCAGATTGGAACCGTTGTTGCACACCACTTTACCAACTGTCAAATTGAGCGGGGTTAGCCACTGATCGGCCCGTGACCGCAGGGCTATAAGCAGTGCAGGACTGCTGTGGCTCTTGGCTTCCAGGCACAACAGCCGCAGCGCAGCATGGCAACGTCTCACCTGGCACGTCGAATAGGTTCTGGGGAGCTTGGGGAGTGCAGCGGAAGAGGCGGTAGCAGTGGAAAAGGAGGAGTCAGCCGAGGAGGATGGAGTAGGAGGAGGAGAAGAAGAGGCAGGCCTGCATGCAATCCGTAGCGGTAACACCAAATCCATACGGGTGCCACGGATTACATGCTTGACGGCTGTCAGAAGGTTCACCCAGTGGGCAGTAAAAGTTATGCACCTTCCCTGCCCATGTTTGCTAGACCATGTGTCTGTGGTCAGATGTATCTTGGCACCGACACTGTGTGCCAGAGATATATATTTACTTGCCGCTTAACGTGGCCATATACCGTAGCTCTGGGATGCCCTTTTTTGAGAAATATTTCCTTCTAGGGACCTTCCATTGCGGTGTGCCAATGGCCACAAATTTTCTAAAGGCCTCTGAGACCACCAGTTTATATGGCAGTAGTTGCAGGCTAGCAATTCCGACAAGCCAGCGATCAGCTGTTGAGCAAGAGGGTTATCCAGCATCATCAACTTTTTATGCTCGAATATTTGGCCCATGGAAGCCTGCCTTCTTCCAGATGAATGCGACGACAGCACGGTGGAAGGTGGATTAGAGGACAAATGGGTTGACAGAGGAGAATGAGAAGAGGCAGGATGTGGAGCGCCAGGCTCGGTGATGGGAGGCCAGTTGCCCTTTTAAAGCGGTTGTCCGGTCCCAAAATCTAAATTCTTTTTATTTGCTCCTAACACCCCCTCACCATGCATACATATGCCCCAATACCTGTTTTTCATGTCTGAGCTTTCCTTCCACCCTGGAAGACATCAGACTACTCAGGCAGATCTGATTACTTTCTCCCTTTGTTTTGTTGAATACATAACTTTATTGATACACAAGCCTGGCTGCACTGCACAGTGATGAAGCTGGCCACGCCCCCTCACTGCTCTGTCTGCAGCCACACTCACTACAACTCCTGTGTCTATCTTTCTACACCCAGAATGAATCTACTTCTCACCCAGTGTCTAAATCCCATTACTGACCGTCCACAGGCTCTGCCCTCACATGTGTATCTAATCCTATCCTGTGTGATACAGTCTGCTGAGCTGTGTATCTAATCCCATCACTGACCATCCACAGGCTTTTCCTTTATCATCTCCAGAGTGTGAAAAACAGCTTGAATCAGCAAGCGTATGCTATCACATCTGTATCTAATCCTTTCCTGTTTGTGTGCCTGATACACATCCTGTTGTGTGGGATACTGCCTGCTGAAGTGTGTATTTAATCCCATTTTGTATGATACTGCCTGCTGAAATGTATATCTAATCCCATCTTCTATAATACAGCCTGCTAAACTGTGTATCTAATTCCATCTTGTATGATCCTGCCTGCTGAGCGGTGTATCTAATCCCATTTTGTATTAGACAGCCTGCTGAGTGGTGTATCTAATTCTATCTTGTATGATCCAGCCTGCTGAGCTGTGTATCTAAACCCTTATGCACACGACCGTATCCATTTTGCGATCCGCATTTTTTGCAGTCCCATTGAGTTCTATGGATTTGAGTTCTCATTTTGAAGACCAGAATATGTTCTGTCTTTACTGGAATTGACATACGGCTGTAAAAAACACTGATGACGACCATGTGCTTTCCACATCCGTATGTCAGTTTTGCGAAATATAGATGAATACAGATACAGATAAAATGTGAATCGCACACAGAGAGTAACCTTATTTAGTGGATCCGCGACTTGCAGACTGCAAAACAGATACTGTACTGTGTACAAGCCCCATCTCATATACTCAGCTCCCATAACAATGACATCCACAGTACCACCATAACAGTGACATCCACATAGTGACATCCACAGCGCCACCATACCAGTGACATCCACAGCGCCCCCATAACAGTTACGTCCACAGTGCCCCCATAACAGTTACGTCCACAGTGCCTCATAACAGTTACGTCCACAGTGCCCCCATAACAATGACATCCACAGCGCTCCCATAACAGTGAAATCCACAGTGTCCCCATAACAGTGACATCCACAGTGCCCCCATAACGGTGACATCCACAGTGTCCCCACTATGCCATGCAGTGCCCCCTTGTTTGCCATCCAGTGCCCCTGTTTGCCATCCAGTGCCTCCTTGGGGGGCCATCCAGTGCCTTTTTGGGCCATCCAGTGCCCCCATTGTGTCATCCAGTGCCCCACTTGTGCCATCAATTGACCCCCTTGTGCCATACAGTTCTCTTATTGTGCCAACCATTGCCTTCTTGTGCCATCCATTGCCCCATGTGCCATCCTGTCACCGCCAGACATCTGAGAAGCTCTGACAGACGTTCTTCAGACGTCGTTTTGTCATCTTGTTTCCCTTTCTCAGCTGTCATCTAGTTGCACTGATTGCATCCCTTTAAATCCCCTCCCATACTGCATCACTTTGCGGTTTATACAACTTCCTGGAGTGTGTACATGCTGGATGCTACAACTGATGCTTCTACAGATAAGTCTGTTCATTTATTTGTGTTTTCCTGTATTCTTGATCCTAGGTGACCCTGACTCCCTCCGTATTAAGTGTAGGGAGCTGGTGGTCGGGTCCCCTCACTATTATAGGGTGTTCAGGTGTCATACAGTCGAGGCACCAGGGCATGCAATTTTCTATCATAGAGATCTTTGCATGGGCTGAGAAGACAGGGAAAGTTTCAGGGCTTAAATAGGGGTCACCCTTTTGTTCCTTAGTTTCGGATCAAGCCAGTCGGATCCTAATTTGTAACTTCTTGTTTTCTGTTACACCATCCGTGACATTATAAACCGCCAAAACCGTCTCAAGCATGGATCTGGTTTCACTTTTGACTGAACACATGCAGGGTCTTTCATTGGAGGTAGCAGATCTCCGTAAAACTGTATCTCAGTTTCATGTGATCGGTTCAGCTTGCGTTCATGGAGTTTGTTCTGAGCCTAAGATCTCGCTCCCGGATACGTTCTCAGGGGGTAGTGAGAATTTTGTTGTTTTAGAGAGGCTTGCAAACTCAATTTTCGCCTACTTCCCCATTTCTCTGGTGATGAGGAGCAGTGGGTGGGGATCATCATCTCGCTGCTCAGGGATAACGCTCAGTCTTGGGCCTTTTCGCTGCCGGTGGGGGCACGGCCCCTCCATTCAGTGGATGAATTTTTTTTAGCCCTGGGTCAGATATATGATGATCCGGATCGTATTGCTCTGGCTGAGTCTAGACTACGTCTTTTATGCCAGGGTAAACAGTCCGCAGAGATATACTGTTCAGAATTTCGGAGATGGGCAGCTGATACTGGTTGGAATGATGCTGCACGCCGAAGTCAATTTTGCCATGGTCTTTCAAAGGGATTGAAAGATGCATTTGCCTTTCATGAGAGACCTACCTCCTTGGACTCTGCCATGTCTTTGGCCGTTCGTATTGACAGGCGTCTTAGAAAGAGGGGAGATCACTCCTTCCTGTCATACTCAGTCCAAGGACAGTGCGGCGGTCTCATTCAATGCGCAGGGGTCTCAGTCTCTCTCAATCCTCTCTGAGCAGGAGCCCATGCAGCTGGGTTTGCTTGCCTCTGACAATAGAAGATTCAGCTCTCAGAGGAGGGTTTGTTTCTGTTGTGGAGGTATAAATCATTTGGCAAATGTTTGTCTAGGACAGGCAACCTCAAACTGCGGCCCTCCAGCTGTTGTAAAACTACAACTCCCACAATGCCCTGCTGTAGGCTGATACCTGTAGGCTGTTCAGGCATGCTGGGAGTTGTAGTTTTGCAACAGCTGGAGGGCCGCAGTTTGAGGATGCCTGCTCTAGGAGATTCAGGCAGTTTTTTGAGAGTAATAAAGAAACAAAAAGAAAAAAATCCTCTAAAAACGTTCCATCTGTTACTATTGGCAAGGTTGATGCGGAAGATGAAGGTTTTCCGTTTGCTTGTAGTTCCCATTTTGTCCTACCTGCCAGGGTGGCGCTAGAGAGCAAGAACATTTTTTGTGAGATTTTTGTAGATAGTGGAGCAGCTGTCAATCTTATTGATAATCAATTTGCTATAACACATGGTTTCCAGGTAGGCACTTTGGGAAAGGATATACCTGTTTTTGCTATTGATTCCGCTCCACTTTCTCAGAAATCGTTAAAGGGCATAGTTCACAATATCCGTTTGATTGTGATTGATACTCATGTTTAGGATGTGTCATGTTTCGTCCTAAACGGGTTGCCTACTCCTCTAGTGTTGGGGCTACCCTGGCTCACTAAACATAACCCCACCATTGATTGGCAAGCGAGGCAAATAAATGGTTGGAGTGACTTTTGCAGAGAGAATTGCCTCACGACATCTGTTTCAGAGGTTTCTACTAAGACTGTACCATCTTTTCTCTCTGAATTTTCAGATGTGTTTTCTGAGAGTGGTGTTCAGGAGTTGCCCCCTCACAGGGAGTACGATTGCCCTATTAATCTCATCCCAGACGCCAAGCTGCCTAAATCTCGTTTATACAATCTCTCCCAACCTGAAAGGGTCGCTATGCGTGCTTATATCTCTGAGAGTCTGAGAAAGGGACACATACGACCCTCGAAGTCACCTGTTGCCGCTGTTTTTTTCTTTGCTAAGAAAAAAGATAGTTCTTTAAGACCATGTCTGGATTTCGGGGAGCTGAACAGTATCACAATTCGTGACCCTTATCCGCTTCCTCTGATCCCGGACTTGTTTAACCAGATTGTTGGGGCTAATGTTTTTTCCAAGTTGGATCTAAGAGGGGCATACAACCTGGTCAGGGTCAGAGAAGGAGACGAATGGAAGACGGCCTTCAATACCCCTGAGGGCCATTTTGAGAATTTGGTTATGCCTTTTGGTTTGATGAATGCTCCAGCTGTCTTTCAGCATTTTGTGAACAGCATTTTTTATCATTTAATGGGGAAATTTGTACTAGTGTATCTAGATGACATTTAGATTTTTTCTCCTGATTTCAAAACTCATAAGGACCACCTACGTCAGGTCTTGCTCATCCTGCGGGAGAATAAATTGTATGCTAAACTGGAAAAATGTGTGTTTGCGGTTCCAGAAATTCAATTTCTGGGGTTTCTTCTCTCCGCTTCTGGTTTTCGCATGGACCCTGAGAAGGTCCGCGCTGTGATTGAGTGGGAGTTTCCTGAGAATCAGAAGGCGCTGATGCGTTTTTTGGGCTTTGCCAATTATTACAGGAAGTTTATTTTGAATTATTCCTCTGTTGTTAAACCACTCACTGATATGACTAGAAAGGGGGTAGATTTTTCCTCCTGGTCGGTAGAGGCGCGTAAGGCCTTTTCTAGTATCAAGGAGAGTTTTGCTTCCGCTCCCATCTTGGTACAACCTGATATCTCTCTGCCCTTCATAGTTGAGGTGGACGCTTCTGAAGTGGGTGTGGGTGCGGTCTTGTCTCAGGGTCCCTCTCCTGCCAAATGGCGACCGTGTGCCTTTTTCTTGAAGAAACTCTCCTCCGCAGTGAGAAATTACGATGTGGGAGATAGGGAGTTGTTGGCCATCAAGTTAGCTTTTGAGGAATGGCGCCATTGGCTAGAGGGAGCCAGACACCCTATTACTGTGTTTACCGACCATAAGAATCTGACCTACTTGGAGTCAGCCAAGCGTCTGAACCCGAGACAGGCCAGATGGTCTTTGTTCTTTTCAAGGTTTAATTTTGTTGTCACGTTCTGCCCTGGGGTTAAGAATGTGAAGGCGGATGCTCTGTCACGTTGTTTTCCGGGAGGTGGGAATTTTGAAGACCCGGGTCCCATTTTGGCTGAAGGTGTGGTGGTCTCTGCTCTTTATCCTGAATTGGAGGCAGAGGTTCAGGCAGCCCAGGCAGAGGCTCCTGATCTTTGTCCTCCTGGGAGGTTGTTTGTGCCTCTCGCTTTAAGACACAAGATTTTTAAGGAGCACCACGATACTGTCCTTGCTGGGCACCCGAGGTTAGAGCCACAGTGGATCTCATCACTCGGAGATTCTGGTGGCCAGCGCTTCGTAAGTCGGTTGAGGGTTTTGTGGCAGCCTGCGAGACCTGCGCTCGTGCCAAAGTCCCTCATTCACGGCCATCAGGTCCCCTTCTTCCGTTACCCATTCCTTCCCGTCCTTGGACACATCTGTCCATGGACTTCATTATGGATCTGTCTCGTTCCTCGGGGAAGACTGTGATTCTGGTGGTGGTGGACCGTTTTAGCAAAATGGCCCATTTCATTCCTTTTCCTGGCTTGCCCAATGCTAAGATGCTGGTGCAGGCATTTATTGATCACATTGTCAAATTGCATGGTATTCCTTCAGATATAGTCTCTGATAGGGGCACGCAGTTTGTTTCCAGATTCTGTAAGGCTTTCTGTTCTCGCTTGGGGGTTCGGTTGTCATTCTCTTCTGCTTTCCACCCGCAGTCGAATGGCCAGACAGAGCGCGTCAATCAGAATCTGGAGACATATCTGTGCTGTTTTCAGAATCAGGAGGATTGGTGTTCTTTTTTGTCCCTTGCTGAGTTTGCTTTAAATAACCGTCGTCAGCAGTCCTCTGATAAGTCAGCATTTTTTGGTGCATATGGGTTTCATCCGCAGTTTGGGACATTCTCTGGAGAGGGGTCTTCTGGTTTACCTGATGAGGAGAGATTCTCCTCGTCTTTGTCATCTATTTGGCAAAAGATTCAGGATAATCTAAAGAGCATGAGTGAGAGATATAAGCGTGTGGCGGATAAGAGACGTGTGCCTGGTCCGGACCTGAATGTTGGTGATCTGGTGTGGTTGTCTACTAAGAATATCAAATTGAAGGTTCCCTCCTGGAAGTTGGGTCCTAAGTTTATTGGGCCTTACAAAATCTTGTCCGTCATCAATCCTGTTGCCTTGATCTTCCTCCGACTTGGAAGATCCATAATGTTTTTCATAAGTCCCTATTAAAACCTTATGTCCAACCCATTGTACCCTCCTCTTTGCCTCCTCCTCAGATTGTGGTTGATGGTAATCTTGAATTTCAGGTCTCTAGGATTGTGGATTCTCGTGTTGTCCGCGGTTCTCTCCAGTACCTCGTTCATTGGGAGGGTTATGGTCCTGAGGAGAGGATGTAGGTCCCAGTGACGGACATTAAGGCCACTTGTCTCATCAGGGCTTTCCATAGGTCCCATCCTGAGAAGGTGGGCTCTGAGTGTCCGGAGTCCACTTGTAGAAAGAGGGGTACTGTCACCACCAGACATCTGAGAAGCTCTGACAGACGTTCTTCAGAACCTCCTGCTTGAGGTTCTTTTGTTTTGCTTTCGTTTTGTCATCTCGTTTCCCTCTCTCAGCTGTCATCTAGTTGCACTGATTGTATCCCTTTAAATCCCCTCCCATACTGCATCACTTTGCGGTTTATACAACTTCCTGGAGGGTCCCCTCACTATTATAGGGTGTTCAGGTGTCATACAGTCGAGGCACGAGGGCATGCACTTTTCTATCATAGAGATCTTTGCATGGGCTGAGAAGACAGGGAGAGTTACAGGGCTTAAATAGGGATCACCCTTTTGTTCCTTAGTTTCGGATCAAGCCAGTCGGATCCTTATTTGTAACTTTTTGTTTTCTGTTACACCATCCGTGATACATCCGTTTCTCCCATTGTGCCATTCATTACCCACTTGTGCCATCCAGTGCCCCCCTTGTGCCATCCAGTGCCTCTTTGTGCCATCCAGCACCCCATATTTTGCCATCCAGTGCCCCCTTGTTTGCCATCCAGTGCCCCCAGTTTGCCATCAACAGGTCTATGTGACATGCACAGTATAGCGATCAGCCTCTGTGGCTGATCGCTATGCTGTCACTACTGCACAGCGCTTACATCGTGCTGTGCAGGTGTCAGTACAGGCTTCACATAGAAGCCTGTACGATACAGAGACTGGTGGCCAGCCGGCGGTCCTGCACATGCGCACTAGCATTCAGCCTAGTGCGCTGTGAAGACTGCCGGACAGCGCTTTCTCCAGCAGGAGGCGGTAACGCCACTCGTGAAGATCCGTCTCCTGCTGGAGAAATAAAGAGAACACAGGAAGAGAAGAAGACGGACTTCAGCCAGAGGATAGAAAATCCATCAGGAGGGATCACATGACCGGGAGGTGGATCTCCAAACTGGCTGCACTGGGGAAGTTAAGTATAAGCCCAGTAACCTTCCCTTTACAGGTTAGATTTAGCCAGCAATTATTAGGTTTGGACCAGAGAACCCCTTTAAGGCGGTCGTCCCTAGGTGAGTGTTGGGCTTACTGCAATTTATGCATTGATAGCACAGGCTGCAGATAGCAACACTATTGTCAGCAGCTGACACATTAAAAAAAGCCCACACTTCCGAGCCATGTGCCGGCGTTCTGGGAGCGCAAGATGTGACCGTGCATGGTGGATGGCTCGCTCCAGATACATTTGCAGTCTGCTTTTTGCCTCCTGTGCACTGCGAGTTCTGCCTGCTTCTCCTCCTTCTTCTCCCTCTTCTCCCTATCTGTTGCTCCATCTCTCCCTCTGAACTCCCCTCCTCTTCCTCTCTTGTGGGCACCCATGTGACGTCCATCGACACGTCATCATCGTCACCACTACTGACATTAGAGATCTCGGAGTAGGCAGCAACAGCGGGGACCACCCTCCTTGGGCTGATCTGGGTACTGTCGTCAGACCGCTGGGTGGTGGCCGTTGCTACCTCCTCTTCCTCATCCGATGCCAAGAATGGCTGAGCATCGGTAAGGTCTGGGAATGGATGGGAAAATAATTCTTTAGACTTGAGTGGAGGTTCTATGGTGGTGGTGGTGGTGTCTTTTGGGGTGCACACAGCAGAGTGTGGAGGGTGCAGATACAGAGGATGAGGAGGGTGCGTCCTTTGATGCAATTGCAAGCACCTTCTTTAACTTCCCACTTAGGCTCCGGCCTGGTGCATCTGCCCGACCCTACCACCCCCTCTTCCTCTGCCTGCCATTTTCAAAATGACCCTGTGCCATAGTCCCTAGTGAAGAGTAGTGTTTGTGGAAGCAGGTATATCGCAGGCCTCAATCAGAATTTGGTGAAAACCGGTATATCAATCCCCTTAAGCAGTATTTTGTGGAAGCAGGTGTCTCGCAGGCTTCAATCAATATTTGGTGGAAGCAGGTATCTCGCAGGCCTCAATCAGTATTTTGTGGAAGCAGGTATCTTGCAGGCCTCAACCAGTATTTGGTGGAAGCAGGTATATCGCACCCTTCAATCAGTATTTTGTGGAAGCAGGTATATAGAACCCCTTAATCAATATTTGGTGGAAGCAGGTATATCGCACCCCTCAATCAGTATTTTGTGGAAGCAGGTATATCGAACCCCTTAATAAGTATTTTGTGGAAGCAGGTATTTCGCAGGCCTCAATCAGTATTTGGTGGAAGCAGGCATATAGAACCCCTTAATCAGTATTTTGTGGAAGCAGGTGTATCGCAGGCCTCAATCAGTATTTGGTGGAAGAAGGTATATCAATCCTCTTAATCAGTATTTTGTGGAAGCAGGTATATCGCACCCCTCAATCAGTATTTGGTGGAAGCAGGTATATCTAACCCCTTAATCCAGCGGTCCCCAACCGCCAGGCCACGGCCCGGGCCCTGGAGAATTGTTTGCCGGGCCGCGGCGATCAGGGAAGTCTTTAACGCTGTGCTAATGAAGCGCTTCCATTATGGAAGTGATTCATTAGTACAGAAGGACCAGGAAGTGGTGAAGGATCTGTACTCACCACTTCCTGGTCCTCGGCTCGGCTATCGGCTGTGCAGGGCTGCGCACAGCGTGAGGTCTCTCTGTGACCTCACACCGTGCGCCACGATACACAGCCGACAGCAGAATGAATGAGAGGTAAGTGTTTTTTTTAATATTTTATTTGCACTGGGGGCTGATGGCTGACCGGGGGACATTGGGCAGACATGAGGGGCTAATGGGGGGCTTATGGCTGACATGAGGGGCTAATGGGGGCTTATGGCTGACATGAGGGGCTAATGGGGGGCTTATGGCTGACATGAGGGGCTAATGGGGGGCTTATGGCTGACATGAGGGGCTAATGGGGGCTTATGGCTTACATGAGGGGCTAATGGGGGGCTTATGGCTGACATGAGGGGCTAATGGGGGCTTATGGCTGACATGAGGGGCTAATGGGGGCTTATGGCTGACATGAGGGGCTAATGGGGGCTTATGGCTGACATGAGGGGCTAATGGGGGCTTATGGCTGACATGAGGGGCTAATGGGGGCTTATGGCTGACATGAGGGGCTAATGGGGGCTTATGGCTGACATGAGGGGCTAATGGGGGCTTATGGCTGACATGAGGGGCTAATGGGGGCTTATGGCTGACATGAGGGGCTAATGGGGGCTTATGGCTGACATGAGGGGCTAATGGGGGGCTTATGGCTGACATGAGGGGCTAATGGGGGGGCTTATGGCTGACATGAGGGGCTAATGGGGGCTTATGGCTGACATGAGGGGCTAATGGGGGCTTATGGCTGACATGAGAGGCTAATGGGGGCTTATGGCTGACATTGGGGGGGTTTATGGCTGACATTGGGGGGGTTTATGGCTGACATTGGGGGCTGATAGATGGCTAAAGGTTTGGGGGTCTGATCTGAGGTTTGATTAACATTGGGGGTCTGATTGCTGGTCTGACCTGAGGTGTAATGAAAAAAATGTTTTTCTGGGGGGCGGAGCCAGCGCCGGTCTGTGATGGCCGCTTGATTCTGAGCTCCGTGTTACAGATTGTTCATAGCACCAATCTTTCGCCCTACACCTGAAAATGGTAAAAATAAGCAACCCCAAGGCTGGGGAACACCCAAGCTCCAACAAAAGCCATGCTCAAGGTGGTGACATGGACAGATTCGTTAAGAAAGCGGCCGCAGCGTTCGTCGCTCGAGACTCCAAGATGGCGCTGGTCCAACAACAGAAAGCTTGCCAGCAAGACAAGTCGGATGAAGAAAGTGACACCAAGGAGCTGCAAGGTAGGGGGGCCCTCCCGATCACTAGAAATTACCTAAAGAACACTTTAAATAAGGCTCTGGAGCCCTTGCTCAGTGAATTCGCCGCAATGCGCCAGGATATGAGGCAAGTGGGTAATCGAGTCAAAGCGCTCAAGAACAACCAGGCCCTGATATTGGAGCATCAGAGGGCTACAACAAGTTCATTCCGAAAATGCGGCACCTACCTGAATGAGATGCAGAATGCTTTAGAAGATCAGGAAAATAGGGGCCGCCGGAACAACCTGCGTATAAGAGGGATCCCTGAATCCGTTCTGCCTGGTCACATTCCTGTTGCAATCATCTCCCTCTGCTCCTCTCTTCTTGGCCCTGAATTTGCTCTAGAGATCACGATTGAGAGGGCTCACAGAGCTCTGCGGCCCAAGCCTAAAGTGGATGAGCCCCCAAGGGATATCATTTGTAAATTCCTGAATTTTCAGGTCAAATCAGCAGTTCAGGAGGCCGCCAGAAATAGATCTGACATATTGTTTTAAGGAGCACTAGTGTCAATATACCAAGATCTTGCCCCCTCTACCTTGAAGAAGCGCAAACACCTTAAACCACTAACAGAATGGCTGCGGGCTAACAGAATCCTATATAAATGGAATTTTCCCTTTGGACTTTCTTTTTCACAAGGAGGCCGCCGCTTCAACATTACCTCCCATGCAGATTTAGACGCTGTCTATGATCATCTTCAAATCTCTCCCCTGCAAATAGAAAACTGGGAGCAGTTCCAAGACCTCTTCGCCTTACCTGAAGTTCCAGATGTGGCAGCCTTCACCTTACAACATACTCCCAAGGCCCATAAAGTGGGGAAGAGGAGCCGACAACTGACCCCCAATTTTCCCCCTTGCTTTACACCGGTGGGTCAAACCCCACACCATGTTATGTTATGATTATTTGTTTTGTTCTCACTGTTTCCCTTGTCCCAGTGTTTTATTTTAGGTACCTGACACAGCCATCCTTGATCTCTCTGAAGGACATGCAGGTTGATGGGGATCCGACTTCTCCTTCGGGTGGGGTGGGGCTATCCATGATCGTGTGTGTTATTTCCTGGGGGACCAGCACACTTTATACTCCTCTGCTTACAATAACAATTGATCATGGCTGATATTCATATAGCTTCCTATAATGTGAAGGGCTTCAACTCACCCTCTAAGAGAAGCCAGATTTTCTCCATTCTGTGTAAGGAGGGTGCGGATGTGCTGCTCCTCCACGAGATACATTTCAGGTTCAATCACTACCCCAATATGGAATTCTCTCATTACCCCCTTTGGTTCCATTGTGGAGGGGCCACTGCCTCGTCCGGAGGAGTAAGCATCGGATTTAAGAGGAAAATACCTTTCAAACCCATTACCCATCTTCAGGACCCGGAGGGCAGATTTATTATGGTTAAAGGTCACATAGGTCCCCAAATGTATTCCTTTATTAACCTGTATGTCCCTAATACTAATCAAGCAAGATGGCTCTCTTCCATTGCTCAAACAATTTCCTCTTTTAAGGAAGGTATAGTCGTATTGGGAGGAGATCTTAACTTGGCCCTCGACCTTCAGATAGACTCCTCCTCACATAAAACTCCCCATTCTAGACGCTCCTTAAAATTTATTAAGAACATTTTTGGGGATTTCCATTTAGTGGATGTCTGGCGCACCCTCTATCCCAACACCCTAGATTACACATTCTACTCACACGTTCATTGTTCGTATCACCGTATAGACTACCTCTTCGTCTCCAAAGAACATCTTCAATTATGCCAAAAGGCCAATATTGGGTCTATCCATCTATCAGACCATGCACCTATATACCTTAGGATAGCCTCTCCTATGAGAAAAACCAAAAGTTTTAACTGGAGACTGAACAAGTCCATCTTAGATAAATCCGAATACACTAAAAAAAGTAGCCACATTATTAGACGAATATTTTAAATTAAATTCCCTTCTTGAATTGTCTCCCCAAGTCGTATGGGACGCTCATAAACCTTTTATTAGAGGTGAGTTTATTAGTATCGGTTCCCAGTTGAAAAAACTTAGGGAGGGCAAGGTGAACCAATTTTCGCTTCAACAAAAATAGCCGCTCAATTTAGAGATTTTTATGAAGCCCTTTACAATATCCCTTCCTCCTTCTCCTCAACAGTTCATTCTTCATTAGTTGACACATTTCTAGACTCCACGTCCTGCCCGAACCTGTCTACAGCTCAAAAACAATCTTTGGAGGCTCCATTTACCATCGATGAGCTATCCATAGCTTTAGCTCAAATGCCCCAGGGTAAAAGTCCAGGGCCGGATGGCCTGCCCGCCTCCTATTACAAAACTTTTAAGAAACAACTCCTGCCTCACTTGCTTACTGTATGCAACCAAACCTTGCAAAACGTCCCCCTATCCAGAGACATTACGATTGCCCATATAGCTTTAATTCCTAAAGAGGGGAAGGACTCTAAACTATGTGCTAATTATAGGCCTATATCTCTACTTAACATTGATCCTAAGCTATTAGCGAAACTTCTGGCCAATCGTTTGGCAGTCCTTCTCCCTCTTTTGGTGCATATGGACCAGGTAGGCTTTGTATGCAACAGGGAGGGCAGAGACAACACTGCCAGAGTCATTAATGTACTCTGCCATGCCAAACACACTTCCTCTCCTCTAGTACTGCTCAGCACCGACGCTGAAAAAGCGTTCGACCGCATAAATTGGAACTACTTAAGTCATGTTTTAGAGTTTTTTGGCCTGCCTGGTCCATATATTAAAGCAGTATTCGCTATGTACGAGCAGGCTACAGCACGTGTCATGGTTAATGGTGATCTCTCCTCCCCCTTTCAAATCCACAACGGAACACGGCAGGGATGCCCCTTATCTCCCCTCTTATTCATCTTAGCAATGGAACCCCTTCTAGCAAAACTTAGGGCGGACACTGAGATTGAAGATGTGTTATTGGGGGGCAGAAGTCACAAACTAGCTGCCTTTGCGGACGATGTCATGATCATGACCTCCAATCCCAGAGTTTCCCTCCCTTTAATTCAGGAGCATCTAAAAAATTACAGTGATGTTTCTGACTTTAAGATTAACGAAAATAAATCTATCATACTAAGCACTGGCCTATCCCCACAACTTAAATGGAGAATTCCCCATTTAATTGGTCCTCCCCAACCATTACCTATTTAGGAGTACAAATCAGCCCAAACATTTCTGATCTTTTCTCACTCAATTTTACTCCCTTAAAATCTTCCTTATTCACAGCCCTGGATAAACTTAACAAATCAGCTCCGACCCTTTCGTGGTTTGGTAGGAAAAATCTCCTTTCTTCCCTCATCACCCCTCGTCTCACCTACCTCCAACAAGTCCTCCCAATTCCTATCCCAAAATCTTACTATACTTCACTAAAACAAAGATTTAGTTCATTCATATGGAATGGTAAGAGAGCTAGACTCTCCTATTCCTTCCTGTCTCGTTCACGCTCGACAGGCGGAATTGGTCTCCCAGACCCTGAACTTAATGGAAGGCCATATCAATGTCTAGAGTCATCGACTGGCTGAGGAACTCAAATAGCAAGTCTTGGGTGGCTTTAGAACAAAGCATCATTGGCATGCCAGCTCATGCAGTATGCTTAGGCTATTATACCCCTCCCCCTATCAGCCTTCAACCATACCCAATAATTAGAGCTACTATTGAAGCCTGGAAATGGTGGAACCGCTTGCATTGTTCGGTCCCTTTTCCTTCTCCTCTTATCACAATCAGTGATATTTTGGGTTCTGCCTCTTCTGGACCTCGTAACACCTTCTCTAAATCAATCAGATCATCAACGGTGCCAATCTCACATTTTTTGGAGCCCCAATGCTTAATGTCTTTGTCTGACTCCATTAAATCCATTCTAAACCCGCAGCCCTGCGACCTTACCCTCATCCCACTTATCATGGCCTTCATTCGTAAAAATAATACAAATGGTGATCTCTTACGTCCTCTCAACTGGTTTGAAGCTTTAATAGCAAATCCAAATCCCCCGAAAAAGCCTATCTCACTTATCTACAACAAACTGAGATCCCCTCCCCTAATTTTCAAACCGGCCTTTATCCGTCACTGGGAGAAGGAAACGGGTCTAGACCTCCCTTTTCAAATCCTTCCTTCACTATTTGAATCCCCTCATAGGTCATCCAGGTGCGTCAGGGCCCAGGAAAATGGCTGCAAAATTTTGTCACAATGGTATATTACGCCAGTCAAGTCAGCACGCTTCACTAGACCCTCCTCTAATAAGTGCTGGAGATGCCAAGAGGACGTAGGCACTTTCCTCCATATGTGGTGGTTGTGCCCCCCTATAAACAATTGGTGGAAAGAGATATTTCAAACATGCAATCAAATATGTTCCTCGGACGTAGCTACTTCCCCATATGGGGCATTGCTTTCCCTTTTTACTAACAACACTGCACCTTTTCCCTCTTTCCTCTTTAAACAGCTCTTGTTGGCGGCATGCCTTCTGATTCCCACATTTTGGCTACAAACAAATATACCCACGATAGAACAATGGAGGCTTAAGGTAGACCAAGTTTACCGATTTAAAGAACTTGCCTCATGGGAATCACGAACACACATAACATTCATGAAAAGATGGGCTCAATGGACAAAATACAGGTTTCCATCTCCCTCTCCAATATTGGGCTAGAAGGGGGAATCAATATACCTTGTGTTATACCAGATCCTTCCCTTCCGGTTTAGAGCTAACGAAGAATCTAGGGGTTCTGTGTCTACATTTAAATTCACTTTTTCACTCTTTTCGAGAGGGGCGGCGTGATGACGTGAGGGACACGTCTCGCTCTCCCTTTGCGCTAGCCTCCTCCCTCCATGTCTCTGAGCCGAAACAGCTGATGCCCTGAGGCTGAGCTCCGGCGCGGCTTACCTTCCTTTCCTGCTCTGCTGGTTTGTCTCCCGACGGCTCGTCTGTTGCTGGCTGAAGGTGGTTCTCTTGGTCTGTGGTTTCGGCTGGTCCTGGGGGTCCCCTGGTCTTCTCCTTCAGCGGCTTCTGGTTCTGGTTCTCTGCCCTGGTGTGCGGTGGTTGCCGGCGCTTGCCTGAGCCGGCGGTTTTCTTTTTTTCTTCTACAAGTTCGTTGCCTGCCCTCTGCTGGTGGTTCCTGGAACTTCATCCTCGTTTCTCCCTGCTACTTTCTTCCTGCCTGGTCCGGGTCTCTGCCTTGCCGCTGGAGCCAAGTACTTCGCGGCTCGCGGATTCTCTGGCCCATCTACTATCCGGACGACCAGCATCTATTACCCGGTGACCTGTAAAGACTCCTTGTTTCCTCTCTTCTGGCTGGCCCTGGATTTCCTGCTTGATCCGCGGCGCACATTGGGACCTTGAGCGTACTGGACACGTGAGAAATATTGTTATCCGCCAATTGTGACTTTATTTTTTGTCTTTTGTTTTTTTTTTTTTGCTAACCCTCCTGCTAAACGGGTGCAGATTTTTTGGTCTTGTCCCTTTCCTCTCGTGTAGTTTGGAGGAGGGGGGGATAGAAGAGAGGAAAAGGGGGGGGGGAAAGAAAAGGAAAGGAAAAAGAAAGGAAAAAGAGGAAAAGGGGAAGAAAGGAAAAAAAAGGAAAAAAGAAGGAAAAAAAAAAAAAAAAAAAAAAAAAGGAGAAAGGAAAAGAAAAAAATAGGACAGAGAAAAAGAGCAAGGGAAAGAGGGAAAGAAAGAAAAAGGGAAGAAAAAATGCCCCCAAAACGACGGTCGGTGGATTCCTCTGTAGCGAAGATGGCGTCTAAGACTCCCGAGAATAAGATCGATAAATTTTTGAAATCACCTTTCCCAAATGAAAAGAATATAGCTAAGACAAAATTGTCTGCTAATTTGAAGAAACCCGTGAAAATCCCCCAAACTGATGAATCCTCTGATGGTGAATCAGTGGAGGCAGGTCAGGTGCTAGATGAGGGGAGTCTCTCTGCACAAACGGAAGCCGCACAAACGCGAACTGAACTTGACCCTTTAGTTTTGAATAAAATTTTGGGCACCGTAGAAAATAACGGCACATTAGTGCAAGGGATGTCTATTCAGCTGGGTTCGGTGCAGAGCGATATTTCCTTAATAAGAGAAGATCTAGTAAATATCCGGGACCGGGTCCAGAATGTGGAAAAAATTGTGGACTCTTTGCAAACTGATATAGATATTTTAAAATCCAAAACCGCTCTGTTAGCTTCAGAAAATCAATCACTACAAAATAAGCTGGAAGATCTAGAAAATAGGGCAAGGCGAAACAATGTTCGTATAATTGGTTTTCCAGAAGGGGCTGAAGGCCGACAGCTAGAGGAACAACTTAAAGACGTAGTTTTGAACAATCTGGGTAGTGATTATTTTTCCTCTATGTTTCAAATAGAAAGAGCCCACCGAATACCAGGAGGGAAATCTATCCCAGGGAGGCCGCCGCGAGCAATTTTAATGAAATTATTATTATCTGCCGATAGAGACATGATATTGAGAAGAGCAAGAGAGTGCACACCTATTGAATACCAGGGCACTAAACTGCTTTTTTTTCCGGACTTTGCTCGGCAGACTCAGGAAAAAAGAAGAAACTTTATAGAGATAAAGAAACGCTTGGCGTCTAAAGATATTAAATATTCTCTACAATATCCAGCAAAATTAAGAGTGATTTATAACGGGATTTCGCAATTTTTTGAAAAACCACAACAAGCGTTAGACTGGATGGAGCAAACGGGCATATGAAATTGTGTAACATTATCATGGAGGGGAGGTGGGGTTAGGGCAAGGGAGAATGGCCGGAGGTTAGAGGTTTGCTGATTAGATCGGGCGGACCAACGGGAAGGGGGGGGGGGGGGGAGGGGCCAACCCACCTTGCAGGTATGGATTTTTTTTTTTTTTTTTTTTTTTTTCTCTCTTTCTTTCTGCGGTAGTGAAGGATGTCTACTAGAATTGTAACCTGGAATGTTAGAGGGCTTGGGGAAAGGGTTAAAAGACAAGCTATTATGGATGCATTAAAACGATACCTTCCAGCAATTGTTTGCATGGTAGAAACTCATCTTACTAAAGAAACCGTGTTTCGCTTGACAACGGGATGGTATTCTCAATCTTATCATTCCACTTTTAGTAGTTCCTCCAGGGGCGTCTCAGTTCTAATTCATAATTCTGTGGATTTCACCCTTATAGAATCTCATATTGATGACCAAGGCAGGTTTATCTTTCTGTATGGTAAGCTGTATGGTTGCAGCTATATTCTTGCTTTTTTTTACATACCCCCGCCCTTCTCTATGTACCCACTGATCCAGTTTACACGTTTTTCTGAAGGGAGATCAGAATGCCGGTTAGTTCTGATGGGGGACTTTAATGCAGTTATGGACCCCAATAAAGATAGATTCTCTCTAGATGCAGAACAGATGAGGAATGTATGCAATTCACCGTTGCCACAGTTCTGCTTGGAGGTGGGACTGGTGGATATATGGGAACATCTTGGTGGGGGAAAGAGAGTATACTCTTGTGTCAGCAGGGGTGGCAGAGCAATGTCCAGGATTGATTTAGCATTTACTAATGAGAGCAATCTGAGTAATATTCGGAAGATACGATATGGGGTAAGAACAGTTTCTGACCACTCACCCGTACTGGTTGAAGTCTGCACGGGGAGGAATAAGGATAATCGGGGGTTAGGATTTAGGCTGAATCCATACTGGCTTACTATTATGGATAATCTCCAGTCCATTAAATCTCTGATGTCCTCCTTTTGGGAGGTTAACCTTCCCTCTGCGAACATCAATGTAGTATGGGATTCCATGAAAGCATATCTGAGGGGGGTCTTCATAAGCGAGATTGTTGCAGCAAAGAGAACATTTAAAAAAAAGAGGAGGAACTGGCCAAGGCTGCTGCGGACACAACTGAGCGATTTACTAGCCAACCTACTGAGTATAACAGGGAAGAGATGCAGGAGGCCAGTTGCTCCTTGGAAAAATACCTAATAGAGAAAGCAAATCATAGAGTATTTTTTAAGGGGTTAAAATATTTCACGGAGTCTGGACGTCCTGGTAGGCTGCTAGCTAGGATAATCACACAACAAGATAAGAAAAATCAATCTATTATCTCTATTCGCAATACAGCGGGGGAAATTATCACGGACGTAGAAGGAATTAGGGACACCTTTTTACAATACTTCACTCAGATATACAGCTCCTCTTTTGGCATGACACCCGGGCTGGCGACGCAGTTCCTGGAGGGGATTCCACTTTCTACTTTAAATGAAGCTCAAATAGAATATCTTGAAGAGGAGTTATCTCTTTCGGAGCTCCAGGAGGCTTTGGGATCGGTCTCTGGGAATTCGTCGCCAGGGACGGATGGCCTTCCATATGAGGTCTACCGTAAGTATAGTGATGTGATTCTTCCTCAGTTGCTAGAGGTTTTCTCCCAGGCGGTGCGGGGAGGGAGCCTACCAGGCTCTATGATGGAGGCTCTTATTGTTCTAATTCCCAAAAAGGATAAAGACCCGATAGAAATGAGCTCCTACAGGCCAATTTCACTATTAAATACAGACGCTAAGTTATTATCAAAAGTCTTGGCAAGGAGGCTTTCACGGGTGATATCCTCTATTATCCATCCAGACCAAAACGGCTTTATGCCAAAAAGGGGTACCCATTATAATCTGCATAGACTATTTATGAATATTCAGTCCCCGGGAGGTGGTACCCGCTCCATCCTGTCGTTGGATGCCATTAAAGCATTCGACAGGGTGGAGTGGACCTTTCTCTGGGAGGTAATGAAAAAAATGGGCTTTGGCCCTAGATTTATGGCGATGGTTCAGCTATTATATCGCTCCCCAGTTGCTAGGATTAGGATTAATGATACGTTCACCCAGAGCTTTACCCTAGGAAGAGGTACCCGCCAAGGTTGCCCTCTTTCCCCTCTTTTGTTCAATATTTATATCGAACCCTTAGCAGCCAGTATAAGGCAGGATCCGCAAGTGGCCGGTTTTGGTATAATGGGGAAACACGACCGTGTATCTCTCTACGCAGATGATATCTTGGTTTTTGCTCATCAAACAGAAACCACTCTCCCTCGGATAATGGATCTGGTTGGCTCTTTCTCTGCACCGTCTGGTTTGGAAATTAATTGGGAGAAGACGGTCCTCCTCCCTATAGACGAGCTGCGAGGTGACTGGGATAACCAACTAACAGTCTCTGATTCAATAAAGTACCTGGGGATTTCAGTTTCTGCCAAACCTCAGGAATATTTACAACTCAATCTGATTCCTCTGTTGGTAAAACTGAGGGCTAAAATTAAGATATGGGAAAAAATTGTAAAGGCAAGAGCAGACAGAATCTCTTTAATAAAAATGGTAGTACTGCCCCAGGTCCTCTATGTCCTGCGCAACTCGCCTGTATGGATCGCAGACAAATATTTTAGATTGATAGAGCGGATGCTTAATGATCTATTATGGGGGAGGAAGCGTGTGAGATTGAAGACACTCTATTTCTCCATGCCTTATAATCAGGGAGGCCTCAATCTGCCCTACTTTAGGGGTTACTTTGTGGCCTCTCAACTTTGCTTTTTTAACGACTGGGAAAATAGCCAGTTCTGCAACAGGGTAGTGAAAGACTCAGGTTTTACGGACTTCTTTACTGTATTGGAGTCCGACTATTTATTAAATATACAGACTGAGTATACACCTTTTTGCAGAATGGCTATAAAGACCTGGCGGACTATTAGGAGTTGGTGTGGAATTAAGGCATCACTTATTTGCACTCCATTATGGCATAACTCAAAGCTTTTGAATTTAAGGGATTTGAATTGTTGCCAGTACTGGAGGACTAAGAATGTTCAGTACCTACATCAGGTGGTTAGTGGCGGACAAATTTTGCCCCCGATGGAGTTAGGGCAAAGGGTAAATTTGGCCGAGGTGGTTTGGTTTGCATATTTTCAATTGAGGTCAGCACTTTCCAGCACTTTGAATAGTCACCTTCTGTTTATAGATACTCCTGAATTTTTACATGATTTAATTATTAAGAAAACTGTCATGAAAAGTAAAATATCACACTGTTATAGACACTTAATGAAAAATTTTTTTGAGGGTCTTCTCTCTCCAGGACAGAAATCCTGGTCACTTACACTTTCAGAGGTGGGTCCCGTAGATTGGGAAAACATAGGGGAAAGCTTAAAACTTGTTTCACAGAATTTCAATCACACAGTTGTACAATTTAACATTCTGCACAAAATATACGTGACACCCATGTGGTTATATAGGAGAGGACTCAGAGTCTCCTCTGACTGCCCACGCTGTGGCGACTCCGAGGCAGACCATCTACATCTGTTTTGGGACTGCCCGATAGTGGGTAGCTATTGGAGATCGGTCCAAAATACCTTGGCTCGTAAACTTAACATTGTTGTTCCTTTGTCCCCCAGGATATGGGTCCTGGGAGACCTATCGGAGGTTGACTACCAGCCCATAAAACGCCAACTACTGATTAAGGTTATATTCTTGGCCAGGCTTTTGGTCTCTAGACTATGGTTTTGCTCCTCTGCTCCAGATTGCAGCAACTGGTTGGCCCTGGTCGAGAAAGTGAAGATTTATGAGAGGATTTTGTATAAACAAAGAGGATCCTATCTAAAGTGGTGTAAATTGTGGGAAGATTGGGGCACGGGTAAATAATTAATTTGGAATTTTTTTTTTTTTTTTTTTTTTTTTTTTTTCCCCTTTCCTGCAAGTTGGGGGGTGGGGGGGGGGGGGGGTGGGTGGGAATGATCTTATTAGTCCGGTTTTTCTTTATGTAGTGCAATTGGGAAAGGATGTGAAATCGCATCTGAATATTGGAGCATCTCTAGAACGCTGGAGGACGGCGGGACTCTCAGGCACTGTATAAGGGATAAAGTTCTCGTTAAAACAAGGCACTCCGCGTTTATGGGCGGGGACCCGGGGTTTGGGACTATCGGGTTTTTATTCCGACCGGGTGCGCCCTGAAATGCGGCTCTTTCTTTTCGATATATGGTTGGACTGTAGGCAGCGATACGATATATGTGGTATGGGTGCAATTAGGGGACAGAGCCGGTTTTTGGTGGTGTTTCTGCCCACATTTTCTCTAAATGCCGGTGAGTGATACTTGTTTGAGCCCCCTCGCACCTGAGATACCGGTGTGACTGTATGTGAGGTATGGATGAGCTGGGCACAAATTTTCAATCTTAACTATATATGGGGAAGAGGCAGTAAAATATGCTGTGGCTTTCTGTTTCTTTTTTTTCTCCACTGTGACAGAAGACTGCTGGACCCCCCCAGGTTGCTTTAAGAAATGTCTGCGATTAAAGATCGCTATAAGCCCGCTATGTATGGTCAATGTGAGTATCAGGTGAATGGATTTAAGATCGTTAATCCCGCCGCTCTCTCTACCCATATTGGGAAAGGACGCGCGGGGCGCGTGCTCGTTCCCCGATGGCTGCCCGGACCGTGGGTCCCCGACCTTTGCCTTGTTCTGGATATTAACATGCTAAGTTAGATGCTTTGTGTGGCTGCGAGTCCCGCTCTCCTCTTAGCAAGTGAGATCTCCATTTGATTTGTTTTATTTCCATAAGTATGGTTATTTGTATGCAATCGGTACTAATTATGCTTACAAATTAGAAATTTACGGACTTTAGGATTTATAACAATATTAAGGCTATATTGATATTTATTCTTTGTATTATAAATAAAATAAAGTTTATTAAAAAAAAAAAATAATAAAAAAAAAAAAAAAAATTCACTTTTTCAAATAGATCTATAGTGGCTAGCCAGGTAGAGTCTCGTTTGCTTTGTGCTAGTAATGTCTTGCCAGGTATAATAACTTTGCTATGATCTTTACCTATTGAAATGTAATTGCCTTCTTTCGTAATCCTGCATGTTCTATAATGCATATGCCTTCTTATGTGTCCGGTACCGAATTACACCACTGTTGGTGTTTGTTTACACTGTATTTTCTATATATGAAAATAAAATATTTAATAAATCAAAAAAAAAAAGTGTTTCTTATTGTTCTCCTCTAAAACTAGGTGCATCTTATAGGGCGAAAAATACGGTACAGTGCAGCAGAGACCAGTGCAGCAGAGACCATAGTCAGTTTATATAGTTGTTATATAGTGTTATATATTTTAATATGCTCCTTGTGTTTTGTTATGCGCGTGAATCGGTCAGCCCCGCCCGCCCCCTTTGCCCCCCCACCCGGTCCATGGGAAAATTGTCTTGCATGAAACCGGTCCTTGGTGCAAAAAAGGTTGGGGACCACTGCCTTAATCAATATTTTGTGGAAGCTGGTATTTAGCACCCCTCAATCAGTATCTTGAGGAAACAGGTATATAGAACCCCTTAATCAATATTTCATGGAAGCAGGTTTATCGCACCCCTCAATCAGTATTTTGAGGAAGCAGGTATATAAAAACCCCTTAATCAGTATTTTGTGGAAGCAGGTGTATCGCATGTCTCAATCAATATTTGGTGGAAGCAGATATATCAATCCCCTTATTTAGTATTTTGTGGAAGCAGGTATATTAAAACCAGTCATTATTTTGTGGAAGCAGGTATATCGCACCCCTCAAGCTGTATTTTCTGAAAGCAGGTATATAGAACCCCTTAACCGCTACAGGACCGCCGTACGCAGGGTTGCGTCCTGGCGGCGGCCCTGCTCTTCTGGGTGGACGCATATACGCGTCCTCCCGCGATAGCCGAGATTTCCTGTGAACGCGCGCACACAGGCGCGCGCGCTCACAGGAACGGAAGGTAAGCGAGTGGATCTCCAGCCTGCCAGCGGCGATCGTTCGCTGGCTAGCTGGAGATGTGATTTTTTTAACCCCTAACAGGTATATTAGGCGCTGTTTTGATAACAGCGTCTAATATACCTGCTACCTGGTCCTCTGGTGGTCCCTTTTGCTTGAATCGACCACCAGAGGACACAGGCAGCTCAGTAAAGTAGCACCAAACACCACTACACTACACTACACTTCCCCCTGTCACTTATTAACCCTTTATGAACCACTGATCACCCCATACAGACTCCCTGATCACCCCCCTGTCATTGATCAACCCCCTGTCATTGATCACCCCCCTGTAAGGCTTCATTCAGACGTCCGTATGATTTTTACGGATCCACGGATACATGGATCGGATCCGCAAAACGCATACGGACGTCTGAATGGAGCCTTACAGGGGGGTGATCAATGACAAGGGGGTGATCACCCATATAGACTTCCTGATCACCCCCCTGTCATTGATCACCCCCCTGTAAGGCTCCATTCAGACGTCCGTATGATTTTTACGGATCCACGGATACATGGATCGGATCCGCAAAACACATACGGACGTCTGAATGGAGCCTTACAGGGGGGTGATCAATGACAAGGGGGTGATCACGCATATAGACTTCCTGATCACTTCCCTGTCATTGATCACCCCCCTGTCATTGATCACCCCCCTGTAAGGCTCCATTCATACGTCCGTATGATTTTTACGGATCCACGGATACATGGATCGGATCCGCAAAAAACATACGGACGTCTGAATGGAGCCTTACAGGGGGGTGATCAATGACAAGGGGGTGATCACGCATATAGACTTCCTGATCACTTCCCTGTCATTGATCACCCCCCTGTCATTGATTGATCACCCCCCTGTAAGGCTCCATTCAGACGTCCGTGTGATTTTTACGGATCCACGGATACATGGATCGGATCCGCAAAACACATACGGACGTCTGAATGGAGCCTTACAGGGGGGTAATCAATGACAGGGGGGTGATCACCTCATATACACTCCCTGATCACCCCCTGTCATTGATCACCCCCCTGTAAGGCTCCATTCAGACGTCCGTATGTGTTTTGCGGATCCGATCCATGTATCCGTGGATCCGTAAAAATCATACGGACATCTGAATGGAGCCTTACAGGGGGGTGATCAATGACAACCTTGAAAACCTTGGGGTGTCTTCTTTCCAAAGTGGGGTCAAATGTCTAAAAATGCCCTCCTAAAAGGAATTTGGGCCGCTTTGCGCATCTAGTCTGCAAAAAAGTGTCACACGTGGTATCGCCGTACTCAGGAGAAGTTGGGGAATGTGTTTTGGGGTGTCATTTTACATATACCCATGCTGGGTGAGATAAATATCTTGGTCAAATGCCAACTTTGTATAAAAAAATGGGAAAAGTTGTCTTTTGCTGAGATATTTCTCTCACCCAGCATGGGTATATGTAAAATGACACCCCAAAACACATTCCCCAACTTCTCCCGAGTACGGCGATACCAAATGTGTTACACTTTTTTGCAGCCTAGGTGGGCAAAGGGGCACATATTCCAAAGTGCACCTTTCGGATTTCACCGGTCATTTTTTACAGATTTTGATTGCAAACTTCTTCTCACACATCGGGGCCCCTAGAATGCCAGGGCAGTATAACTACGCCACAAGTGACCCCATTTTGGAAAGAAGACACCCCAAGGTATTTTGTGATGGGCATAGTGAGTTCATGGAAGTTTTTATTTTTTGTCACAAGTTAGTGGAGTATGAGACTTTGTAAGAAAAAAAAAAATCACATTTTTCGCTAACTTGTGACAAAAAATAAAAAGTTCGATGAACTCACTATGCCCATCAGCGAATACCTTAGGGTGTCTACTTTCCGGAATGGGGTCATTTGTGGGGTGTACTGTCTGGGCATTCTAGAACCTAAGGAAACATGACAGGTGCTCAGAAAGTCAGAGCTGCTTCAAAAAGCGGAAATTCACATTTTTGTACCATAGTTTGTAAATGCTATAACTTTTACCCAAACCATTATTTTTTTACCCAAACATTTTTTTTTTATCAAAGACAAGTAGAACAATAAATTTAGTGAAAAATTTATATATGGATGTCGTTTTTTTTTTGCAAAATTTTACAACTGAAAGTTAAAAAATGGCATTTTTTTGCAAAAAAATCGTTAAATTTTGATTAATAACAAAAAAAGTAAAAATGTCAGCTGCAATGAAATACCACCAAATGAAAGCTCTATTAGTGAGAAGAAAAGGAGGTAAAATTCATTTGGGTGGTAAGTTGCATGACCGAGCAATAAACGGTGAAAGTAGTGTAGTGCAGAAGTGTAAAAAGTGGCCTGGTCATTAAGGGGGTTTCAGCTAGCGGGGTTGAAGTGGTTAATCAATATTTAGTGGAAACAGGTATATCGCACCGCTCAATCAGCATTTTGTGGAAGCAGTTATATCGCAGGCCTCAATCAATATTTAGTGAAAGCAGGTATATCGCACCCCTCTATCAGTATTTTGTGGAAGCAGGTATATCAAACTGTGGCAGGCACAGCACTATGAAGTGCCTTTTGCGCTCTGGCATTAGAAGAATTTTGATATCTCTAACTTATAGTCTAACCAGACTGTCTATTACTCTGTAATTTCTCTAGCGCCGTTCTATGGAAACAGTAGGTTTAAAGAGTTAACTTTAACTTTTCTTCATATATAACACTGCCGCCTCCGCAGCAGATAGTCCATGTACATAACACGTGTTGAAAAGATATCACAAAATGGCAGTATGCATAAGATAGTGGTTCAACTGTTCAATCTTGTCATTCAACATAAAATGGTGGATATATTTCTCTCTTGAGCATCTGTACTCTCACTTTAAGTTATTTAAGCACTTTATGATCTCTCTGAGAGATATATCTGAGGTCTAACTAATAGTTCACTTGTTGAATTTAGTCGCAATTTGCAATATGCAGTTAGCAGTAACTATTTTCAGATTGGTTGAGTATGATCTGGTATTGTTGCATGCAATTTGGATTGCAATATGGAATTTAAATTTGGATTGTGAACTTTGTAGTTTGCAATTGGTGGAACTATTTTGGCCTCTCTGCTTCCATAAAACACAGCTCTTAGTAAAGTGAATGTCTGTTCAGCTTCTCTCTCTGGTGAATAATAATTTCTAGCAGCTCCTGCTAGGGAATTTCCCACACAGGCTGAACATGTGTGAAGCTGGCTGTGATTGGCCAAGACTCCTGCTGTGTGTGATCTGGCTGTGATTGGTCTAGACTCCTGCCCAGAAACAACAGTTTAATTAACTTTATGCTTTCTGTTGTTTCTGCTGTGTTATTGAGCTCACCTCACATCCATATAATGAATCTTAAAGGCATATTATCTTTTCTACTTCTGTGAACACAATATAAAACTGTTATATGACATCCAAACATGAAGTCACTGTAAATAACTCTGCTTTTGTCTTTAACCACTTAAGGACCACAGGTTTATACTTTAAACTTTAACGGTTTATTGCTCGGTCATGCAACTCAGCACCCAAATGAATTTTACCTTCTTTTCTTCTCACAAATACAGCTTTCTTTTGGTGGTATATGAGAGTTTTCAAAATAGACCGCAATTTTCTCAAAAAAAGTGTATTTTTAACTTTTTCTGGTAAAATTGTTCAAATATAATTACATTTCTATATAAGTTTGTGTCAGAATTTATTGTGCTACATGTCTTTGATAAAAAAAATCCAATAAATGTATATTTATTGGTTTGCGCAAAAGTTAATTTTTTTTCACAAGTTAGCGGAAAATGACACTTTCTGAGAAAAAAAAGTTTCCATTTCTGCTAACTTCTGGCAAATAAAAAAAAAAAATCTCCCATGGACTCACTATGCCCCTCAGTGAATACCTTGGGGTGTCTACTTTCCGAAATGGGGTCATTTGTGGGGTGTGTTTACTGTTCTGGCATTTTGGGCGGGGCTAAATTGTGAGCAACCCTTTAAAGCCTAAAGGTACTCGTTGGACTTTCGGCCCCTTTGCGCACCTAGGCTGCAAAAAAAGTCACACATGTGATATCGCCGTACTCAGAAGAAGTAGGGCAATGTGTTTTGGGGTGTATTTTTACATATACCCATGCTGGGTGAGAGAAATTTCTCTGTAAATTGACAACTTTCTATAAAACTTTTTTTTTAAGTTATCATTTACAGAGATATTTCTCACACACAGTATGGGTATATGTAAAAATACACCCCAAAACACATTGCTCTACTTCTTCTGAGTACGGCAATACCACATGTGTGACACTTTTTTGCAGCCTAGGTGCGCAAAGGGGCCCAAATTCCAATGAGTACCTTTAGGATTTCACAGGGCATTTTTACACATTTGGATTCCGTGAGGGGTATGGTGAGTTCATGTAAGATTTTATTTTTTGGCACAAGTCAGTGGAATATGAGACTTTGTAAGAAAAAAAATTATAATAATAATACAAAAAAAAAAATTCCGCTAACTTGTGGCAAAAAGTAGCTAACTAACTGGCGGTGATAAGGGATCCTTAGGCCCCATTCACACGTCCGCAATTCTGTTCTGCATTTTGCGGAACGGAATTGCGGACCCATTCATTTCTATGGGGACAGACTTTGTCCCGCTCGGATCCGGAATTGCGAATCTGCACTTCCGGGTCCGCACTGCCGTTCCGCAAAAATAAGACAAGAAAATTCATTTTCGATATAGTTCTGGCAATGTGCGGATCCGCAAAATGCGGAAAGCACATTGCCGGTGTCCGTACTTTGCGGATCCGTGGATCCGCAAAACACATACGGACGTCTGAATAGAGCCTTAGTGGCTTGGTGAACTTGCCAGGTGGTGGCTGTATGCAATCAGACTTAAGGTGAAGTAGATGGTTGGGAGTTAAAGGGTCCAAACTTGTTGGATAGTAGCGATGTCGTGAACTTTTCGCTGGCGAATAGTTCCCGGCGAACATAGCTTGTTCGCGTTCGCCGCTGCGGGCGAACATATGCGATCCTCCTATACGTCATCATTGAGCAAACTTTGACCCTGTACCTCACAGTCAGCAGACACATTCCAGCCAATCAGCATACCCTCCCTCCCAGACCCTCCCACCGGAGGACAGCATCCATCTTAGATTAATTCTGAAGCTGCAGTGTCACAAAGTTGTAATCGCAATGCGATTAATACAGGTTATATTAATCGCATTGCGATTACAACTTAGAGCTGGGTTCCTAATGGTTATATTGATAGAATATAATGAAGATTGAGAATATAGTGCTATATTCATTGTCAATTCTAGCAATACAACCATTAGGAACTCAGATCTAAGTTGTAATCGCAATGCGAATAATGCAGGTTATATTAATCGCATTGCGATTACAACTTAGATCTGAGTTCCTAATGGTTGTATTGCTAGAATTGACGAATATAATAAATATAGCACTATATTCTCAATCTTCGTTATATTCTAGCAATACAACCATTAGGAACCCAGCAGCTCTAAGTTGAATTCACAATGCGATTAATATAACCTGCAATAATCGCATTGTGATTACAACTTTCTCAAATCCGACAGTACATTCTAGCATGGAGCCGTTCCCATGGTGATGGGGACGCTCCATGAGCACGGAAGTCGTCAGAAGCTCTAAGTTGAAATCGCAATGCGATTAATAGAAGTTCTATAAATCGCATTGCGATTTCAACAGAACTTCTGCTGACTTCCGTGCTCATGGAGCGTCCCCATCACCATGGGAACGACTCCATGCTAGAATGTACTGTCGGATTTTAGAAAGTTGAAATCGCAATGCGATTAATTCAAGTTCTATAAATCGCATTGCGATTTCAACATACCACACTCTGCGTCAACTACGTAATTTTCCATGGGTGTTTTGCCATGGATCCCCCTCCGGCATGCCACAGTCCAGGTGTTAGTCCCCTTGAAACAACTTTTCCATCTCTATTGTGGCCACAAAGAGTACCTGTGGGTTTTTAAATTCGCCTTCCTATTGATGTCTATTGCGGTTCGCCCGGTTCGCACGTTTGCGAACATTTGCGGAAATTTGCTTTCCCCGTTAGCGAACGGAAAATTTTATGTTTGCGACATCACTATTGGATAGTTGATGTTATCAACTGTAAGATGTTAGACAATAGACATTGCTTCATAGAATAGGGTCCACTCCTAAGTGAAGCATCATCTATTCTTCTGGCGTTTCTTTTCAACACTGAACCTAAAGGGATTCTGTCACCTCCCCTAACCCAAAATCGGATTTTAAAGCAGTCATGCAGCACAGCTTACCTTGAATAGGCTGTGCTCTTCTATCTTGTAATCCGTCCAGTAGTTTATGTGAAAATCGACTTTTATGGATATGCAAATTAGCCCCGAAGGTGCCCAGAGGGGCGTTTTGTTCCCCTTAGTGAGCCCAGTAACACCCCTCTTACAGTGCCCAGCCCGCCTTCCTTGCGACTGTCTAACTGCCCCCAGCCTCACACAGCCTCTCATCCCTCTCCTCCCCCTCCCTCATGGCCGAACGAACTCTCGCACAGGCGCAGTACCCACTGAGGGCTGCACCAGTGCGATCTGCAGGAGACTGAGGGCAGGAGCTTCATCCTTGTCACTGGGCATGCGCCGAGCCCAGTGACGTCTGATGCTCGCTCTTCCCTGCTGACTGGGCATCCAGTAGCACATAGGCGTATACCTTCTTGTTCCTCCTTTTAGGATTTGAAATGCACACTGGTAAAACCATTGATGTGCAGTTGCTTTCTCTTTCCCTCACTTTGCAAGAGAATACCGATACTTTCTTTCCTTCCTCAGTATCTTTAAGTATTGAGGATTTATCTTTCTTTGGACGTGTCATGGAACCATAAACCAGACGTACAACAAGAGATAAGTGGAAATAAGAAGGCTTTATTGAAAATCAAGCTGTAAGGCAAAAGTCCAAACGGATGGCTAAACCGAAGCAGGGTCTTGCGAAGCCAGAGGTCAGGAACCAGAAGGGTAGTCAGACGAAGACTGGATCAGGAACCAGCAGGGTAGTCAGACGAAGCCTGGATCAGGAACCAGCAGGGTAGTCAGACGAAGCCAGGATCAGGAACCAGAAGCAGCAGCAGTCTTAGAAGCATGTGAACACAGGAGGACCAAGCAAGGAACTGAGGCCACAGACCTCCTATATATATGAGCTAGGCATCCAGCTCCTCCCAGTGGGAAGGAGAAGCCGCAGGGTGGGAGGCTACAAGAAACCCAGAAACCAAGATGGCCGCCAGCACATGTCAAACGAAGGAGAACAGCAAGAAGGTAAGACCATGACAGTACCTCCCCCTCAAGGACCCTCCTCCGCGGAGTAAAGAACGGTTTCTGAGGGAAGCGTGCGTGGAAGGCTCGGAGCAAGGCAGGAGCATGGACATCTGCGGAGGGAACCCAGGAACGCTCCTCTGGACCATAACCACGCCAATGGACCAAAAACTGCACCCGACCGCGGACCAGGCGTGAGTCCAGGATATTGCTCACCTCATACTCCTCACGATTGCCCACTTGGACCGGACGAGGCCGAGGAACCGAGGAAGTGAAACGATTACACACCAGTGGCTTCAACAGGGAGACATGAAACACGTTGGAGATCCGCATGCCAGGAGGAAGCGCAAGGGCATAGGCTACCGGGTTTACCCTGCGAAGCACTCGGAAGGGACAAACAAAGCGAGGCGCCAGCTTGGGAGTGGGCACTCGAAGGTTGAGGTTGCGGGTGGACAACCATACGCGGTCTCCGACCTGGTAGGAAGGAGCGGGCGCTCGTCTGCGATCAGCCTGGAGTCTCTGGCGCTGCGCAGAGACCTCAAGGAACCTCTGGATCTGTACCCAAGAAGCACGTAGGACGGAAAGGTGATCCTCCACAGCCGGAATATCCTGGGGAGAGAATACCTCCGGTAACACGGCAGGTTGGAATCCATAATTGGCCATGAAGGGAGACGTCCCAGAGGAAGAGTTCACCACCGTGTTCCTGGCAAACTCAGCCCAAGGCAGGAGGTCAACCCAATTGTCTTGGTGATCGGAGACATAGCAACGAAGGAATTGCTCCAAGGCCTGATTGGATCGTTCTGCGGCCCCATTGGACTGAGGGTGGTAGGCCGAGGAGAAAGAGAGATGAATCCCCAACTGGGAGCAAAAGGAGCGCCAGAACCTGGACACAAACTGACTCCCCCGATCCGACACAATCTCCTTGGGCAAACGTGCAACCGGAAGACCTCCCTGGCAAAAATCGTGGCCAACTCTTGTGCAGAGGGTAACTTCTTGAGAGGAACACAGTGGCACATTTTGGAAAACCGATCCACAATCATGAGAATGACCGTATGGCCTTGTGATGCAGGGAGGTCCACAATGAAATCCATCCCCAGGTGTGACCATGGACGCTCCCCGGTGGCTATGGGTTGCAAAAGGCCCAACGGACGGTGCCGAGGGGACTTACTCTGGGCACAAACGGAGCATGCCGCTACATATGCGGCGATGTAGGAATGTAGAGAAGGCCACCAGAACAGACGTGAAACAGCCCAGGACAGCTGATTCTTCCCAGGATGCCCCGCGGCCTTGGAGTTATGGTAGGTTCGCAACAACCGAGTGCGCAACTCCTCAGGCACAAAACATCTGCCGTTGGGTCTCCCAGAGGGAGCACCAGATTGAGCCGCCAAAATCTGCTCACCCAGGGGAGAGGTCAGGCTGGTGCCAATGGCGGCCAGGATCTGATTCGGAGGTATGACCGAAGTCAGAATTGACTCCTCCCCGGACAGCTCGGAGTACTGCCGTGATAAGGCATCCGCTCTGATGTTCTTGGAACCGGGTAGGTAGGAGACCGCGTAATTAAAACGTGACAAGAACAGAGCCCATCTGGCCTGACGTGGTGTCAATCTCTTGGCCTCAGAGAGGTAGGTCAGATTCTTGTGGTCCGTCAGGATGAGAACCGGAACCACCGAGCCCTCGAGCAAGTGCCTCCATTCTTTAAGGGCCTGCACGATGGCCAATAACTCCCTGTCACCAATCTGATAGTTGCACTCCGCGGAAGACAGTTTCCGGGAGTAAAACCCACAAGGAAGCAGAGGACCCTCTGGTGTTCTACGCTGAGACAGAAGGGCGCCTACTCCCGTCTCAGACGCGTCCACCTCGAGGACAAAAGGCAACCCAGGGTTGGGATGCGACAGAATCGGAGCAGACACAAAGGCGGACTTTAGAGCTTTAAAAGCTCGGATGGCCTCGAGCGGCCAGACCTGGGGATTACTGCCCTTCCTGGTCAGATCCGTGAGAGGCTTGGCTAGCATGGAAAAGTCCCTGATGAACTTCCGATAATAATTGGCGAAGCCCAAAAAGCGCTGCAGGGCACGAAGACCACTGGGCTGGGGCCACTGTAAGACAGCCGAAACCATCTCAGGATCCATGGAGAACCCCTCAGCGAAAATGATGTAACCTAAGAAGGTTACCTGGGATCGGTGAAATTCGCATTTCTCAAGCTTACCGAATGTCATGGTCTTACCTTCTCACTGTTCTCCTTCGTTTGACATGTGCTGGCGGCCATCTTGGTTTCTGGGTTTCTTGTAGCCTCCCACCCTGCGGCTTCTCCTTCCCACTGGGAGGAGCTGGATGCCTAGCTCATATATATAGGAGGTCTGTGGCTTCAGTTCCTTGCTTGGTCCTCCTGTGTGCACATGCTTCTAAGACTGCTGCTGCTTCTGGTTCCTGATCCTGGCCTCGTCTGACTACCCCGCTGGTTCCTGATCCTGGCTTCGTCTGACTACCCTTCTGGTTCCTGATCCTGGCTTCGTCTGACTACCCTTCTGGTTCCTGACCTCTGGCTTCGCAAGACCCTGCTCCGGTTTAGCCATCCGTTTGGACTTTTGCTTACAGCTTGATTTGCAATAAAGCCTTCTTATTTCCACGTATCTCTTGTTGTACGTCTGGTTCATGGTTCCTTGACACCGAACAGCTTGTTCTCTCGTAACCGTTGCAACACTCGTCTGACATCCAGAATGTGGGCCTCCATGGATTCAGAATATACCAAGATGTCATCCAAATAGACCACCACACACTGCTGCAACAGGTCACGGAAAACATCGTTGATGAATTCCTGGAAGACTGCGGGCGCATTGCACAACCCAAAGGGCATAACCAAGGATTCATAATGACCGGTCCTGGTGTTAAACGCGGTCTTTTACTCATCGCCCGCCTTGATCCTTACCAGGTTATATGCCGCCCTCAGGTCGAGTTTGGTAAAGACCGTGGCCCCTTTGAGGCGATCGAACAGCTCGGAAATCAAGGGTATCGGGTAAGCGTTCTTGATCGTGATGCGATTGAGACCCCTGTAATCGATGCAAGGCCTCAACTCACCGCCCTTCTTTTTCACAAAGAAAAATCCAGCCCCTGCCGGGGACGAGGATTTGCGAATGTGTCCGCGTGAAAGCGCCTCCCTCACGTACTCCTCCATGGCCTCATTCTCCGCTACCGACAGTGGATAGACTTTGCCACGAGGAGGAACGGCACCAGATTGTAACTCTATGGCACAATCGTATGGGCGGTGCGGAGGTAGGGCAACCGCACGCACCTTATCGAATACATCCCGGTACTCCTCGTATTCAGGAGGCAACAGAGAGTCCGAGGAAGTACACAGCAACTTGACAGACCCATGGATGCAACTAGCCCCACACTGCGGTGACCACGAGAGGATCTCGGCCGATCTCCAATCGAAAGTCGGATTATGCTTCTGGAGCCAGGTGTACCCCAAGACCACCGAGTAGTGTGGAGATGAAATAACCTGGAGACAGACCGACTCTCTGTGAACGGCACCAATGGCCATCCCCACTGGAAGGGTCTCATGAGTCACGTGTGGCGGCAGAAGGGGTCTGCCGTCTATCGCCTCAAGAGCCAGTGGGGAACCTCGAGGCTGCAGAGGAATGGAATTGGCGGCAGTGAACACACTATCAATGAACAAACCACCAGCACCAGAGTCCACCAACGCCTGGGTCGTCACCGAGCCCCCGACCCAGGAGAGGACAACAGTAATCAGTGGTTTGTCAACACGGGAAACCGGGGACGAGGAGACTCCACCCAAGATCTGCCCCTGACAGGATCTCAGGTGCGAGCGTTTCCCGGACGGTTCGGGCATGCCAACCGAAAATGCCCACCGAGACCACAGTACATGCATCGGCCCTCGCGTCTCCGGAGTGCCCTCTCCCCCTCGGACAGGCGAGCAAACCCCAGCTGCATGGGTTCACCCCCAGACAAGTCATCCCCAGGAGGCGTGGGAGGAGAGGGAGGCACGGGTGGGACAGCAAACGTAGGCGCCAATCTGTTAGAAGACCTCCGCAGGCTCTCCTTAAAGGAAGGTCTCTCCCTGAGTCTGGTGTCAATCAAAATCAGGAAAGAAATAAGAGACTCGAGCTCCACTGGTAGGTCCTTAGCTGCAACCTCATCCTTCAAGGCATCCGAGAGACCATGAGAGAAAGCAGCGACCAGAGCCTCATTATTCCAGCCCACCTCTGCTGCCAGGGTACGAAACTCAATGGCGTATTCAGCTACGGATCGTGAACCCTGTCTGATGGACATAAGGAGCTTCGCAGCAGAGGCAGCACGAGCCGGCACATCGAATACCTTCCGGAGAGAAGCAACAAAACCGGAAAACTCGGCAACCACCGGATTGTTGTTCTCCCATAAAGGGCTGGCCCAGGCCAAGGCCTTGTCCGAGAGCAGCGAGATCAAGAAGCCCACCTTTGATCTCTCAGTAGGAAAGGCATGTGGCAGCAACTCGAAATAAATGCCCACCTGGTTAAGGAAACCTCAGCACTGAGTTGGCTCTCCCCCAAAGCGCTGTGGAAGGGGGGCAGAACCGGTCATACCCCGAAACACCGCAGGCGCAGCAACAGGTGTCGGGGTAGACTCTGGCGCAACAACCGGAGCGGCAGTAGGAGCGGGCTCAGGAGCGACAACCGACCCATTGGCAACGGAAGCTAAATGAGCCGTGCGTTCAAGCAGGGTTTGCAACGCCACAGCGAACCGACCCAACAGGTGATCCTGCTGATCAAGTCTGGCAACCAGCGTAGGTAGCGAGGATGGCCCTGTACCGTCAGAATTCAAGGCTTGGTCCTAATGTCATGGAACCATGAACCAGACGTACAACAAGAGATAAGTGGAAATAAGAAGGCTTTATTGAATTTCAAGCTGTAAGGCAAAAGTCCAAACGGATGGCTAAACCGAAGCAGGGTCTTGCGAAGCCAGAGGTCAGGAACCAGAAGGGTAGTCAGACGAAGACTGGATCAGGAACCAGCAGGGTAGTCAGACGAAGCCTGGATCAGGAACCAGCAGGGTAGTCAGACGAAGCCAGGATCAGGAACCAGAAGCAGCAGCAGTCTTAGAAGCATGTGAACACAGGAGGACCAAGCAAGGAACTGAGGCCACAGACCTCCTATATATATGAGCTAGGCATCCAGCTCCTCCCAGTGGGAAGGAGAAGCCGCAGGGTGGGAGGCTACAAGAAACCCAGAAACCAAGATGGCCGCCAGCACATGTCAAACGAAGGAGAACAGCAAGAAGATAAGACCATGACAGGACGTTCTTCATGTAGTGATGTAGGATGGTGTCCTTTGCAAACGCTGTATGTAGACTTTTTCTTACACTCCTTAGTAACATGGCCTTGTCTTAGACATCCAAAACACAATTGGTTATCCAGTACAAATTTTGTCTTTTCTTCTGGGGACTTCTCCTTTAATTGTTGGCACTTGTGTATGTGTATGTGTTCTCTCCGCCACAGAACATACATTTGAAAGTAGTCTAAAGATTTGTTGGTTGCAAAGCTAGTTGCTCTGGCATGTCTTATCTCTTTTGCAGGCCTTTCTTCTAAGGATTTTAAGATGATGTTACTGGATTACATGCTATCCATGCTTTCTCATTGAAGAACTCAGAGAACTCTTTGAAACTTGAGAAGTTCTTACCTAGATCTATCTGTTTAGTCACATAGCGATTCCATCTAGAAGCCACTTCTTCAGGTAGCTTAGTTAGCATCCTGTGGTTTTCTAGATAGTCATTCAGTACTTCCAGTCCTTGAACATGTGGGATGGCATTGCTGCATGCTTGCAGGAAGTCGCCATACTTTTGGAGTTTGAAGTGTTCTTTAGGATCTATTTTAGGCCAGTTATTCAGTTTCTCTCTAAAAGCTCTTTGTACTAAGAAAGGATGACCATATCTTGCATAGAATTTTTGCCAAGCTTGCTTGTAGGCTTCTTCGTCTCTTCTATAGAAGTTACCTTGAAGAACTTCCTTGGCTTCTCCACCAACATATTTCTGAAGGTAAAATAAATTGTCAACTGGACTAGAGCAATGGTGCTCAATGATCTTTTCAAAGCTTGCCTTCCACTCTATGAACTTCAGTACGTCTCCTGAAAATACAGGGAGTGCAAAATTATTAGGCAAGTTGTTTGTTTGAGGATTAATTTTATTATTGAACAACCACCATGTTCTCAATGAACCCAAAAAACTCATTAATATCAAAGCTGAATATTTTTGGAAGTAGTTTTTAGTTTGTTTTTAGTTTTAGCTATTTTAGGGGGATATCTGTGTGTGCAGGTGACTATTACTGTACATAATTATTAGGCAACTTAACAAAAAACAAATATATACCCATTTCAATTATTTATTTTTACCAGTGAAACCAATATAACATCTCAACATTCACAAATATACATTTCTGACATTCAAAAACAAAACAAAAACAAATCAGTGACCAATATAGCCAACTTTCTTTGCAAGGACACTCAAAAGCCTGCCATCCATGGATTCTGTCAGTGTTTTGATCTGTTCACCATCAACATTGCGTGCAGCAGCAACCACAGCCTCCCAGACACTGTTCAGAGAGGTGTTCTGTTTTCCCTCCTTGTAAATCTCACATTTGATGATGGACCACAGGTTCTCAATGTGGTTCAGATCAGGTGAACAAGGAGGTCATGTCATTAGATTTTCTTCTTTTATACCCTTTCTTGCCAGCCACGTTGTGGAGTACTTGGACGCGTGTGATGGAGCATTGTCCTGCATGAAAATCATGTTTTTCTTGAAGGATGCAGACTTCTTCCTGTACCACTGCTTGAAGAAGGTGTCTTCCAGAAACTGGCAGTAGGACTGGGAGTTGAGCTTGACTCCATCCTCAACCCAAAAAGGCCCCACAAGCTCATCTTTGATGATACCAGCCCAAACCAGTACTCCACCTCCACCTTGCTGGCGTCTGAGTCGGACTGGAGCTCTCTGCCCTTTACCAATCCAGCCATCTGGCCCATCAAGACTCACTCTCATTTCATCAGTCCATAAAACCTTAGAAAAATCAGTCTTGAGATATTTCTTGGCCCAGTATTGACTTTTTAGCTTGTGTGTCTTGTTCAGTGGTGGTCGTCTTTCAGCCTTTCTTACCTTGGCCATGTCTCTGAGTATTGCACACCTTGTGCTTTTGGGCACTCCAGTGATGTTGCAGCTCTGAAATATGGCCAAACTGGTGGCAAGTGGCATCTTGGCAGCTGCACGCTTGACTTTTCTCAGTTCATGGGCAGTTATTTTGCGCCTTGGTTTTTCCACACGCTTCTTGCGACCCTGTTGACTATTTTGAATGAAACGCTTGATTGTTCGATGATCACGCTTCAGAAGCTTTGCAATTTTAAGAGTGCTGCATCCCTCTGCAAGATATCTCACTATTTTTGACTTTTTTGAGCCTGTCAAGTCTTTCTTTTGACCTATTTTGCCAAAGGAAAGGAAGTTGCCTAATAATTATGCACACCTGATATAGGGTGTTGATGTCATTAGACCACACCCCTTCTCATCACAGAGATGCACATCACCTAATATGCTTAATTGCTAGTAGGCTTTCGAGCCTATACAGCTTGGAGTAAGACAACATGCATAAAGAGGATGATGTGGTCAAAATACTCATTTGCCTAATAATTCTGCACGTAGTGTACAGTAGGTTCCGGAATGGGAAGTCTAGCGAGGACTGTTCTCTGTGGTCTTACTGGGACAATGGTTGTAACATTCTCCTGACCTTTGCAGTGACATCTAGGAATAGAATCATCCAGTTCTATTTTCTCATTTAGTTCTGAATTAGGGGAGTCCTCTTCTTCATTTTTTCTGTTAGAGATAGAAGGTAAGTTCACACACCTTTTTCCTAACACTGGACTAGGTCTCTCTTTGTCTTTCTGAGCCGGGATAGAAGAATAATGACTTATTTCCTCACTACATGCTTGAGATTCCCTTCCATCCTACTGGGCATATGAAGGAAAGTAGGAGTCTGTTTCTTCACTTGGTACAGATTTGAACCTATGACTTCTCTGATTCATATCCTCTTCGTGTACTCGAGTCTAGCTTCTATGATCGTAACTTCTTTTTTCCTTTCCAGACTTTTCATCTGTTGGCGCTGTGCCTTGATTTCAGCTTCCTTTTCAGCCACCAGTTGACACTGCGCCTCGATGGCAGCTTTCATCTCAATTTCTGCTCTCTTGACAGCAAGTTATTCAGCTAATTCCTTTCTTTTGGCTGAAGTACTTGAGGTCTCTGATACGGGGGCGTCACTTCTGCTAGCAAAGGAAGTCCTACTTGTAATTGTGGTTCCACCTAAGGACCTAGCATAGTCTCTCATAAAGAGATTGTTCATTCTCCTTCTTGCTTTAACTTTATCATAGTTTTCTGCAGATGATAGTTCCCTCATAAGTTTTACTAAATCTTTAGTGACCGCAGTACATGTGTCCATGTTCCTTATAATGTCCTGGGAAGGTGTTAGCGACCCAGGTAGACATATGCTGCCATAGGCTCTGATTCAGATTCTTCTACTGTCTCTACCATCACTCAAGTTCCCTTTTATACTTTCTTGTTTTAACTTTCCACGAATGCCTTTAATGTATAATTTCCACTTCTCATACATTCTGGTGAACTTTTTTCCTTTTAATGCTGCTTCTTGCTCCAAATTTTCCAGCATCTTTGGGGTCAGTTTTCTGGCACGTGATGAATGTCTTCATCTGTTTGGGCTATATTTGTTTGAGGCAAGACTAATGCTGCATCAGACTCTTCTACATCAGACAGGTTCTCTTGCTCTTCACCTTCTATCCTATCTATATTTGTATCTTCTAACAGTGGCATGGTAATACTAGGCTTAGACATTTTACTTTAAATGCTATAACAATCAATACGAATATTAAAGAACCTTTCACTTTAACACCTTCAGGACCTTGGATGAGTGTACTCGTCCTGGAGCAAGGGTACTTAGCGCACCAGGACGAGTATACTCTGCATATATTAAGATAATCCACGGCACACCATTCGTTTTTGCTTTGCAAATTTATTATAACAAGGTATTCACAAGATTTGTAAATATATAACTGGTCACGCCATGATTGTATTATGAATATAAATCACATGTATTTTTTTGGCCAGGAAGTGTCCCAACGTTTCGGTCCTGTCAGAGACCTTTCTCAAGGGACCGTGGCCGGGTAGCAATAGGCATAATGGAGGCGCCTCTGCAGACATGGTGACAACGCTGAGTGCCGGCTGTTACACACAGCCAGGCACCCAGGGTCAATGCCGAGGGGGGTCCTGTGACCCCCCCATATCGGCGATTGCTGCAAACCGCAGGCCAAAGTTTAATTTTTTTAACCCCCCCTGCACCCCTGAATGCATTTATGTCGGCGGGGTGCAGGGGGGCAGTTTGTGGGCGTTTGCGGGCGGTGCGGCAGTTGCGGGAGGCAGGCGGTGCGGCAGGCGGGATTGCGATCCCCTGCCCACCTCCCGCTGAATTTTCATTGGTGGTCAGTGGTATACCAGAGTGTCAGCACATCGCTGACACACTGGTATAAACGGCTGACATCGCTGTGATGTCAGCCGTTTCACCCTTTCCATACCGCGGTATGGAAAGGGTTAAGTCAGGGAGCTCCCTCCTTCCCCGTCTGCTCAGTTGTGGCAGATGGGGAAGGTTCCCATGGCAACAGGACGCCTTCTCAGGCGCCCTGCTGTCCATGGTGCTGAACAGATCTATGCTAGAAGCATAGATCTGTTCAGTGTAAGTAAAATACAGTGCAGTACAATATGTATTGTACTGTACTGTATTATACAGACATCAGACCCACTGAATCTTCAAGAACCAAGTGGGTCTGGGTCCAAAAAATAAAAAAAAAGTAAAAAAAAATAAAGATAATAAAAACACATTTATCACTGAATAAAAATTAAAAAAATAAAATACACTACACATATTAGGTATCGCCGCGTCCATAACGACCTTATCTATAAAACGGTCATGTTACTTTCCCCGCACGGAGAACGCCATAAATTAGGAAATTGAAATTTTGCCCACCTTACTTCCCAAAAAAGGTAATAAAAGTGATCAAAAGAGTCGCATGTACGCCGAAATAGTACCAATCAAAACCGTCACCTCATCCCGCAAAAAATGAGCCCCTACATGAGACAATGGCCCAAAAAATAAAAAACTATGGGGACACTGTAACATGATTTTTTTTTTTGTTTCAAAAATGATATTATTGTGTAAAACTTACATAAATAAAAAAGTATACATATTAGGTATCGCCGCGTCCGTATCGACCAGCTCTATAATAATATCACATGAGCTAACCCCTCAGATGAACACCGTAAAAAATAAAAAATAAAAACTGTGCTAAATAAACAATTTTTTGTCACCTTATATCACAAAAAGTGTAATAGCAAGTGATCAAAAACTCATATGCATCCCAAAATAGCACCAATCAAACCGTCATCTCATCCCGCAAAAATCATACCCTACCCAAGATAATCGCCCAAAAACTGAAAAAACTATGGCTCTTAGACTATGGAGACACTAAAACGGGAAATCTGTCACAAAGACCGTGATCGATGAACAGTGTGCTGTCTTCCTGGCGCTAGAGTTCGACACATCACGGATCGGGTTGACAGATTACTGGGAGGGGCTGGAGAAGATCCAGCGGTCATGGTCCATATCGGAACCAATGACAAAGTTAGAGGTAGGTGGAGAGTCCTTAAAAATGATTTCAGGGATTTAGGTCAAAAGCTGAGGCAAGGACCTCAAAGGTAGTATTTTCCGAAATACTGCCTGTACCACGAGCCACAAAAGAAAGGCAACGGGAGATTAGGGAGATTAACAAGTGGCTCAAGAACTGGTGTAGGAAGGAGGGGTTTGGGTTCCTGGAGAACTGGGCCGACTTTTCTATCGGCTACAGGCTCTATCGTAGGGACGGGCTGCACCTCAATGGGGAAGGGGCAGCTGTGCTGGGGAGAAAGATGGCTAGAAGGTTGGAGGAGTGTTTAAACTAGGGACTGGGGGGGAGGAAAATTACATTATAGAAGGGAAAGATAGGGCAGATAGAGGCCGGGGGCAAGGTAGTGGGACTGGGGGAGGAATGGAAGGAGGGACTAAAACAGTTCAGAAGGAAAGGTGTAGGGTAAAAAATATACATAAACCTCTCAAATGTATGTATACTAATGCCAGAAGCCTGACTAATAAAACTGGGGAGCTGGAGTTGGTGATGTGTAAGGAGGACTATGACATAGTGGGAATAACTGAGACATGGCTGGATGATAGCTATGCCTGGGCAGTTAATGTACAGGGTTACAGTCTGTTTAGAAAGGATCGTCAAAACCGGAGAGGGGGAGGGGTCTGCCTTTATGTGAAGTCTTGTCTAAAGCCCACACTCCGCGAAGATATAAGTGAGGGACATGAACATGTGGAGTCATTGTAGGTAGAGATACATGGAGCTAAAAACAACAATAAATTACTAATAGGAGTTTACTATAAACCACCTAATATACCAGAGTCCACAGAAAATCTACTACTAAACGAGATAGACGAGGCGGCAAATCATAATGAGGTGGTTATTATGGGGGACTTCAACTACCCAGATATAGACTGGGAAACTGAAACTTGTATATCTCATAGGGGAAACAGGTTCTTGGCAATAACCAAAGACAATTACCTCTCCCAACTGGTTCAGGACCCGACTAGAGGGACGGCCATACTGGACTTAGTATTATCCAATAGGCCTGACAGAACAACAGACGTGCAGGTTGGGGGACACCTGGGAAATAGTGACCATAAAGTAATAACCTTCCAATTATCATTCAAAAGAGAGTTTCTACAGAGAGGAACAAAAATACCAAACTTCAAAAAAGCTAAACGAGGGGGGAGTCGCAGAGAGCGACGAAGAGAAAGCAAAGCTGTTTAACATTTTCTCCAATGTATTCACTGAGGAAAATAAACTGTCAGATGACATGCAGAATGTAAAAATAAATTCCCCATTAAAAGTGTCCTGTCTGACCCAGGAAGAAGTACATCAGCGACTTAAAAAGATTAAAATAGACAAATCGCCAGGACCATATGGCATACACCCCTGTATCCTAAAGGAATTAAGTAATGTCATAGAAAGACCCTTATTTTTGATATTTGCAGACTCTATACTGACAGAGAATGTCCCACAGGATTGGCGCATGGCAAATGTGGTGCCAATATTCAAAAAGGGTCCAAAAACAGAGCCTGGAAACTATAGGCCGGTAAGTTTAACATCTGTTGTGGGTAAACTGTTTGAAGATTTTCTGAGAGATGCTATCTTAGAGCATCTCAATGGAAATAAGCAAATAATGCCATATCAGCATGGCTTCGTGAAGGATCGGTCATGCCAAACTAATTTAATCAGTTTCTATGAGGAGGTAAGTTCTAGACTTGACAGCGTCGAATCAATGGATGTCGTATATCTGGACTTCTCCAAAGCATTTGACACTGTACCACATAAAAGGTTAGATATAAAATGAGAATGCTCGGACTGGGAGAAAACGTCTGTATGTGGGTAAGTAACTGGCTCAATGATAGAAAACAGAGGGTGGTTATTAATGGTACACACTCAGATAGGGTCACTGTCACTAGTGGGGTACCTCAGGGGTCAGTATTGGGCCCTATTCTCTTCAATATATTTATTAATGAACTTGTAGAAGGCTTGCATAGTAAAGTATCAATTATCGCAGATGACACTAAGTCATTTACACTGATGAGGACAGTATACTACTACAGAGGGATCTGGATAGATTGGAGGCTTGGGCAGATAAGTGGCAGATGAGGCTTAACACTGACAAATGTAAAGTTATGCACATGGGAAGGAATAATGCAAGTCACCCGTACATACTAAATGGTAAAACACTCGGTAACACTGACATGGAAAAGGATCTAGGAATTTTAATAAACAGCAAACTAAGCTGTAAAAACCAGTGTTAGGCAGCTGCTGCCAAGGCCAATAAGATAATGGGTTGCATCAGAAGGGGCATAGATGCCCGTGATAAGAACATAGTCCTACCACATAGTCCTACAAATCGCTAGTCAGACCACACATGGAGTACTGTGTACAGTTCTGGGCTCCTGTAAACAAGGCAGACATAGCAGAGCTGGAGAAGGTCCAGAGGAGGGCAACTAAAGTAATAACTGGAATGGGACAACTACAGTGCCCTGAAAGATTATCAATATTAGGGCTATTCACTTTAGAAAAAAGACGACTGAGGGGAGATCTAATTAATATGTATAAATATATCAGGGGTCAGTACAGAGATCTATCCCATCATCTATTTATCCCCAGGACTGTGACTGTGACGAGGGGACATCCTCTGCGTCTTGAGGAAAGAAGGTTTGTACACATACATAGAAAAGGATTCTTTACGGTAAGAGCAGTGAAACTATGGAACTCTCTGCCTGAGGAGGTGGTGATGGTGAGTACAATAAAGGAATTCAAGAGGGGCCTGGATGTATTTCTGGAGCGTAATAATATTACAGGCTATAGCTTCTAGAGAGGGGTCGTTGATCCAGGGAGTTATTCTGATTGCCTGATTGGAATCGGGAAGGAAAATTGGTTTCTACCTCACAGTTGTTTTTTTTGCCTTCCTCTGGATCAACTTGCAGGATAACAGGCCGAACTGGATGGACAAATGTCTTTTTTCGGCCTTATGTACTATGTTACTAAAGTAAGATTGGTAGGTGTTTGACTCTTAGCACCCCCAATGATCAGCTGTTTGAAGGGGCCGCAACGTTTTGGTGCACACTGGGGCCTGCTCATTACCAGGCATAGTGTTCCACCTTTTACAGAAGATGTTTGCAGTAATGCACAAAACTCTGTCCCAATCATTTGAAAGGGACAGGGCTGCAGTCTGCTGCAGTATTACGCATAATCTCTACAAAATGTATGGCAATGTGCCTGGTAAACAATGAAGAGGCCACGGTGCTCACCAGCAGGGGCATACATGACATTTATGGGGCCCCAAGCAAAGTTATATCTGGGGGCACTAATCAGGACAGCCAGCCAGAAATCACTGTTCCTGGCAGCGGTTCCCTGTCTGTCCACAACTGTATGATAGTCCTTAGGATGCAGATACAGTTGAAAGTTGTGGCTACGGGCTATTCTCGAGGTGAAAATTGAAATGGCAACTCTCCACCCACTGAAATTCTCCTCAAACCAACCCCCCTCCCCAGCACTACTGCTAAAGACATATGAATTTGAACACATACAGCACTATATGCCTCTTACATCCAGTGATGTAGACGGTCTCTTGCTTCATCTTCTCCATTCAGACTAGACTTCCATGAATAATTATTTCAGCCACGTCTCATCTTTACAGAATTTCCCACACAGACATCTTCCTCACTTTTCCATCAAACTCACCCACCAGGCCCTCCTGGTGCCCCAACAGTGTTATACTGCTGTTAACCCTAATACTGTGCTCCCCAATGCCCCCAAATACTATACTTAGGAACCACAGTGCCATACAGATATTCCCCATAATGGTCCCATAAGTCCCAACAAAAGTAATAATAATAGCACCCCCTACTGTCCCCTCAATAGTAATAATGCTTCCCAAGAGTTCCCTATTAGTAGCAATGCCCTCTATATTGTACCCAATAATAATAATACTTCAACAGTACCCCCAGTATTAATAATACACCCACAGTATTAATAATGCAGTTATAATGACACATTGTAGAGCCCCCAGTATTTATAATGTTCCCCCTGTAGTGCCCCCAGTATTTATAATGCCCTTAGTAGTGCCACTAATATTTAATGCCTCCAGTATTTATAATTGCCCCCTATAGTGCCCCAGTATGGTTAATGTCATATATTATTATAAAATCTAGCAGTGATCCCTGTACTTCTTCCAGTAGTGTCCCCTGTATTATTATAATGTCAGCCGGCTGAAAGGGCGGGCTGCTTTCTGCAACCATATCTCAGGCTGTTTAACAGCCAAATTCAAGACCAAAGTCAAAGCTTTAGCCATCATATATTGTAAGTTGAAGCACTTATAATTTCAGGTCAGAAATTAAGGCTGCAGATATATGCAGCTTTTACTGAGACTTGTTCGTAGGGGCTCTGATATTTTCAGCTTTAAAACAAGACCTGACTTGAATCTTTAGCTGTTACATAGCCATAAGTAACAAGGATGTGCAAGGTATTTTGTAGGTTACCTAATTGCCACCCTGCTAGGACATATGACATACGTCCTTGGCAGGGAAAGGGTTAAACAGCTGATCGGTGGGGGTGTCGGGGCTTGGATCCCATTAATCTGATATTGTGAGACTACCATAAGGATAGGCTATGAACATTGACACCTTCCTGATCCTGCAATTTTCTGTTTTTGTTGTTATGGCAGTGGGTGCGGAATCACTGTGTCAACCAACCGGTTTGGCTTTGGGCCTAAGGGCATTATCCTAGCAGTCCCCTGGTATTCACCCTTTAACCCCTGTATAGGGATCTGGATTTCGCAGTGGAGCCATAAGGCTGCCACCTCTTAGAGCAGTCTCGGTGAGGTTGACAGCTGACACGCATGTGTCAGATACACTGGTGTGGGAGACCGAGGCAACAAGCACAACTTGTAGTCAGTATCAGGACAAGGTCAGTGCAGGCAGAGTTCATGCAAATATGTGAGACCTGTCAGAGCTGGCAGCAGAGGATCACAATGGTAAAATGGCACAGGTTGGATCAGGCAGTGGAGGGTCAGAATCCAGTAAGCAGGCAGAGGTTGTTACACAGGCAGACAACAGAAATAAACAACTTAGCAAGAAACTAGCAAGCTGGGAACCTAATTACTCAGGCAAGACTAGAAGAAACAGCACAACATTAGCAAATTGTAAACAGCATAGCAGCAGCACACAGAGCCAAGGAGGTGAGATTCAATGAAGAAACACAGGGTGAGCCGAGTGGTGTCCATGCCCACCTGAAATAGCAGGACAGCATGGGCACAAGCTGCCAATGTAAAATTAGTTTTTCACTCCCTGCCTTAATAGAGCAATCACTTTTTTATTTTTCTGTTCACATAGCCGTATGAGAGCTTTTTTTTGTGGGACAAGTTGTAATGTCACCATTTAATATTGCTTATGATGTAGTGCAAAGTTGGAAAAAAACACAACTCCACCCTTTTTTATGGTTTTAGTTTTTACAGTGTTCCCTATTCGGTAAAACTGACCTTCTAACTTCATTCTCTTAGTGAGTATGATTACAGTATACATTTTTATAGTTTTTCTTGTGTTTTAATATTTAAAAAAAAAATTTCTTTGCATCACCATATTCTGACCCAGATTACTTTTTATAGTTATGTCTATGGAGATGTGCGAGGGTTAATTTTTTGCAGGGTGATCTGTAATTTTTATTGATTTTGGGGTGTGTATGACTTTTTCATCACTTTTTAATCAGTTTTTTTGGGGGGAGTTGAATAAAAAAAAAATGCAAATCGCCTATTTTTCTGTTACATTATTCACCATACGGGATAAATATTTTATATTTTAATAGCATGGACGTTTAGGGACATGGTGAAGCTAATGATCTAACACCCCTCCCCAACATTGGCAGGAACATCCATAGGAACATCACTGTGGCAGGCATCGCAACCTTCAGGTGGCCTGAGGCTGCTATGGCAACTAAACGGCCTGGCTTGGGTTTGACCTCTCAGATACCATAGTTGCAATTGACTATCAGAAAAACAGCAGGAACCAGGTGGTTATGACACCCGCTCAGTTTCTGAGTAGGCGCCATCTTTAAAGTCCCAACTTCACCCAACTGAGACCCCCCTCTAAAAAGAATCCACCCATCAGTGAGTACTGTCCCTGTTACAGTTACACTCTGGCTGATACTTTGTTGCAACAATGTATTTCGGTTATTTAAGACACGAAAGCCGGGTCATTTGGTAGTTGCCCGATTTGAACAGTGATACCCCAGATTGCTATGCCATGGAGCCCATTCAGATAACGAAAGACAATGTGAAAGTAAAGACTTTGGCTCCATGGCGATTCTACTATATTCGTGTAGTCTGAGAGCAATTTACCTAATAATATGCACTCAGACCAGAGCTATCTGGGGATGTGTTACATGTCTATGTTTACTGTAATGGTTGTGACATTATATGTTTGAATGGTGATTTGTGTCCTGTTGTCCCCACGTGTATAGTGGCGATCTCCAATTGTCCTGAGAGATAATTGAATTACTCCTCGGCTGTCTCCGGGGCAGAGAGGAGGAAACCAGGATGCATTATGAGGATGTATTGTGTCTGTGTGTCCTGAATTGTTGTTTATCTGTCCTGTGTCACAGTCTTCTATCGGGTCCCGCAAGGGGAGTGTCCACCAGATGGGGACCTGCATAAAAACGGGTGGGTAGCCCTCAGTAAAAAGAGATTCTGCTTCTTACCCTCAATTTGTGCTTTGACTCATTTTGTAGAGCATCACTAATCACTAGCCCTTGTAAGAGCTTTCTGGATTTCATCTACACTTACAGGAGCATGGATGACTGCTAAAGGAACCTAACAGCGCTCTCTAGAATTTGGGGCCAAGGACATCTAAGCGGTCCAACCCTCAGGCAGTCCCCTTCATGCTTTCCTTATGACCACAACAGAGAAATTGAGGTCATTATATGTTCAGGGGCAAATAACCTAACCCGAGTGGAATTGCAGGCCTTGGAAACAACTACAAAATGATAAGCAGATCATTATCAAACCCTCGGACAAAGGAGCAATGTTGTGGTCCTTGATAGGGAAGTGTACAGGGATATGTGCTTACGTATCCTTAATGATAGATCATGCTATGCCAAACTGGACTCTAACCCGACTGACACCTTAAAAAAGAAACTGACGTGTATCCTCAATGAGGCAAAAAGTGATGGCCTTATCAGTAAGACCGAGTATGCCTACCTGCTGCCTGCCAACCCCATTACACCAGCATTTTATGGGCTGCCCAAAGATACACAAAGGGGTTAATCCCCTTAAAAGCAGGTGTATAGTGTCTGGAGTTGGCAGCCTAACAGAAAAGATCAGCAATTATGCTGATGTGATCTTACGTCCCTTTGTATTGAGTCTTCCCTCATATGTAAGGGACTCGATGGACATGCTCCGATGTCTGGATGACGTGGTATGTGACAGAGGGACCCTTCTTGCAAGTTTGGATGTGGAGGCTCTCTATAGCTCCATCCCTCATGAGAAAGGATGTGAGGTTGTAGGGACCTTTCTTGCAGAAAGGGGTGCACACCTTAGATCACATAATGACTTTGTTATCACTCTTCTGATCTTTATTCTACAAAACAACATATTCCTGTTTGATAGACAGGTCTTCCGCTAGCTCAAGGGAGTTGCGATGGGGCAGTCCTTGCGCCCCTAGATTCGCAAATCTCTACCTGGGCTGGTGGGAGAGGGAGGTTGTTATTGGTGAAGGCATGAGTCAATGGACCTCGTCCATTGCATTATGACTGAGGCTCATCGACGACGTGTTGATCCTTTGGGATGACACGGTGTCTGCCTTTAAAGATTTTGTGTCTGCCCTCAACCACAATGATCTGGGCTTGTTTTTTACAAGTGAAATCCATGGCACCAAACTAGCGTTCCTGGACCTTTCTATTAACATTGGTTCGGATAGAAGAATACGCACGAAACATGTTTAGAAAACCCACAGCCACAAATACACTACTCAGATGGGAGAGTAGTCATCCATTCCCATTAAAACGTGGCATTCCCAAGGCACAATACCTGAGGGCAAGACGTAATTGTTCTGAGTGGGCTGATTTTAGCGTAGCGGCAAGTGACCTAAAGGTCAGATTCAGCCAGAGGGGTTATCCAGCAGAGCCGCTCAGAAGGGCGTATCAACATGCAGCCGTATGCGACAGAGAGAGTCTGCTACATCCTAAGGCCAGTACCGAGGAGAATTCAAAAATAAAAATTATAGGTACCTTTGATGCGGCGCACAGTGAGGTACGAGAGGTTCTGAGAGATAGCTAAGGTCTCCTAAAGTCGGACCCGATAGTGGGACACCTGGTGGATGATTTTCCATTGATCACGTTTTTCGTAGAGGAGGGGCCTTGAGGGACAAGCTAGTACACAGTGCTTTTTCTACTCCAGCACTTAAGACATGGTTACCCGTGGCGTGCAAGGCTATCATGAAGGGAACAATGGTTGAGAGTACTGTAACCAAGAGGAGATATATGATTCGTCATTCATAAACTGCAGAACCGTGGGCGTTGTTTATGTGGCCACCTGTGTATGTAATGTACAGTATGTTGGCAAAACAAAAAAGGAGTTTAGGCGGTGTATTGTTGAACACCTTAGGGACATTGCAAATGAAGCTGATACCCCGATTGCCCAACATGTGCTTAAACATCATTCCGAGAGTACCAACTGTATCAGGTTTCAGAGAATTGAGCACGTCAGAACATCGGGACGAGGAGGCGACATTGACAATCTCCTCCTCCGGAAAGAGGCCCAATGGACCTTTACTCTGCATAGCACCAAACCTGATGGGTTAAATGATTTTATCTCCTATATTGGATTTATTTTGTGATTTACACTGTGGTGCTCTACACATGAGTGGGAGTAGTATGGTGGCATACATTTCCCGCTTGTGTCTGCATGCTATTACTCGACTACACATCTGTAAGTGAGTTGGGATGTTGCTCTCTCACTAATATTAGGGGACATACTGTGTACACTTGTTCTCTCACTAATATCATGTGATGTTCTGTGCACCCTCTAATATGGCAAGTGTGCTATTTAGCGTAATGATCGGAAGTGACAACGTGATACGCACATGTGGTGGTCTTTCCACAACCCATAATCCAGATGTAACATGTATCTGCAGAGAGTATCTTTGTAAATATATTAAGGTTTGGGTTTTAGTGTTGTAAATTTTCGGTCACAACTAGTGATTGTTTATCACTCTGGTTGTGGATCTCTTTGACAATATTCTAGGCTCTGGGATACCCCTTAGTTATCTCCTAGATTGTGTTACCTATTCTTATTATCCTCGAGCGATGATATGCCCTTGTTTTGTAAATAATCGCCTTTATTTACTCCTATAGTTATACTTACCTCCTGTGCTTCTTAGAGTAATGTTATGAGGTGGGGCAGGGATGTGTCGGTTCCCGGCAGCTCCCCCGATCCATTGGCTCCAACTCTGCTTTGTCAGGCCTAGGGGGTGTGGCTTCTTCTTCTTTAGAAGCAGCACTGGCGCGGCCGCGCTTTGGCCTTCCCAGTGCCGCAGGCTACTTGTCTGCATGCTATACATGAGAACTTGTTTGTTTGTCATTTAGCTTCCAGTTTCGCTCCTGATGACTAAGCTGCATGATAATAGCAGCTAAAGAAACGCGTTGAGCAGACAGGCCCATGTGCCTCCAGTATTACAGAGGTTAACACCTCATTTAGGAAGCCAAACCATATAGTAGCCAGTGTTCATTTAGTTAATGTACTAAGGGCAACAGTCTAGGGTGGAGTGACAGTGTCCTTGTTTTTAGGCACTCTCACTTGTTTAAGCCACGCTGTGCTGGAGTACTGTGCATAGTACTGTGCATGGGGGCGTTTATGGTTACCCCGCTCATCTCCAGGGACACCACTTGTTCCCTGAATGGAACATTGTCCTAGGATCAGGTTTGAGTATATGACGTCACACTCTCACCATATACTAGTGGGATCCAGGACATAACAATATTTATGTATGTTTGTATTGTAGTTGAATATCCACATTTTAAGGACATTTAATAAAAGTTATATTTTAGCGATAGCCATTCTCATTAGTTAATTGTCCAACTTCTGCCATACTTCGATGGTGGAGGTTGGAAAGGGGTAAAAGTCGCAGACAACACCATTAAAGTAATAAATGGCACAATCAATAGGACAAAGAGATGAAGGCATTTAAGTGCCTGGTCCAAAAAAGGACTGTGCAGAGAAAAAACCTGAAAGAGCCCCTGTTATCATGTGGATCATTGTGTTTGTACCCCACCGATAAGAAAATTGTGACATATCCTGAATAATATTTAAATAATATAGGTATATCCACTCTGAAGTAGACATATACTAATTATATGTTCTTTTGGGACATTCCAATTTCTTATGTGGGCAAAGTATGATCCCTGAAGATCATGATCTTCTGTATATATGCAGCTTTAACCAGGTGGACAGTAGACGCACATTAGTCACATTAGTTGCCTCTGCAATATGGCAAGTAGAGGGGTGGGATTCAGCTTGGGTTGGCACACCTACTCTTAGGGAGGTGCCTGATTCCTCCTTTCCATTATACCAATTAGCAAAAAAGTGAGAGAGGGTCAACTGTATGGTCATGCTGCTTTTCTTTTGTGCAAAAGGTTGGAAAGAAGAGGCTTTAACTATTAATGGACCCTCTTGGTTCTGGGAGAGAAACTGTGCTAGGCTGTGTTGGCAGCCTGCATTTGTCTTTTTTCTTTGCAATTTCTTAAAAATTCATGGGCAGCCCAAAATTTTTTTAATTGACAAACTTGAAGAACATAGTAAACGATAAAGATTATATGTAATAAATGTCTATAGCTCAATCAAAATAAAGTAGTCAAATACCACCAGCCTCAAAAAAAATAAATGAACACTTCTATTTTTTACAAACACTAGCCTGTTTTTATGCACTGTCCAGGAATTTCTGTACAGCTACAACCCTGGTGGTGAGAAGTACCCTGTATGCAATTTACACCATGTATATTGCTATACGAATAAAGCAGATAAACCAAATAATTTACGAACAGAAGCTCAAAAATTGGAACACATTATATTTTCTTGTGAATGTTAGTCTCACAGTCAAATGGGTCCCACTTTACTCATCTCAGTGATACTTTTCCTCTAAATGAAAAGGCTGCTTAAAATATATTGTTACATTCATTCCGCACAGTGCTTTCTTCAGTATGCCTGTTTAGTAGTAGCATTAATTATAACAGAAAATTCCCTGTTTAATCAATTTACAAGCTTTCAAGGAAACTGTGAATATGTGTTTTTTATTTCTCTGTGAAGTGGCAAACCATTTAATTATACCACTTCATGTGCAAAAAAAGTCGCATTTGAATTGGAGCTGACGCGCTGATCACCTGATTGCCATGGGTCTGGCTGCTGGAAACCTTTGCAGTACGCAGCCCTGCAGGGTATTGCGATGTGAGGTCACGGTTAATGGGCAAACGAGGGTTACTCACAGTTTGTAGGGAGACCCTGGGGCACACCGATTTATAATAATAACAAGTGAGGAACACGGTGTTGTGGTGAACCAAACTTTCTTTTACTGGAAGTATCAACTTTGTACAGTTTAATTTCAGTTCCACTTGGCAGCAGCAGTTATAAGCAGGCTTACGCAATAATGGCAGGTACACTGTTCTTTGCAAGATACTCAGAGGGTAAGAACAACACTCACAGACCAGGCTGCACTCTTCCTTAGAAATCCTGTGCACTATTCCTCAGAACTCCTGGCTGTCTCAATCCCAAGGCCGTATGCCCTAATGCTGGCTTTATCCTTGGTAACCAACTTCCTCAGGTATATATCCCTTGCTTTAGGTAAATGATCCTTCTGCCCTTCAGCTTACTTGTCTGGCTGGAATACTCTTCTGCTCTGCTCTTTGCTCTGTGGGAACTGCTGGTTTCTCCCAGGAAGCAAACCCTTCTCCTGGGGTAAATCTTCTGAGCTAACTCAGGCTCAATATCCTCAGGCAGGCTGGACTCCTTCCACTAGCCTCCTGGTGGCAACTAGAAGCCTGGGCTGTCTAGCTGCATGTCAGGAGGAGACCCTCAGCTTGTCTCTGGCTAAGGTGCCCTCTCACTTCTGTCTCTCCACAGACTCCTGACTACAAAGACTCCCTCTTCCCTGTCTGGGCCTGAATATATATACTAGGGAATCCAAATCTCCCTCTAGTTTCTAGGATGCTTAACTACACCCAAATAGGCCTGCTACACACATCACAGGGAAGAATACACATAAAAGCATATGAAAATACATTAAAATAGACTGTTAAATACACTGCCACTGCCCCTCAGGAGTAGAAGTACCACGTGGCCCAATTGACCCTTGTGTAGTGCCCACATTTACCTAGTGGGACACTACACCTTGGTGACCAACTTTTAACTCTGGAGGAACCTGCTCCTAGGCAGACATTTTCCCTACAGCAGTCAAAGAAGGGGAATTGTAGGATTACATGGCAGCTAACATAATGCAATGCATAGGGGGGTTGGGCATACCAAAGCAAGCCAGTTTTACTTATTGCAAATCGCTATCTGTGGCATACATTTGACATATTGGGAATGAGACAACTCCTTTAAAGGGCACCTGCCCAAAAATCTTACCAGTCCAGCACATAATGCCATTATAGTAAGCATACGGAAGCAGATACAATCAAAGGGGTATTCTGGTTGTTTGAAGCCATCCTCTGTCCACAGAATAGTGGATAACTATTAGATTGGTGGGGGTCCTACTGCTGGCACTCCCACCGGAGAATTGGGACCCTGTATCCTCTGAAGCCCCCCTGAAATTAATGGAGCGGCCGGTAGGGCATGCTTGTGGCTGCTCCATTAATTTCTATAAGAAACCCAGAGATAGCCAAGTGCTGTATTCAGCTATCTATGGAACACCCATAGAAATGAAAGGAACGGCCAAGTGCATGTGCGACCAGCCGCTCTGTTCATTTTAGGGAAGCTGCAGGTGGTAGGGCGCCCTCGTTCTCCTGAACGGCGAAAGTACCACTGGTAGGCCCCCAACTGGTCTAATAGTTATCCCTAGAGATGAGCAAATTTTTCAAAAATTCCATTTGCCGATTCGCTCCAAATATATTCGCAGCGAATTACGTTAAACAACGGTTATTTACTGGCTGCTGAGAGCCTTTATAGTGGTGTAGGACACTGTGCCTAGTAGTAACACGCATAGGGAGTCTGCTTTGGTAGTGAAATAATACTGAGTCCGTATGACATGCAGATGACAGACATCGCTCTTAGAATCAATGCACACTTTACTTATTAGGGTAGTCACGGGGCCAAAACTGACCAAATAACTCAAGTATGAACTCAGCCTTACAGGTCGACGTTAGCGCCATGAAGAAGTGCACTCCTTTTACACCGTCACCAGCTGATTCCATATAGATGTCTACAGAACTTGTAGATTGTGGAGGTGGCAGCCGCATGAGGAGGACACAGAGTGGCACAAAGACAAAGCGTGGAGGTGTCAGCAGCATGAGGAGGCCAGAGTAGCACGACGACGAGAGATTGTGGAGATGGCAGCAACATGAGGAGGCCACAGATTGGCACAATGACAGAGTCTGAAGGTGGCACCAGCATCAAGAGGCCACAGAGTGGCACACTGACAGAGACTGGAGTTGGCAGCAGTATGAGGAGGCCACTGAGTGGCACAATGACCAAGTCTGGAGTTGGCAGCAGTATGAGGAGGTTACTGAGTGGCACAATGACAGAGTCTGGAGATGGCGTCTGCATCAGGAGGCCATAGAGTTGCACAATGACGAGAGATTGTGGAGGTGGCAGCAGCATGAGGAGGCCAGAGTAGCATGACGACGAGACGTTGTGGAGGTGGCATCAGCATGAGGAGGCCAAAGAGTGGCACCAAGACAAAGTGTGGAGGTGTCAGCAGCATAAGCATACCACAGAGTGGCCCAATGACAGAGAGTGGAGGTGGCGGCAGCAGCAGCATCAGGAGGAGGCCACAGACTGGCACAATGACACAGTCTGAATTTGGCGGCATCATGAGGAGACCACAGAGTGGCCCAATGACAGTGTGTGGAGGTGGCAGCAGCATCAGCATCAGGAGGAGCCCACAAAGTGGCACAATGACACAGTCTGTAGTTGGGGGCAGCATGAGGAGACCATAAAGTGGCCCAATGACAGAGTGTGGAGGTGCAGCAGCAGCATCAGGAGGAGGCCACAGAGTGGCACAGTAAACGAGTCTGGAGGTGGCGACAGCAGCATCATGAGGATACCACAAAGTGGCAAGGTGACATAGTGTGGAGATTGCAGTAGCAGCAGCAGGATCAGGACACCACAGAGTGGCAAGATGACATAGTGTGGAGATGGCAGTAGCAGCAGTATACCACAGAGTGGCAAGGTGACATAGTGTGGAGATGGCAGTGGCAGCAGCATCAGGATACCACAGAGTAGCAAGGTTACAAAGTTTTGCGATGGCAGTAGCAGTATCAGTATACCACAAAGTGGCAAGGTGACATAGTGTGGAGATGGTAGTAGCAGCAGCAGCAGCATCAGGAGGATACCACAGAGTGGCAAGGTTACCAAGTGTGGAGATGGCAGTATCAGCAGTAGTAGTGAGCGCAAATATTCGAAAAGCGAATTGTTATCGCGAATATCGTCACTTTGAGAATTTGCGCATATTTCGAATATAGTAGTATATAGTCGTAATGATGAATATTATATATTTTTTTTTAACCCAGTACACATCAGGTGATCATCCCTCCCTTCTTCTAGCTTGTGGGCCAATGGGAAGGCTTTGTCACAGCTTAGCAACATCCCTAGCAACCAATAGAAAAGTTGCCTACCCCTTACTATATAAGAACCTCCCCAGCAGGTATTGTCTAAAGTTTATTGCAGTTATGAAAGAGACAGCAGTATCATTGCTGTGCTCTGTGCTTTGTGTTATTACATTAGACAGTTAACTTATATATAAAATTCAGATAGAAAATTTGCAAGCATGAACATATTGGCGCACTCTATCTGCATATAAAGCTATTCTAATGTTCTGCCGTGCCAACCATTTTCTCCAGTTTCAGAAAACTTATACCAGCTTGAAAAATGTAGCCCACGCCTGTATTTCGCATGCATTAGCCGAATATTACATTACCGATTTTTGCAATCAAGAATATAATCTTGAATTCTCGAATTTGCGAATATATGACGAATATTCTACAAAATATTAGCAAAATATTGCAAATTCGAATATTGCCCCTGCAGCTCATCACTAATCAGCAGCAGCATCAGGATACCACAGAGAGGCAAGGTGACATAGTGTGGAGATGGCAGTAGCAGCAGCAGCATCAGGATACCACAGAGTGGCAAGGTGACATAGTGTGGAAATGGCAGTAGCAGCAGCAGCAGGAGGATACCAGAGAGTGGCAAGGTGACATAGTGTGGAGATGGCAGTAGCAGCAGCAGCATCAGGATACCACAGAGTGGCAAGGTGACATAGTGTGGAGATGGCAGTAGCAGCAGCATCAGGAGGAAACCACAGAGTGGCAAGGTGACCAAGTGTGGGGATGGCAGCATAGGCATCAGGATACCACAGAGAAGCAAGGTGACATAGTGTGGAGATGGCAGCAGCATCATCAGGATACCACAGAGAGGCAAAGTGGCATAGTGTGGAGATGGCAATAGCAGCAGAAGCATCAGAAGGATACCAGAGAGTGGCAAGGTGACAGTGTGGAGATGGCAGTAGCAGCAGCATACCTCAGAGTGGCAAGGTGACATAGTGTGGAGATGGCAGTGGCAGCAGCATCAGAAGGATACCACAGAGTGGCAATGTGACATAGAGTGGAGATGGCAGTGGCAGCAGCAGCAGAATACCACAGAGTGGCAAAGTGACATAGTATGGAGATGGCAGTAGCAGCAGCATCAGAAGGATACCACAGAGTGGCAAGGTGACATAGGGTGGCGATGGCAGTAGCAGCATCAGCATCAGGATACCACATATGGTGATTCTGCATATGTTGACGGAGGGCTGTGGTCACATTTCACACCCTGGCCACACTTCACTTTCTGCCCACAAATTCTACATATGGCCATGTTAACCTCCTCCGGCGGCTTAACAAAAAACTGCCACACCGCCTAGTAGGTGATTTTCCTCCCAACAGTCCGCACTGACTGACTGCTACTGCTACTGCTTCCATGAACCCCTGCACCACTACTACCCAGGCAGGTAGGCTGCTGTGAAGTAGGTGGTCTACCCCGGGAAAGTTTGGCTCCCGACCTCCCACTGCTGCTACCCCGCTGATTCCCAGCCATGCTTTCAACACATATAACCGCCGATGTGAAATAAGAATATATATATATTTTTGTACTGAAATAGGCCACTAAGCACTTTCAACACATAAAGCCGCCAACGTGAACTGAGAATATATTTTTCTTTTTGTAGTGAAATAGGCCACTAAATTCTTTCAACACATATAACCGCCGATGTGAAATGAGAATATATTCTTCTAGCCTGTGGGCCAATGGGAAGGCTTTGTCACAGCTTAGCAACATCCCTAGCAACCAATAGAAAAGTTGCCTACCCCTTACTATATAAGAACCTCCCCAGCAGGTATTGTCTAAAGTTTATTGCAGTTATGAAAGAGACAGCAGTGTCATTGCTGTGCTCTGTACTTTGTGTTATTACGTTAGACAGTTAACTTATATATAAAATTCAGATAGTTAGGGGGAGATAGTCAGTGTAGGTTAGATTGATCTATAGTGTAGCAGATATTGCCGAAAATTTGCAAGCGTGAACATATTGGAGCACTCTATCTGCATATAAAGCTATTCTAATGTTCTGCCGTGCCAACCATTTTCTCCAGTTTCAGAAAACTTATGCCAGCTTGAAAAATGGAGCTTACGTGACCCACGCCTGTATTTCACATGCATTAGCCGAATATTACATTACCGATTTTTGCAATCAAGACTATAATCTCGAATTCTCGAATTTGCGAATATATGATGAATATTCTACAAAATATTTGCAAAATATTGCAAATTCGAATATTGCCCCTGCAGCTCATCACTAATCAGCAGCAGCATCAGGATACCACAGAGAGGCAAGGTGACATAGTGTGGAGATGGCAGTAGCAGCAGCAGCATCAGGATACCACAGAGTGGCAAGGTGACATAGTGTGGAGACGGCAGTAGCAGCAGCAGCAGGAGGATACCAGAGAGTGGCAATGTGACATAGTGTGAAGATGGCAGTAGCAGCAGTGTGGAGCATCAAGATACCACAGAGTGGCAAGGTGACATAGTGTGGAGATGGCAGTAGCAGCAGCATCAGGAGGATACCACAGAGTGGCAAGGTGACCAAGTGTGGAGATGGCAGCATCAGCATCAGGATACCACAGAGAAGCAAGGTGACATAGTGTGGAGATGGCAGCAGCATCATCAGGATACCACAGAGAGGCAAAGTGGCATAGTGTGGAGATGGCATAGCAGCAGAAGCATCAGGAGGATACCAAAGAGTGGCAAGGTGACATAGTGTGGAGATGGCAGTAGCAGCAGCATCAGAAGGATACCACAGAGTGGCAATGTGACATAGAGTGGAGATGGCAGTGGCAGCAGCAGAATACCACAGAGTGGCAAAGTGACATTGTATGGAGATGGCAGTAGCAGCAGCATCAGAAGGATACCACAGAGTGGCAAGGTGACATAGGGTGGCGATGGCAGTAGCAGCATCAGCATCAGGATACCACATATGGTGATTCTGCATATGTTGACGCAGGGCTGTGGTGCCAGCATTGGCACCCTGGCCATACTTCACTTTCTGCCCACATATTTTACATATGGCCATGTTAACCTCCTCTGGCGGCTTAACAAAAAACTGCCACACCGCCTAGGTGATTTTCCTCCCAACAGTCCGCACTGACTGACTGCTACTGCTGCTGCTTCCATGAACCCCTGCACCACTGCTACCCGGGCAGGTAGGCTGCTGTGAAGCAGGTGGTCTACCCCGGGAAAGTTTGGCTCCCGACCTCCCACTGCTGCTACCCCGCTGATTTCCAGCCATGCTTTCAACACATATAACCGCCGATGTGAACTGAGAATATATATAATTTTTTGTACTGAAATAGGCCACTAAGCACTTTCAACACATAAAGCCGCCGACGTGAACTGAGAATATATTTTTCATTTTGTAGTGAAATAGGCCACTAAATTCTTTCAACACATATAACCGCCGATGTGAACTGAGAATATATTTTTCATTTTGCACTGAAATAGGCCACTAACTGCTTTCAACACAAATAACCGCAGAAGTGAACTGAGAATATATTTTTGTACTGAAATACAAAATAACACATTTAAGGGCTCTTTCACATCTGCGTTATAGTCTTCCGGCATAGAGTTCCGTCGTCGGGGCTCTATGCCGGAAGAATACTGATCAGGATTTTCCTAATGCATTCTGAATGGACAGTCCGTCCTTCAGGATGCATCAGGATGTCTTCCGTTCCGGAACGGAACGTTTTTTGGCCGCAGCAAATAGCGCAGCATGCTGCGCTTTTTGCTCCGGCCAAAAATCCGGAACACTTGCCGCAAGCCCGGATCTGGAATGAATGCCCATTGAAAGGCATTGATCCGGATCCGGCCTTAAGCTAACCGTCGTTTCGGCGCATTGCCGGATGCGACGTTTAGCTTTTTCTCAATGGTTACCATGGCTGCCGGGACGCTAAAGTCCTGGCAGCCATGGTAAAGTGCAGTGGGGAGCGGGGAGCAGCATACTTACCATCCGTGCGGCTCCCGGGGCGCTCCAGAGTGACGTCAGGGCGCCCCAAGCGCATGGATCACGTGATCGCATGGACACGTCATCCATGCACATGGGGCGCTCTGACGTCATTCTGGAGCGCCCCGGGAGCCGCACGGATGGTAAGTATGCTGCTCCCCCGCTCCCCACTACTACTATGGCAACCAGGACTTTAATAGCGTCCTGGGTGCCATAGTAACACTGAAAGCATTTTGAAGACGGATCCGTCTTCAAATGCTTTCAGTACACTTGCGTTTTTCCGGATCCGATGTGTAATTCCGGCAAGTGGAGTACACGCCGGATCCGGACAACGCAAGTGTGAAAGAGGCCTAACCGCCGAAGTGAACTGAGAACATATATTTTTCTTTCTGTACTGAAATAGGCCACTAAACACCTTTGCCAGAAATAAATGCCCCAGTGTAGTGCGTATATATTTTTCTTTCGGTCCTGAAATACAGTACAGACCAAAAGTTTGGACACACCTTCTCATTCAAAGAGTTTTCTTTATTTTCATGACTATGAAAATTGTAGATTCACTCTGAAGGCATCAAAACTATGAATTAACACATGTGGAATTATATACATAACAAAAAAGTGTGAAACAACTGAAAATATGTCATATTCTAGGTTCTTCAAAGTAGCCACCTTTTGCTTTGATTACTGCTTTGCACACTCTTGACATTCTCTTGATGATCTTCAAGAGGTAGTCACCTGAAATGGTCTTCCAACAGTCTTGAAGGAGTTCCCAGAGATGCTTAGCACTTGTTGGCCCTTTTGCCTTCACTCTGCGGTCCAGCTCACCCCAAACCATCTCAATTGGGTTCAGGTCCGGTGACTGTGGAGGCCACCCCATCACTCTCCTTCATGGTCAAATAGCCCTTACACAGCCTAGAGGTGTGTTTGGGGTCATTGTTCTGTTGAAAAATAAATAATGGTCCAACTAAATACAAACCGGATGGAATAGCATGCTGCTGCAAGATGCTGTGGTAGCCATGCTGGTTCAGTATGCCTTCAATTTTGAATAAATCCCCAACAGTGTCACCAGCAAAGCACCCCCACACCATCACACCTCCTCCTCCATGCTTCCCGGTGGGAACCAGGCATGTAGAGTCCATCCGTTCACCTTTTCTGCGTCGCACAAAGACACGGTGGTTGGAACCAAAGATCTCAAATTTGGACTCATCAGACCAAAGCACAGATTTCCACTGGTCTAATGTCTATTTCTTGTGTTCTTTAGCCCAAACAAGTCTCTTCTGCTTGTTGCCTGTCCTTAGCAGTGGTTTCCTAGCAGATATTCTACCATGAAGGCTTGATTCACACAGTCTCCTCTTAACAGTTGTTCTAGAGATGTGTCTGCTGCTAGAACTCTGTGTGGCATTGACCTGGTCTCTAATCTGAGCTACTGTTAACCTGCGATTTCTGAGGCTGGTGACTCGGATGAACTTATCCTCCGCAGCAGAGGTAACATAGTAACATAGTACATAAGGCCGAAAAAAGACATTTGTCCATCCAGTTCGGCCTGTTATCCTGCAAGTTGATCCAGAGGAAGGCAAAAAAAACAAAAAACTGTGAGGTAGAAGCCAATTTTCCCCACTTTAGAGGAATAAAAAATTTCCTTCCTGACTCCAATCAGGTAATCAGAATAGGCAACACAGACGCATTTCTTGTCCTAACCATAGGTAAGAACCACAACATATAAATTTACATAGATAAAAACTCATACATAGGACAGGTAAATTCTAAACAAACACACTCAAGTTGTTCTGTCATTGAGTCCCAGGGGACCTAAAGCTTCAGCTTTCATTATCCACCTATATTTCCTTTGCAGGAGTGCTTGTTGCCTGTTCCCACCTAGGGACAAATACGGCACCTGCTCTATCCCAGCAAAGGAAATACAGCGTGGATCTCCTCCATGCATATTGTGGACATGTTCGATCAGTCTAGTGCAACCTTTGCCTGTCTTGAGGGAATTGAGGTGCTCCATAAATCTTTCAAAAAGAGGGAGGATGGTTTTCCCTATATACAAGGCACCACATTGGCATTTTACCAAATAAACAATGTAATTACTTTTGCAGGTGATAAATTGCATCACTTTATGTGAGACCCCTCCAAAGGAAAGGTACTTCATTTGACTATTATAACTGCGAAAGGAGCAATTATCACATTTGTGATTGCCCAGTGGTTTATTGGAAGATAGACAATTGTCTACCTTCTTACACTGAAACCTGCTTCTCACTATTCTGTCTTTTATGGTGTGACACTTTTTAAATGCTATCAGTGGTCTATTGTCAATTATACTTCCTAAGCCTTCCTCATTCTTCAAGATATCCCAGTTATTATAAATGGTACGTTTAATCAGCTCATAGAATCAAATCTAAAGTTCCTTTAGAGACCCTCGGGATATAATATTCAATGTGCTAAACAGTCTGTCAGGCCAAAAAAATCCCTTTAGAGGTCTCTAACTAATAATAAAAATATATATCTTTATTTAATCCATTTTAACTATATACTCAATAAGGAAACTCTTCATATTAAAATTATCAGGGTCCAGTGAGATATCAAAATTTATAAACTCCTGTCTGCTTATTGTTGCTAGTAGCAACTCATGGAACTTGTCCAAAAACAGCCCTTGTAAATGTACCGTTTATAATAACTGGGCTTAGGAAGTATAATTGACAATAGACCACTGATAGCATTTAAAAAGTGTCACACGATAAAAGACAGAATAGTGAGAAGCAGGTTTCGGGGTAAGAAGGCAGACAATTGGCTATCTTCCAATAAACCGCTGGGCAATCACAAATGTGGTAATTGCTCCTTTTGCAGTTATAATAGTCAAATGAAGTACCTTTCCTTTGGAGGGGTCTCACATAAAGTGATTACATTGTTTATTTGGTAAAATGCCAATGTGGTGCCTTCTATATAGGGAAAACCATCCACCCTCTATTTGAAAGATTTAGGGAGCACCTCAATTCCCTCAAGACCGGCAAAGGTTGCACTAGACTGATCGAACATGTCCACAATAAGAATGGAGGAGATCCACGCTGTATTTCCTTTGCTGGGATAGAGCAGGTGCCGTATATGTACCGAGGTGGGAACAGGCACCAAGCACTCCTGCAAAGGCAATCCAGGTGGATAATGAAAGCTGAAGCTTTAGGTCCCCTGGGACTCAATGATAGAAACAACTTGAGTGTGTTTGTCTAGAATTTACCTGTCCAATGTATGAGTTTTTATCTATGCTCATTTATATTTTTTATCTATGCTCAGTGGTTCTTACCTATGGTTTGGACAGGAAATGCATCCGTGTTGCCTAGGTAACCGGAAGCGATTACGTTACTTATTGCGTGGAGTAGCGCAGTGAGATCAGTGGCCAGACGAGGCGCAAACTAGCGCAAAACGGCCGTCGCCGCAAACCTTTCCGTACACGTTGACACCGTATGCTCCTGCCCGAATACTGAGTTGGATGAAAAAAGCATGTATACATATGCATTTCCCATTATGCAATATGAAGAGTCCGAACGCGTATAGCCATGAATAAGTGATATTCTTCTGGCGCAGTTGCTCAAGTAAAGGTCAGAGTATTCTTCACTTGGCAAGGATAGATGGGGCTACATCTTGGTATAATGCCAACTCTGATCCAGCATACGACACTGGGGATTCCTCCCTTGCGGCATTTAAGATCTTTGCAGTGTCTACAAAAGAGAGCAGGCCACATAACACTCTGACTATTTTTTTTATAAAACTCAAATTTTATTAATTATTCTATAAAATTCCTTGGAACTCTTGACCGAAAAAAGATTTAGTTAGAGAGGTAGGAATATGTATTTTTTTATTTCCGTTGTATCAGTCTTTCCGATACACTCTATTCTGGCGGGTTTTTAGTTCAGACTCTGAGAGGCAGGGACCCCGGAAGCAAAATTAATACACAGCTAAATATACAGCTGGCGTATAGATAGAAACTACCGAAAGGGGAAAGGGGGAATGACCTGAGAATCTATCAGGAACCCCGCCAGAATAGAGTGTATCGGAAAAACTGATACAACGGAAATGAAAAAAATACATATTCCTACCTCTCTAACTCTGAGGAATTTTAATCTTTTTTTGGTCGAGAGTTCCAAGGAATTTGAAAGAATAATTAATAAAATTTGAGTTTTATAAAAAAAAACTGTCAGAGGTGTTACAAAAAGCCACGTTTAGGTCCTAGATACCCTTGAATCTCACATTATATTATATACAGCGTGGCCACCTCCTGAAGGACCTACAAGTTTGTCGGTTGTACAGCCACATAACACATCTCCTGGTGGGTCAGAGGTTGATGGTTTGGGTCTAAGAAACCTATGTACCCTTTTAATGATAACTTCCCACGCTGCAGCCTTACCAATTAACCCCCCAAAAACTTCTAAAGCTACTTTCTGGAGAGAGTCAGTTGACCAGGATTCAGGTAATCCTTTGATTCGTGTATTGCGCCTCCTGTTTCTATTTTCTTGGTCTTCTATCAGGGTCAATGCCCTGTTAATGTGGGCAAGATATTCCGCAGATCTAGCTTTCAGGGCTGAGGAGTGTGATATAATGGCAGCGCACCAGGACTCAAGGCCCACATGCTTAATTTCCGTTTTTATTTCTAAAAGTATTTCTAAAAGTTCAGAGCACAGGGCGTCAGGCCTGTGTGATGGTTGTTTTAAGGAAGGCTTTAGATGTGGCTGCAGGCTCCGACTCACCCTGCTCGTTTGTACCACCGCTAAGTTGGTCCGAGTCATCTTCACTGTCTGACGTTGCTGAGTCTCTAGGCACCATCTTGGGTGGCTTCTGCTGGGCTCCGGAGGATCTCTGTTGAAGGTATTTACGGATATCCGACGAGTGTTTTGCAGGCTGTGGGACATTCGCAACATCAGAGCATCGGTCTCTGCCATATTTCACCATGACTTTTTTTTCTTGCACTTGAATCCCCATTTAAATATATATCTTTTAAGGTCCAAATTGTAACAAATAATGAAAAATACAGATGAGTCCTAATATACAGGTAGGAACTAGAAATAGCTTAGGAGCAATTTAGTAAGTTTATTAATGCATATTTATCCATTCCAAGTGACAACACATCTCCTGTTTATACGAGTGGATGTGCTGTTGACAAACTGTAATTATTATGTCTTCATAAAAGATGCGATCGGTGACAAATGAAGAGTTTTCAATTCCTTGTTCCATCGCTTGACATGTTTACACTGGGCAATTATCAGGAATCAATGTTCACATCAACGATCGCTTAGGCAATAATCGCCCTGCATAAAAGAAAGTACTAATGGGAGATCTGCAAGCCTGCAGCTCCAATTGCTTCCTTTATTCATTATCCAAACAATGGATTTAGGGAAATAGAAATTATTCTACAAGCAATCCAATGTAAAAGGTGAATCTTCCACATATAACCAACTTTTGGAAAACATTGCCCTCTGGTGTACTGAGAGAGTATTGCAGTGCAGGAGGTGCCACTCTCAGATACAATTATAACCAGCACTGTACTACAGTACTTTTAACCCACCACTATGTATATAATGGGTCTGTCCAGCAATATTATACAAATTACAGGGCTGCTGTTTTATGTCAGGGGGTATGTAGTCTCCAGCCACTGTGACCTGGTTGCAACCCTTCTACAATTATTCCTACTACTATGCCTTTGCATCTTGGAAATAACTGCGAATAATAAATTATTCTCTCAGTTCATAAACTACATGACATAGGTCAGCAGCAGGTTTTATAGGAGGAACTGGATATCCTCCTCTACTAGGATACAAAGCTGACAGCTACAATATGAATAGAGTCCTGTACTTTATATAATGTAATTGTCCAAATGAGTCCCACGACTAAAAGCTGGTACTCGTGATTGCATGCATATCAATGACTGACTGTTCATTTAATTGGCCTTAGCTTAACGTAGATGTTTACTTTAATTAATTCATCCCCCATGGGTCTGATTGCACCACAAATGTTATATAGCTTGCTATTCACGGCTGGTGTACACGGCTTGTTTCCATTCTTTTCAGGCTTTCATAAGAAAGTAAAATTTAAATGTTATAATTTTAACGTCAGAGGGGATCACTTAAGTGAATGAGTTTGCAACAAGCCAGTCACAAAAGAATCATGGGGGACCAACCACACTTCTCCATTCTTGTTGAGACATCAATAACTTCCAGGCATTTTATCACAAATTCTCTTCTTGCAACTGTGGTGAAATTACAAGTGCTTCAAAAATTCCCACTGTTCCAGCACTAAATGGAGTTACAGAGCTAAGTAAATTACATATGGCCTTGGTTAGTAGCCTTTCAATATTTAAGCGATTGCATGGGTCCTGTAATTGCTGCCTTTTCTTTAGCATAATTGAGTCTTTCGAACAAAATCTACCATGGATGAGGAGAATAAAATAAACATGTAATTTCACTACAGGCACAGAGAGGGGGGATTTATCATGAGGACAATATTTTAAGTCAGTTCTGCTTAAATCAGTTTTGGTGTACTTTGTGCCAAATTGATCAAATGTGTCACATTGGGGAGATATACTGAGACTGGCGTTAGAAACGAATTATGAACCCCAGAAGTTTTTTTCGTTTTTGCATTTTCCTTTTTTAGTCCCTGATTTTCTGGGGCAATAACTTTTTTATTTTTCCATTCACATATTCACATAGCAGTATGAGGGCTTTTTTTTCTTGCATGACAAATTGCACTTGTTAATTCCACTATTTATAATTGCATATGATGCAGTGGGAAGCTGGACAAAAAATTCCAAATGGGCTGAAATTGGAAAAGGAAAACGCAATTCCGCAACAGTTTTATGGGTTTAGTTTTTTACAGCATTCCGTATATTGTAAAACTGACCTGTTACTTTCATTCTCCAGGTCAGTATGATTACAGCGATACAACATATGTATTGTTTTTCTTGCATTTAATATTGGGAAAAAATAAAGACCTTAACCCCTTAGGGACACAGCCTTATTTCACCTTAAGGACCAGGCCATTTTTTGCAAATCTGACCAGTGTCACTTTAAGTGCTGATAACTTTAAAACACTTTGACTTATCCAGGCCATGCTGAGATTGTTTTTTCGTCACATATTGTACTTCATGACACAATTAATTTTTTTGCATAATAAAATACCTAATTTACCAAAAATTAGGAAAAATTTGCAAATTTCAAAGTTTCAGTTTCTCTACTTCTGTAATACATAGTAATACCCCCAAAAATTGTGATGACTTAACATTCCCCATATGTCTACTTCATGTTTGAATTATTTTGGGAATGATATTTTATCTTTTGGGGATGTTACAAGGCTTAGAAGTTTAGAAGCAAATCTTGAAATTTTTCAGAAATTTACAAAAACCCAATTTTTAGGGACCACTACAGGTCTGAAGTCACTTTGCAAGGCTTACATAATAGAAACCGCCCAAAAATGACCCCATTCTATAAACTACACCCCTCAAGGTATTCAAAACTGATTTTACAAACTTCGTTAACCCTTTAGGTGTTGCACAAGAGTTATTGGCAAATGGGGATGAAATTTGAGAATTTCATTTTTTTGCCTAATTTTCCATTTTAACCCATTTTTTCCACTAACAAAGCAAGGGTTAACAGCCAAATAGACTGCATCTTTATTGCCCTGACTCTGCCGTTTACAGAAACACCCCATATGTGGCCGTAAACTACTGTACGGCCACACAGCGGGGCGTAGAGTGAACGGTGCGCCAGATGGTTTTTGGAAGCCAGATTTTGCTGGACTGTTTTTTTCACACCATGTCCAATTTGAAGCCCCCTGATGCACCCCTAGAGTAGAAACTCCATACAAGTGACCCCATATAAGAAACTACACCCCTCAAGGTATTCAAAACTGATTTTACAAACTTTGTTAACCCTTTAGGTGTTGCACAAGATTTAATGGAAAATAGAGATACAATTTTTTGGCAGATTTTCCATTTTAATATTTTTTTTCCAGTTACAAAGCAAGGGTTAACAGCCAAACAAAACTCATTATTTATGGCCCTGATTCTGTAGATTACAGAAACACCCCATATGTGGTCGTAAACTGCTGTACGGGCACACGGCAGGGCGCAGAAGGAAAGGAATTCCATACGGTTTTTGGAAGGCAGATTTTGCTGGACTTTACACCATGTCCCATTTGAAGCCCCCCTGATGCACCCCTAGAGTAGAAACTCCAAAAAAGTGACCCCACAAGTACGGAATAGGGTGGCAGTTTTGTTGGTACTAGTTTAGGGTACATATGATGTTTGGTTGCTCTATATTACACTTTTTGTGCGGCAAGGTAACAAGAAATAGCTTTTTTGGCACTTTTTTTTGTTATTTAAAAAAATTCATCTGACAGGTTAGATCATGCGGTAATTTTATAGAGCAGGTTGTCACGGACGCGGCGATACCTAATATGTATACAATTTTTATTTATTTATGTAAGTTTTATACAATAACTTCATTTTTAAAACCCCAAAAATGTTTTAGTGTCTCCATAGTCTAAGAGCCATAGTTTTTTCAGTTTTTGGGCGATTATCTTGAGTAGGGTCTCATTTTTTGCGGGATGAGATGACGGTTTGATTGGCACTATTTTGGGGTGCATATGACTTTTTTATCGCCTGCTATTACACTTTTTGTGACGTAAGATGTCAAAAAATGGCTTTTTTTACGGTGGTCACCTGAGGGGTTAGGTCATGTGATATTTGTATAGAGCCGGTCGATACGGACGCGGCGATACCTAATATGTATACTTTATTTTTATGTAAGTTTTACACAATGATTTCATTTTTGAAACAAAAAAAATCATGTTTTAGTGTTTCCATAGTCTAAGAGCCATAGTTTTTTCAGTTTTTGAGCGATTATCTTGAGTAGGGTCTCATTCTTTGCGGGATGAGATGACGGTTTGATTGCTACTATTTTGGCATGCATGCAACTTTTTTGATCACTTTTATTACCTTTTTTAGGAAGTAAGGTGGGCAAAATTTAAATTTTCTCATAGTTTTATTTTTTTTTATTTTTATGGGGTTCACCGTGTGGGGAAAGTAACATGACCATTTTATAGATCAGGTCGTCACGGACGCGGCGATACCTAATATGTGTAGTGTATTTTATTTTTTAAATTTTTATTCAGTGATAAATGTTTTTTTTATCTTAACTTTTTTCACTTTTTTTTATTTATTTTTTACCCAGACCCACTTGGTTCTTGAAGATCCAGTGGGTCTGATGTCTGTATAATACAGTACAGAACCCTATATAGGACACTGAACAGATCTATCCTTAAGCAAAGATCTGTTCAGCACCATGGACAGCAGGACGCCTGAGAAGGCGTACTGTTGCCATGGGAACCTTCCCCATCTGCCACAACTTCGCAGACGGGGAAGGGTGAGTACGGGGCCGCGGGGGGCTGTCGGGGGGGCTCTCTCCCTCTCCATCGGGGGGCTGCAAAGGCACAGCAGCCCCCCGATGGCAGAAGGAGGGAGCCCCTTGACCCTGACAGTTAACCTTTTCCATACCGCGGTCCGTACGGACCGCAGTATGGAAAGGGTTAAACGGCTGACATCTGCACAGATGTCAGCCGTTTATACCAGGGTGTCTGCAATGTGCTGGCATCCTGGTATAACCCACTAGAAGCCAACACATTTTCAAGGGGAGGCGGGCGGGGGATTGCGATCCCGCCTGCCGCACTGCCCGCCTCCTGCAACGCCCCCACCACCTGTGACACCCCCCCTGCACCACCCGCCGGCATCAAATCATGCAGGGGTGAAGGGGGGGGTGCAAAATCTTGATTTTAGGCACTCTAAAGTTTCTGATGCAAAAAGCGCAGCAAACCGCAGGTCTGAATTGACCTGCGGTTTGCTGCGATCGCCGACACGGGGGGGGGGTTAAATGACCCCCCTGGTGTTGTGACAGGATGCCGGCTGAATGATTTCAGCCGGCATCCTGTTCAGATTAACCCCTGGGGCGCCGGAATGCCTATTTAAAGTTAGGACGTACCGGTACGTCCTGTGTCCTTAAGGACTCGGGAAATAGGGCGTACCGATACGTCCTGTGTCCTTAAGGGGTTAAAAAATATATATTATTTTCGTCACCATATTCTGACCCCCTATAACTTTTTTGTAGTGTGTAAGGAGCTGTGTGAAGGCACACTTTTCATAGCATTTTTTCTGTTTTGATGATTGCTGTATGGGATAAATATTTTTATATCTTAGCCTGCCAGTTTTTTGCAAATCTGACATGTCATTTTATGTAGTGATAACTTTAAAATGCTTTTACTTATCCAATCCATTCTGCGATTGTTTTCTCGCCACATATTGTACTTCATGATAGTGGTAAATTTGAGTCAAAATATTAAATTTTTATTGAAAAAAATGCAAAATTGACCAAGAATTTTGAAAAATTTGCAATTTTCAAAACTGCAATTTCTCTGCTTTTAAAACAGATAGTGATACCTCCTAAAATAGTTATTACTTTACATTTCCCATATGCCTACTTTATGTTTGGATCATTTTGTAAATTACATTTTCTTTTTTTGGGACGTTAGAAGGCTTAGAAGTTTAGAAGCAAATCTTAAAATTTTTAAGAAAATTTCCAAAACCCAATTTCTAAGGATCAGTTCATGTCTGAAGTCACTTTGTGGGGCTTACATAATAGAAACCACCCATAAATGGCCCTATTTTAGAAATTTTCCATTTTTAATCCATTTTTTTCCGCTAACAACGCAAGGTTTAACAGCCAAACAAAACTCAATATTTATTACCGTAATTCTGTAGTTTACAAAAACACCCCATTTGTGATCGTAAGCTGCTGTACAGGCACACGTCAGGGCGCAGAAGTTTAAGTTGCCATGTCACATTTAAAGACCCCCTGATGCACCCCTTGATTAGAAACTCCCAAAAAGTGACCCCATTTTGGAAACTACGAGATAAGGTGGCACATATTTTATCGTACATATGATTTTTGGTTGTTCTATATTACACTTTTTGTGAGGTAAGGTAACAATAAATAACTGTTTTGGCACCATTTTTTGCAGTGTTCCTCTAACAGGTTAGATCATGTGCTATTTTTGCAGACGTTACGGACGTGACAATACCAAATATGACTGTTGACTGGTTGTTTGTTTAAGTGTTACATAATAAAAAAAAAAATTTATGATTTTTTAGTATCTCCGTAGTTTTCTTTATTTTTTGGGTGACTGTCTCATTTTTTGCGGGATGAGATGATGGTTTGATTGGCACTATTTTAGGGTGCATGTGACTTTTTGATCGCTTTGTATTACATTTTATATGATGTAAGGTGACCAAAAAAGACATTTAAAAAAAAAAAAAAATTAATATTTTTTTTATAGTGTTCATCTGAAGGGTTAGGATATGTGATATTTTTATACAGCAGGTTGTTACGAACGCGGCAATAACTAATATGTCAACTTTTTTATAAAAATTGTATGCAATAAATGCATTATTGAAACAAAAAACATGTTTCAGCATCTCCATATTCTGAGAGCCATAGTTTATTTTTATTTTTGGGCGACTGTCTCATGTAGGGTTTCTTTTTTGTGGGAGGAGATGACGGTTTGATTGGTACTATTTTGGGGTGTGTATGACTTTTTGATTGCTTAGTTTTACACTTTTTGTAATTTAAGGTTAGAAAAAATGGCTTTTTTTTGTTTTTTTTTGTTACGGTGTTCCCCTGAGGGGTTAGGGCATGTGATTTTTTAAATAGATCTGGTTGTTACGGACATGGCAATACCTAATATGTCTACTTTGTTATATTTTTTCTCTTTTAAACCAATAAAAGCATTTTTGAAACAAAAAAATCATGTTTTAGTCTCTCCATATTCTGAGAGCCATAGTTTTTTAATTTTTAGCCCGATTGTCGTAGGTAGGTTTTTGCAGGATAAGATGACAGCTTAATTTATACTAATTTGGGGGGCATACACCTTTTTGAATGCTTGGTGCTGCACTTTTTGTGATGTTAGGTTACAAAAAAAGATTATTTTAGCACGGTTTTTATTTTTTTATTTTTCTACAGCTTTTAGGTTAGAGGGTGGATCATGTTATATTTTTATAGAGACGGGCGTTATGGACGCTGCAATACCCAATATATCGTTTTTTTTTTTACAATTTTATGTGTTTTATTTGGGGAAATTAAATTTATATGTTTTTTTTCCTTTTTTTTGTTTCACTATGGGACTCCAACTTTTGGGGTCTGATCCCCCCTGTTATGTATTGCAATACATCCCTCTCTATCTACAGTTGTGGCCAAAAGTTTTGAGAATGACACAAATATTAGTTTTCACAAAGTTTGCTGCTAAACTGCTTTTAGATCTTTGTTTCAGTTGTTTCTGTGATGTAGTGAAATATAATTACACGCACTTCATACATTTCAAAGGCTTTCATCGACAATTAAATAACATTTATGCAAAGAGTCAGTATTTGCAGTGTTGGCCCTTCTTTTTCAGGACCTCTGCAATTCGACCGGGCATGCTCTCAATCAACTTCTGGGCCAATTCCTGACTGATAGCAACCCATTCTTTCATAATCACTTCTTGGAGTTTGTCAGAATTAGTGGGTTTTGGGGGGGGGCGGAGCTAGCGCCGGATGAAGATGGTCGCATAGCTCCATGCTCTGTGAAGAGCTTCGTCCCTGACGCCAGCAATCATCAGACTACAGAGACGGAGATGGTTAAAATAGGGAACAACAAGCATGTGGACACCCCTGCTCCCTCTAAAACTCAGATTGCAGGAGGTGAGATGGAGAAATTCTTAAAGAAAGCAGCCGCTACCGTGGCCGCCAGAGAACCCAAGATGGCGCCGACGCCGCAGGCCAAAGCTCCGAAGCGCGCCCCTGCTCCATCGGAGGGTGAGAGCGATTCGGACGAAGTGCAAGCCAGCTCCGATCTCCCGGTCACAAGAAAATACCTAGACCGCGCTCTGAGCAGAATGATGGAGCCGATACTAGCGGAACTTACTGCCTGCAGGAGCGAGGTGAGACAAATAGGGGATCGGGTGGAGAGTCTGGAGAACCACCAAGCAGAAATCCTGAACCATCAGGCTGCTGTTACGGACTCTTTTCGTCGCTGCGCTCTCTATTTGAATGGCCTCCACTGTTCCCTAGAGGATCAAGAAAACAGGGGGCGCCGGAACAACCTCAGATTTAGGGGTGTGCCTAAGTAGGTCACCTCCGGAGAGGTCTCGGCGTCCATCACCGAAATCAGCAGATCGCTGCTGGGGCCTGATTTTCCTCAGGCGATAATCATAGAGCGGGCGCACAGGGCTCTCAGACCTAAGCCCAAGCCGGATGAACCGCCCAGAGATATTATTTGCAAGTACCTGAACTTTCAAGTTAAATCAGCCGTCCTGGAAGCCGCACGCGCCCACCCTGACCTGGCATTCGAAGGATCCAAAATAGAAGTTTTTCAGGACTTAGCCCCGTCAACATTAAAGAAGTGTAGAGCCCTTAAACCCTTAATGGATTGGTTACGCTCCAAAAAGGTGCTTTATCGCTGGTCTTTCCCTTTTGGTATATCCTTCTCATATGCAGGAAAGAGAGTGAACATCTCGTCTTATACAGACCTCACATCTGCCTTCGAGATACTGAACGTGCCGCATATGCGGATTGAAAATTGGGAATTTTTTCAAGACCTCGGCGCTTTACCTGAGATACCCAAAGTGGCTCCATTCGAGATACTACGCACGCCAAAGTCATCCCGTTCTAAGAAGAGGGGTCACCATCTCACCCCGAGAAGTCTCTCACAAGACCACTAGAGAGACCTGTTTGTATACAGTATAGTTGCCATAAGTAATCCTGTCTCTTTAACTTGCCTACCTTATTGCTAGGTTTTCATGCTTTCATTGCTAGCGGGATGTCCTTTAGCCTAAACCTTGGCGTTCAATGTTCCTATAGTTCCTTAATGCATTATGACCCGATTCCGTCCTATCGTCGCATATCCTAGGGTGTTACACGATCTCTTAAACGGTCTACAGACCAAGTAACCCCCACTAGATTTAGACATCAAGTATTATGTCTATGTTTGTACCCTATGTTAGTTTAATATGTTATGTTTTACTCCCCTTTCTTTCCCCCAACTCAAGGTACTCGACTAACATGTCAGACAGGACTGTCTCTGCCACACGTGCAACACCAACGGTGCAAGAGATATTGGTCTATGAGGGATCCAATGCGTCTCCTGGGGGGAGGCCACAACGGCTCCAAGGTAAATTCGCACACACAACAAATTATGGCTGACATCTCAGTGGCCTCTTACAATGTCAAGGGCTTTCACTCCCCATCTAAACGGAGCCAAGTCTTTGCCATTCTGAGAAAAGCCGGAGCGGGGGTGGTGTTTCTCCAGGAGACGCATCTATGTTTTAATCATTACCCAGACATGAGGTTCTCACATTACTCCAACTGGTATCACTGTGGGAGTAACTCCTCAGCTTCCTGTGGAGTTAGTATAGGGTTCCAGAGGAGAATCCCCTTCAAATTTGCCAGCCAGAGTTTAGATCCAGAGGGCAGATATATCCTTCTTAAGGGTTCTATAGGGCCACAAGTATACACCTTTGTCAACCTGTACGCCCCCAACACCAGCCAACCCCGTTGGTTTTCCAACATCTTTCCCATCATAGAGGCTTTTAAGGAGGGTATAGTAGTTGTTGGAGGTGACCTAAACGTCGCTCTCTGTCCTCAACTAGATATCTCCACACGTAAATCGACTCACTCTAAAAGTTTCCTGAAAAGTGTTAGGAATACCCTTTGGGATCTGCACCTGGTTGATGCCTGGCGGTCCCTCAATCCGAATACTTTAGACTTCACATTTTTCTCCCCGGCACACAAAACTTATCACAGACTAGACTACCTGCTCATCTCCAAAGAACACTTACATCTGTGTAGGGAAGCATCCATCAGTGCCATCCACATCTCAGACCACTCTCCAATCTATCTCTCAGTTAAGGCCCCCAGATTGACACCCTCGTGCTTCAACTGGCGCTTAAATGAAACATTACTAGGATTCCAGGATTCGGTTGACCGGATTTCCAAGCAAATTGCCGAATATTTCTCCCTCAACAAGAGTCCTGATGTATCGGCCAACACACTCTGGGATGCGCACAAACCTGTAGTTAGAGGACATTTTATTAGCTTGGTCACGCACCTCAAGAGAGTGAGAGAAAGAGAAATAGATGACACTTTAATAAATATTCGGATACATGAGTCAAGTCATAAAACCCAACCCTCTGATGCTCTTTTCCAAAAACTATCTGAATATAGGGCAAAACTTAGATCCCTGTTGGCCACTAGAGCCGCTAAATATCACATGAGTTCGCAGCATAAATTTTTTGCCCATGGAGATAAGGCCACCAAATTTGTAATGAACAGAATTAAGGGGAGGAGATCTACAAACTTTGTACACCAACTTTCAACACAGGAAGGGACCCCCATTTTCTCAGTCAAACAGATTGCCGCTCAATTTTGTTCCTTTTATAATGACTTATATAACCTACCCTCATCAACAGCCCCTGAAGCTCACGCCTCTGTGATATCTTCCTTTTTGGAAACAGCTAAACTCCCTAGAATTGACCCGGATCAGGAATCATGCCTTATAGCCCCCTTCTCCCTGAGTTAAAGGATGCAATGAATCAAATGCCGACAGGGAAAAGTCCAGGCCCGGACGGCCTACCGTTGGCCTATTACAAAACGTTTCAGGCAATACTCCTCCCTCACCTTTTGGATGTGTGCAATCAGACTCTTAAGGGGATCCCACTATCGAGAGATATGACAGCGGCCCACATTACTCTCATTCCCAAAGAAGGGAAAGACACTAGATTGTGTTCTAATTACAGGCCCATCTCCCTCCTAAACATAGACCTCAAGCTCCTGGCCAAGATGCTAGCTAACAGACTTGCTATCATTCTTCCTCACCTTGTCCATGGAGATCAGGTAGGCTTCATCCACAACAGAGAAGGGAAGGACAACACAACAAGGGTTATTAATACCCTCTGTCATGCTAAACGACTCTCCTCCCCTCTGCTTTTACTCAGCACGGATGCTGAAAAAGCATTCGACAGAGTCAATTGGTTATACCTAAGACAAGCTTTAGCAGGATTTGGCCTACCTGACCCCTACATCAAGGCAGTCTTCTCGATGTATGAAAAAGCTACAGCCTCAGTCCTAGTTAATGGCACCACATCACCTTCCTTTGCCATTAGAAACGGGACTCGCCAGGGCTGCCCCCTATCGCCTCTCTTATTCATCTTGGCCTTGGAGCCTCTCTTAGCGAACATAAGATTGGACCAGGAGATAGGGGGTCTATGTTTGGGAGGCAGGGAACAGAAAATCGCCGCCTTTGCGGACGACGTTCTCGTAATGACAACTAACCCAAAAACATCCCTCCCTAGACTCCAGACCCACCTTAAGGCGTATAGCTTAATGTCTGACTTTAAAATCAATGCCAATAAATCCTTAGTCCTTTGCCTAGGCGTTCCCCAATCAACCCGACATCTTCTAATGAAGGACTCCCCATTTAACTGGTCATCTCCTAACATTACGTATCTAGGGATCAAAATTAGCCCAGACATAACGGAGCTTTTCTCCCTTAACTATATTCCCTTGAGGAAGTCTATCTTCGATTCTATAGACAACCTGGCTCGAACCAACCCAACTCTCTCCTGGTTTGGTCGAAAGAACCTCCTTTCCTCCTTGATACTTCCCAGACTTACGTACCTGCAACAAGCTCTCCCCATCTCTATCCCCAAACATTACTATGTCTCGATAATGAGAAAATGTTGTTCCTTCATCTGGAATGGGAGGAAGGCGAGGCTCTCCTCCTCTCTTCTTATTAAGCCCAGAAATGCTGGAGGGATAGGCTTGCCAAGCCCTGAACTGTATGGGAAAGCCATTCTTCTCTCTCGTGCACTAGCTTGGTTGAGCCCTCCCCCATACTCTTTAGTGGCCCAGATAGAAATAGATATACTGAACATACCAGCTAGGGCGCTTCTACTGGGTCAGGAGACAGCTCTTCCTGGTCATATGTCCGCATACCCAATTATCGGGGCCACATTGGAAGGCTGGAAGTGGCTATCACATACACACTGCTCCATCCCCTTCCCTTCGCCCACCTTGACAGTATCAGACGCACTGAACACGGCCTCCCCCACATTAAGGAATGCCACCTCACCAGGATTGTTATCCTCTTTGATACCACTAATATCCTTAGCTCTCCCGACTGGAGAATGGATGGATTCTAGGGACATGAATGCTCTACTTAATCCTCACCCACGGGATTTCATTCCAGTAGCTTACCTTAGGGCTTACTTAAAGCAGCACATCAAAGTAGGGGACCTTCTCCGTCCCTTAGTCTGGATTGAAGCCTTGTCTGCCTCACAAACATTGCCCAGGAAGCTCACCTCTCGGCTGTACAGCAAACTACGCCTACCCTCTATGCTAGCCAAGCCCTCCTTCGTCAGGCAATGGGAATTAGACCTTGGTATCACAATCCCCTTTGATTCTCTGCCTAGATTCCTTGACTTCCCCCACGGTGTCTCCCGCTGTGTCAGGATCCGGGAAAACAGCTACAAAATCCTCACAAGGTGGTACAACACTCCGGATAAGACATCAAGATATGCTGGGTCGGCTTCTGACACGTGCTGGAGATGCCTCGGGGAGAGAGGAACCTTCCTCCATGTTTGGTGGACCTGTCCTCCCATACGGAAGTGGTGGAGTGACATCTTCGCTACTGCAAATAAGGTTTGTGGAACAAAGTTCCAGCCCTCCCCGCAAATTGCCCTCCTCTCACTCCCCCAAGGTAACGGGATGGCCAAGCCGCCATTTGTATTTACACAGATGATCCTAGCGGCCCGCCTTCAACTTCCCAAATTCTGGCTCCAGACTACAGTCCCAAGTTTAGATCAGTGGATGCAGAAAATAGATCAGATTCATAGATTTGAGGAACTTTCTTCATGGGAATCCCGTACACATATGGTCTTCCTCAAAAAATGGTCATTGTGGGCAATTTTCAGATCCCCCAAACCCTAGATTTCTCAATGGAATCCACTGGAGGTTTTGACCCTATAGCTTCTGAACATAGATGTGCAAAATGTCCTAAACGTCCCACCGACTACATGTATCCCATGCAAAGGTTTTAAACTGTCTTACCGACAAGGTCTTATCACCTCTCGTGGTTTTAATTGATTGACTTTATAGATGCTTCACTCATGGGGAATGCTGCTTCTCTTTTGTCAATAGTGGTTGACGTTATTGTCTATTTGTCTACTATGCTTAAAGCTGATCCTTCCCTGTATTTGACATGTACTTGCTATTGTAAAGTCGAGGCCTGCGAACCTACACCTTGATACTATGTTCCCTTTGTTCTATTGTATAACCTACAATAAAATATTAAATAAAAAAATAAAAAAAGAATTAGTGGGTTTTTGTTTGTCCACCCGCCTCTTGAGGATTGACCACAAGTTCTCAATGGGATTAAGATCTGTCCATGGACCCAAAATGTCAACGTTTTGGTCCCCGAGCCACTTAGTTATCACTTTTGCCTTATGGCACGGTGCTCCATCATGCTGGAAAATGTATTGTTCTTCACCAAACTGTTGTTGGATTGTTGGAAGAAGTTGCTGTTGGAGGGTGTTTTGGTACCATTCTTTATTCATGGCTGTGTTTTTGGGCAAAATTGTGAGTGAGCCCACTCCCTTGGATGAGAAGCAACCCCACACATGAATGGTCTCAGGATGCATTACTGTTGGCATGACATAGGACTGATGATAGCGCTCACCTTTTCTTCTCCGGACAAGCCTTTTTCCTGATGACCCAAACAATCAGAAAGAGGCTTCATCGGAGAATATGACTTTGCCCCAGTCCTCAGCAGTCCATTCACCATATTTTCTGTAGAAGATCAATCTGTCCCTGATGTTTTTTTTGGAGAGGTGGCTTCTTTGCTGCCCTTCTTGACACCAGGCCATCTTCCAAAATTCTTCGCCTCACTGTGAGTGCAGATGTGCTCACACCTGCCTGCTGCCATTCCTGAGCAAGCTCTGCACTGGTGGCACAGCTGAATCCTCTTTAGGAGACGATCCTGGCGCTTGCTGGACTTTCTTGGACGCCCTGAAGCCTTCTTAACAAGAATTGAACGTCTTTCCTTGAAGTTCTTGATGATCCTATAAATTGTTGATTGAGGTGCAATCTTAGTAGCCACAATATCCTTGTCCGTGAAGCCATTTTTATGCGACACAATGATGGCTGCACGCGTTTCTTTGCATGTTTAACAATGGAAGAACAATGATTTCAAGCATCACCCTCCTTTCAACAGGTCAAGTCTGCCATTTTAACCCAATCAGCCTGACATAATGATCTCCAGCCTTGTGCTCGTCAACATTCTCACCTGAGTTAACAAGACGATTACTGAAATGATCTCAGCAGGTCCTTTAATGACAGCAATGAAATGCAGTGGAAAGGTTTTTTTGGGATTAAGTTAATTTTCATGGCAAAAAAGGACTATGCAATTCATCTAATCACTCGTCATAACATTCTGGAGTATATGCAAATTGCTATTATAAAAACTTAAGCAGCAACTTTTCCAATTTTCTATATTTATGTAATTCTCAAAACTTTTGGCCACGACTGTACAGCCCTCTTGTCACGGATGTTCTCATGACAGGGGCCAGGAGATCAGTGAGACTGGCAATACCTGGTTTGATCTGACAGGTTCCATGTGGATCAATTCATGTCTGTGTTGTTTCTGGTAATGGCCACACCCCTTACCTCAGGTGTTGCTTATGTGGTCATTTAACCTTCCCTATTTAATGTGGCTTCTCCCACCATGTTGTGTGGTTTATAGCTTCAATCTTGTTGTGGATTGCTGGTGTTTGGATCTCGGCGGAGTTCCTGTGCTTCCATAGCTATTTGAAGTGTCTCCTTCCCCTGTTGTTTATTGTTGGGGTTTTCTTGTGTTGCTCTTTTCCCTGCCATTTGTGTTTTGTCCTGAGGGTGACTCCTGTTTGTCCTACCGTTTGGAGGAACAGGTTGTCTCTTGTCCTGACATTAGTACCAGGGTCCTACGGGATGGGGTTAGTTCATACTTGTAGTCAGTCAGGACTTTGATTAGGGTTTATCTAGGAGGTGACCCGCTCCTTTCCCTTGTTCCCAGGCCTTTTCTCCTCAACCCTTTCCCACCTATGTTCGGAGTGGGTTTCCCTCCCACACCGAAGCGTGACATTATAAACCGCCAAACCGTCATTTTTTTTCTTGTATCAGTACAGCCATAGATCCTATAGCTGCACTGTCCGAACAGCTGCAGGGGCTGTTTTTGGAGGTAGCTAACCTCGGCATGACTGTTTCGCAGATCCAGAGATCACAGGCTGCTGGTCCTAGGGATGGTTACCAGACCTGTCCTGAACCAAAATTGGCCCTCCCAGACAGATTCTCTGGGGGAAGTTATAATTTAATTTGGTTCAGGGAGGCGTGCAAATTGTATTTTAAGCTTCACCCACACTCATCTGGGGATGAGAGTCAAAGAGTTGGTGTGGTTATTTTGTTGCTTAAAGGGGACGCTCAGTCTTGGGCTTTTTCTCTGCCGTCCAGAATGCAGTCCCTCTAGTCAGTGGATGAATTTTTCAGAGCTCTGGGTCTCATTTATGATGACCCGGACCGCACCTCCATGGCCAAGACCAAGTTACGTGACCTTCATCAGGGAGAGCGTTCTGCTGAGATCTATTACTCGGAGTTTAGGAAGGGGGCTACGAATACTTAGTTCTTATACATCTGGTATTCCTGAGGAGGAGAATTTTTTCGTCATCATTGTCATCTATTTGCCGGAAAATTCAAAATGACTTGAGGAATATGAGCAACAAGTATAAACGTAGGGCTGACAGGAAACGTATGAATGGTCCGGACCTAAGAGTGGGTGATTCTGTGTGGCTGTCCACAAGAAACATGTTGAAGGTACCTTCTTGGAAGTTGGGTCCAAGGTTTATTGGTCCATATAAGATCACTGCCATTATTAATCCAGTAGCCTTTCGTTCTGAACTTCCTCAGGCTCTGAAAATGTATAATGTATAATGTGTTTCATAAATCTTTATTGAAGACATATGTTGAACCTTTGGAGCCATCTTCCTTGCCACCCACTCCTGTCATGGTGGACGGCAGTTTGGAATTTCAGATCGCCAAGATAATTGACTCTCGAATTCTCTGTAGATCTCTTCAGTATCTTGTTCACTGGAAGGGTTATTGACCAGAGGAGAGGATGTGGGTACCAGCACCCGATGTGAATGAGAGTCATTTGGTGAAAGCTTTTCACAAGTCTCACCCAGATAAGGTCGGTCCTGGGTGTCCAGACATCACCCGTAAAAGAGGGGGTACTGTCACGGACGTTCCCATGAAAGGTGCCAGGAGATCAGTGAGACTGGCAACACGTGGTTTCATCTGACAGGTTCCTTTTGGATCAATTTTTGTCTGTGTTGTTTCTGGTAATGTCACTGCCAGTTCTGTGAGAAGGTCTGGCAGACGTTCTTCTCTACCTCTTGCATGATGTTTATGTAGACTAATTGTCTCCCTTTATATTCCCTCCCATACTGTCTCACTTTGCGGTTTACACTACTTCCTGGATGACGTGTTCACTACTGGAGGCTGCTGCTGCTCTTTGCTAAGATAAGTCTTTTTCTTTATTTGTGTTTCCTTGCTGACTTGATTCTAGGTGACCCTGACTTCGTCCGTATTAGGTGCATGGAGCCGGTGGTCGTGTCCCCTCACTATTATAGGGTCTTCAGGTGTCACACAGTCTTAGGAACATGGGCATGCAATCGTCTACCATTCAGAGCCTTGCATGGGCATAGCAGTCAGGGAGAGCTCTTAGGGTTTTATAGGGCTCACCCATATGCTCCTTAGTTTGAGATCAAGCCAGTCGGATGTTTATTTATAAGTTCCAGCTATCTGCAACATCATCCGTGACAGGTAATGGCCACACCACTTACCTCAGGTGTTGCTTTTGTGGTCTCCCACCATGCTGTGTGGTTTATAGCTTCAATCTTGTTGTGGATTGCTGGTGTTTGGATCTCGGCGGAGTTCCTGTGCTTCCATAGCTATTTGAAGTCTCTCCTTCCCCTGTTGTTTATTGTTGGGGTTTTCTTGTGTTGCTCTTTTTATGTTTTGGCCTGAGGGTGACTCCTGTTTGTCCTACCGTTTGGAGGAACAGGTTGTCTCTTGTCCTGACATTAGTACCAGGGTCCTACAGGGTGGGGTTAGTTCATACTTGTAGTCAGTCAGGACTTTAGGGTTTATCTAGGAGGTGACCCGCTCCTTTCCCAAGTCCCCAGCCCTTTTCTCCTCACCCCTTTCCCACCTATGTTCGGTGTGGGTTTCGAAGCGTGACATTATAAACCGCCAAACCGTCATTTTTTTTCTTGTATCAGTACAGCCATGGATCCTATCGCTGCACTGGCCAAACAGCTGCTGGGGCTGTTTTTGGAGGTAGCTGACCTCCGCACGACCGTTTCGCAGATCCAGAAATCACAGGCTGCTGGTCCTAGTGATAGTTACCAGACCTGTCCTGAACCAAAATTGTCCCTCCCAGATTCTCTGGGGGAAGTGATAATTTAATTTGGTTGTGGCTTCTCCCACCATGCTGTGTGGTTTATAGCTTCAGTCTTGTTGTGGATTGCTGGTGTTTGGATCTCTGCGGAGTTCCTGTGCTTCCATAGCCATTTGAAGTTAAGTGTCTCCTTTCCCTGTTTATTGTTGGGGATTTCTTGTGTTGCTCTTTTCCCTGCCATTTGTGTTTTGGCTGAGGGAGACTCCTGTTCATCCTACCGTTTGGAGGAACAGGTTGTCTCTCGTCCTGACATTAGTACCAGGGTCCTACAGGGTGAGTTAGGACTTTAGGTTTCTGTGTATGAACTCACCTACCTCTGGGGTCAGTTCATACTTGCAGTCAGTCAGGACTTTGATTAGGTTTTCTCTAGGAGGTGACCTGCTCCTTTCTCTGGTTTCCAGGCCTTTTCCCCTCACCCCTTCCCCTCCTATGTTCGGTGTGGGTTTCCCTCCCACACAGAAGCGTGACACCCCTCCAAAATATAGTCCCATTTAAATAACATCACCTCCTCCCCAGCCTCCTTCAACATACAGTCCCAAGTAAATAATATCACCCCCCTCCAGCCTCCTCCAACATGCAAACCCATGTAAACATCACCCCCTCAACATTCAGTCCGATGTAAATAACATTTCCCCCCCCCACCAGCCACCTTCAAAATACAGTCCCATGTAAATAACATCACCTCCTTAGCATTCAGTCCCATGTAAATAACATCACCTTCTCCCTCAGACCCCTGTAATAATCAGTCCCATGTAAATAACATCACTCCCTTCCACAGCCGCCATCAACATACATTCCTATGTAAATAGCATCACTGTTTCCCCCAGCCCCATCCGACATACAGTCCTATGTAAATAATATCACTGCCTCCCCCAGCACCCTTTGACATACAGTCCCATGCAAATGACATCTCTCCCTCCCACAGCCACCTCCAACATACATTCCCATGTAAATAACATAATCCCCTCTTACATCCTCCTTCAACATCACCCTGCCCCAGCCCCCTCCAACATTCAGTCCCATGTAAATAACATCACTCCCTCCCACAGCTGCCATCAACATACAGTCCTATGTAAATAACATGACCCACTCCCCAGCCACCTCCAACACACAGTTCCATGTAAATAACATCCCTCCATCCAGCCCTAACATGCAGTCCCAATTGAATAACCTAAACTCCCATCCTTGCCCTGCCTTTTCCTTCACTTACCTCTCCTCATGTAGCAGACCTCACGACAACTTCTTCCCACCAGACTTATCCTCCTCACTGCCCTCCTCTCCTGCACTGGTCAAATTATGGTGACATCATCTCAGGTCCTTCTCAATCACTTCCTGCTTTACTGGTCACATAACCTGTGATGTCAGGTCCTTCAGCACTTCCAGTGCATTAGATTCAATTATATTGCAATCTTGATAGTTGTATCCAGCTGGCAGGCAGAAAATTCGGGCCTGAGACAAAACATCAGGGGCAACCTAGCAACGCCCCTGCCCGTTCTAGACAAAGGAGGTGGTCCTGTTACGGGCATTCCATTTATTTGAAGTGCCATGTTTGGACCTCACCCTGTGGAGGCTGGATGCTTGTTCCAGTTTGTGCATGTGTTCCCATCCCTAATTGTCCTGGGGTCAAGTTCCCTATTACAGCTCCAGGAGACCCCTGATGGAGCCTTAGCACTATAATTTGACTTATATTTATTTCTTCTGCCCTTTTTTACATATGTTCGAACATCCAAGATGGCGGTTGTGATTATGGCGCGGTTTCTGCGCAAGCATTGGTATTTTTATGACCATATTCCCTTTAACAATATGGCGGTTGTGCTATATGTGAATCACTGCGCATATCCACGCTGGTGTTCACACTTCGCCACTTCCTGCCTCCATGTGACATCACCCGGACATGCGCAATGCCCATCTGTGAACGCCAAGGTTGGCTCTCCTGAACACCATGTTGACCCTTCTGTGGTGAGCACACTTGAGTCTTCTATCACCACTGTATTTATATTATTAATAAGGGATTGGTCACACTAGTCGCTTTATTGGTCACACACATGATATTATTTTTAATTATGACTTTTAATTATGGCTATTATGAAGTCTTTATTGTTTTATCTACACTTATGTTCTGATATTGATTTATATGCTGCACATAAATTATAATAATCATATCTTGTGGAAAACGGTACACTTTTAATCATGTTTTGTGCAATTTATTTATTGATGTACACCTCTATATATACTCTGTATTATGGTCCTGTTCTTTGCTTGAGAAACGCTCTATTGTTGTGCTGAAACGTTGCTGTTACTACATGGGTGAATAAAGTATTTTTTTTATTTTTTTAAGAGTGCTGCTTTTTCCTTTTTCGTATTTTGGGTAATCGCCTATTCCCTTTGGGCCTGCACCTGTCCTTTGTGAGGCATAGATCTGAACTATTATTTACACCAGTAAAATAGGTTATATACTGATATCCAAAGATCATAGAACGAGGCAGCACTCCAAATAGTGAAAAATGGTGGACCATTTTATTTACCCAACGTTTCAGCCCAACACAATGAGGCCTTTCTCAAGCAATGTGACAAGTGCAAATTACTCATATATAAAGGCAGAGTGTCCAGAATCACATATAATGATCAATTAGACGTGTAAAATCAAATATAGACCGTGTCACATTATACATTTAGCGAATATTACAGTACTCCTATTTATGCTCACATGTCATATCAAATGTATGTGTATAATCAAATCAATTTCATGTAATCATAGTGTAATTACCACATAATGTGTGAATTATTAAAATAAAGAGGCACACCTGTATGAGTGTGCTATATCACTTACAGGATCATCGTAATGGAGGTAGATGTCTTGTGAGTAGGCCGAGTTAGCGTTGGTAGAAAGTAACTGCGCATGCTCCACCCTGGTAATTCAGGGCAAAGCGTGTTGGCATGCATGTCAAGTCACATGCAGGCATACCATATCCTGGTCACATGACCGGCAGATTGCGTCTGCGCAATCACAAGCCCAGCCTGCCAGTACATTCCTGTACCAAGCCATCTATTGCGCTTGCATAATCGCATGCCAGGCCTGTCAATCTGTAGGTGCTCTGCACAACCAACCGCCCAAGCGTCCAAAGAATAATCACGGTGTACCCAATGATTACACTGGTGAAAGCTACATTGTATAGAGAGGAGAATAACAGGTGAGTGACAGAAGGGAAAACAGACAAAATCAAGCATATTGAATCAAAGAAGAATGCCAATCCAAAGCTATATTATATAAGTGTCCTAAAGAGGCTCCCTCTTTACTAAGGGTATGCAATAGAGTATGAAAAAGAAGGTTGACTAAATGAGTCACCATCACCAATAGTGTGACCATAAAAATAATCACATGAATTGTAACATCTCAATATCATATCCCTGCCACAGCACCTCATAAGTCTGTGCCCGCTATCCCATGTCCACTGCTCCTGTTGATCATGCCAACCATCTCAGACTACCAAGTGCCATCATGGCGCAATATCTTCAATAACATGATAGAGTGAAAATATGCTAAAATGGGCAAAAAATCCATGAAGGACATCCAAAAACCAGCTATGGATGGCAGGTAAGTATTAAAGAAAGGAGTTTAACATGTTGTATATGTAAGTGTCAACATTAAAAGGGAAAACAAAAATAGGAAAAATTACAAAGAGCAATAATAGTTGGACAAACAATACTCCATGAAGATGATCCTGGTGAACCCTTGCTGATGTAGAGGTACATGATACATATAAAACATAAAAAGAGAGAAATCAAAATTATGACTTTGAAAACACACTAGTAGTCACATATCAAATCCACAACCAGATGCATATAACTCCAGGATGCCACAGGAGGGTCAGGCAAAGAATCACCTTCACCTACGCCATCCCCAAATTGAAGTCTGCATTGAGACCACCTGGTTTGAAATTTTGTAACCTGTAGATCCACTGTAGTTCTCTACGCCATAAAACTCGTTCCCTATTTCCTCCCCTATTCAATAGAGGAATGTGGTCAATGACCATAAACCTCAAGCCCTTTTCCTTATGTCCCATCTCAGCAAAATGCTTCGGGTAAGTCTTTCCGTTTTTGCCGGATGGTATAACGGTGTTGTATCACTCTGGTCTTGACTTCAAGTGTCGTCTCGCCTACGTACCAGAGATTGCATGGGTACATCAGAATGTAAATCACGTGATTAGAATTACATGTAAGAAAATGCCTGATGTTAAAGCTTACCCCCGATTGGGGATTGATAAAGGTGTCACCTTTTAACATAAAGGGGCAATTAACACGAAAAATATGGATGTGTCTTTAAGATTAGGAGGTCTCCGGTATGACATAAGTGGAGGATTTAGTAATTCAGGTATGTGCTCCATGCTATCAGCTAGAGTGGACCAATGTTTACGTATGATCCTCGCCACATATCTGCTTTGTTCTGAGTAGGTGGATATAAATGTTATACACTTATTTGTGTCTGAAATCTTGGGTGGTCCTTTGTGTGGAGATCTATTGTCAACCATGGAAATAATTTTCTCTCTATGGTGACTCACCAATCTTTTCGGGTACCCCCTCTGGTGAAATTTATTTGCCATATCATCAAGCTGATGTTTCTGTCTGTGCTCTTTATGTACTATCCTATGTGTTCTCATCAATTGGCTGAGTGGTAAGGAATTAACCATGGGGCGTGGATGGCAACTATCAAACCGCAATATATTATTCCAATCAGTGGGCTTGCGAAAGAGGCCTGTCACTAATTTGTTGTCCTTGATATAAACTGTTGTGTCCAAAAATTGGACTGCCTCCTGTGACTTGACTAGCATAAATTTGATGTCATGATCAGCAGTATTCAAATACCTATGGAAGTGGTCAAGAGACTCCTCAGATCCCTTGCAGATGAAGATGTCGTCTATGTATTGCCACCACCACAGTACATCACTGAAAAGGTGGGACACATAGAGGAACGCCTCCTAAATATTAGACACATAGATGTTTGCGTATATAGGGGCCACGTTAGACCCCATAGCTTATTCCCTTAGTCAGAAAAAAAACTGTTTTTTAAATACAAAATAGTTTTTGTATAATATCAGCTCTAGAAGAACCAACAAAAATGGGTTGCAATCTGACAGTGAATCATAGTATAGGAATTTTCGTACAGCCGCTACACCCCTCTGGTGGTCAATTGAGGTGTAGAGGCTGACCAGATCAAATGAGGCTAAAATGACCGGCGTTGTCAGGGTGGTGGACGATGATCTGGAAATTAAATCACTAGTGTTCCTGATTAGAGTTGAACGGACACCTAGATGTTCCCAAAAAAGTTCGAGTTTGGGACCCGAACTTGACCCAAACTTGACCCCGAATCCGAACCCCATTAAAGTCAATAGGGACCCGAATTTTGGAGGACTACAATGGCTCTAAAAAAATCATGGGAAGGGCTAGAGGGCTGCAAAACTCAGCAAAATGTGGTTAAGAGCATTGCAAGTGCTCTGCAAGCAAATGTGGATAGGGAAATGACTTAAAATAACATAAAATACGTAAAATAAATAAATAATTATCTTGATCTAGGAGGAGGAGGTCCATATGGAGTAGGAGGTTGAGGAGGCGGTGGATGTGGCAGTGTAGGTGGAAGCGGCGGTGGAGGAGGAGGAGGTAGCCAACACTGGTTTTTAGTTTAGTTTTTTATTTTATTTTATAAAAATTTTTATTTTGTTAAAATTTGGGTAGACCCCAAAACATTGGGAAATATAAAAAATAAAACAAAGAGAAAGTGCGCTGTTGTATAACAATGGCTGGGTGAGGCCGGTATACATGTCTATTCTGCACAAGGTACAGACAAATCCTGTAGTATCCCTGCCTTGTTCATGAACGTGAGCTAGTCTACATTGGCTGTGGACAGGTGGCTGCGCTTGTCTGTGATAACCCCCTCCTGCCGTGCTAAACAAACGTTCAGACAATACACTGGCTGCAGGGCAAGCCAGCACCTCCAAGGCATAAAGGGCAAGCTCAGGCCATGTGCCCAATTTGCCCAGAAAGGGGGCAGACCAATCAGTCAGTACGTGTAGGCGTGTGCACACATACTGCTCAACCATGTCGCACGTCCCCATGACGGCTTTGATCCAATTGGATATCTTCCCTATCAACTTTGGATGTTCTTTTTTTTTTTTCAATAATCTTTTTATTGTAGTGGAAGATTACATACAATATATACGCTAGTACAAGACATGGAATGATGACAGTTTGACAGGTATTATTACACAAGCAAACATCTTTGGTCATCTCTCAAATTCACAATTCCACATAATTTTTTATTTTTCTACCCTCCCACCCTCAACCCACCTCCCTCACCTCCCGCCACCCAAAACCCCCCAACCTAGGAACACTGATTTGAGACAATAGTGATTACAGTATGCCTTATATAAAGATGCCTATCATATCTTAAAGCTAAAATTCCCTCGCACCAAATTATGCTTCCAGTTTCCCTAATCTATTAGCAAGTTACGCTTCCAGGTACCATTTAGTCAACTTGAACGGGTCCATAAGCTCTTTAATCTCGCTACGTAACAATAGCTTCTCTACGAAGCTCCTAAATTTTTTGATGAATTTCTTGACTAAGCGTTCCTTATCCTGTTCTACCTCGAGTCTTTCTAAATAAAGGACAGCCTTTATCATACCGATCACCTCCTCCCAGGATGACACTTCCCCTTCCAACCAATGTCTTAAAAGGGCTTTCTTTACTGACATCAACATAAGATGTACCCCTCCTTTGGTGACCACTGTACCCATTTCCTCATCCTGGTTTCTGGGTATATAATGAAAAATACACTGTTGGGGTGATAATCCCACAGTCTCCCCCCAAAACTCCTTTATTGTGTCTACTGACTGCTGCCATAGGGATCTCACTTTTGGGCATTCCCATATAGAGTGTAACAGCCCAGCTCTTGGGAGATCACATTTGGGGCATTTTCGCAGATAAAGGCATGCGTCGCCCTATGTATAAGTCTTAGTTGCGATTCTCTCCACTGTTCATTGTATGTAGCCCGCCTCACCAAGTCAAGACCCACTCTCATTTTTTTTGCAATGTTCTGGTCTAACAGCTCCCTTTCCCAAGGCTTATATGCCCCTTTCACCAAGCCTATCGTCTGGATATTATGAAGCTTTTGGTGCAAGTCTGACAGAGACACGTGGGAACCATTTCTGCCTAACAAAGCCGCAAACCATGCCAGCTTCTCCATGTCACTCAGGGAACTCGCCTGTGCTTTACAATAGCTTTTAATTTGTTGATAGGGAAGATAGTGTGCGTCTTGTAAGTCGCATTTTCTTTTTAACCGTTCCCATGATAGCCATTGGGCACTGTTATCTTGTTACCTGCTGACCTCGCTCCATACACTACAGGTGTCAGGTGTATAATATTACCAACACCTGTCAGCAATGGCCAGGATAGAAGAGAACTCATTGTCTGTATCAAATTTTCTAGCATCAAGATTATTCCTTTCAAACACAAAGAAGAAGAATCCAAAATACAAAGAAAATGGGTTGTACAGAAGAAATCACCATTTTACATATTATTAGATTTCCTGACTTCAAGGTTAAACCAAGTTTATTTGTGTGTATTGTCAGTTATTACCAATAGTTTCTTATATTTTTACTAATTAAAATAGAAGCAATTACATTGTTACCTCTCTTCTGCACAATGCATATAATGTATGTTATTATTTGCTCAAAACATTTCTTGAATTCGAGTATTAAAATGAAGATACCTGAAAGTGCTTTCTATTTGTTCAAATTCATTAAATTATATAATGTGAATTGCAAGTTTCTTAAAACTCCACACATGACCTGGATGCTATTGTCAGGGGTTACTGTTTCTCAAACTCAACTATCACTACGAATCCCCACATAATGGAGGCCCACCAAGCTGTGTAAGTGCAACTAAATGATTGGTAGTCAACCAATACACACAAGCACATTTGTAGTCAACAGGTTATTATTTCTAAGTATTAGATTGCCTCTTTTAGGTTGTAAGTACCAAAAAGTCTTCCAATGGTTACAACTGTGTAATAAAATAGACGTACATTTAAATAATACAGTTACAGAATTAAACTGTAATAAAGTAATTTATTATATCAGTAAAGCAATTCTTCCATATAGAAGCTACTGGAAAGTGAACAGTGCTACAATCTTTTATATATTGATATCCTGTTGAAATTATATGAACAGCAATACTCAATGCTTACCAAATACTTAAAAAACATTAATTTGCACTAATTCTTTATATTTTAAAAATTAAAAAATTATCCAAATTGGCAGTGTAGCAAGATAAAGAATGATGTGAACATTGCCTTATTGAGAATGGGTCACTCATTCATGGTCATCAGCCTGTGTAAAAGATCCTGCAAATCATATGAGCACCCAACACTGGATGTCCTGTCAGAAAGATCATAGTTGTGGGCAATATCTCCTCATACCAGTAGTGAATGCACTATTGGCAATAATGCAAATTACCAAGGATCTTGTTCAACCCATACAACACTGATACATAGATGTAAACAGAGCTAACTACATTTATTGACTTTGTAAATATGCGCTTGTGCAGAGTTCTTCTCATGTGAAAGGCTCCTAACTATGAACTGATAAATTAAAACGCATGCAATAGATTTCTAGATTTTATTGATGATTTGCCGTTTTAAGGAAGAAATCTTATGCAAAACTTTTCATTTCTTACAAGAGTTTGGTTTATTTCAAGATCACAAAAATATCTGATCTCTAAACTAAAAATTATTACAAAGCATTTTCAATAGTCCAATAAGACTGGATCTCTTATGACACAGCGGCAGTCTTTGTACATATAAAGGTAATTGTTTGGATTTCTGAAAACAGTCCGAAATAATATATTGTTTTGGAATATAGGAGACAATATCAGTACAGATTTTATTTTTCAAATACTATGGAATACATAGTCAATGCTAAATGTCTATCCTTATCCAAACATTCACTCATTGGGTTAAAAACATATCTTCTTTCTGAAAAGTGAATTGATACCATCAGATTCTGACCAATAATTGATCTGATTGTCTTAACTGATCAGAAAACTGATATAAAGAAAACATCTGTGTAAGCGGCCAAGTTTGACCAGTGTCATCTGTAAGATTCGTCAGACCATCTGTTGGTGTAAATGCCCCTTATTTATTCCACTTTGCTGATACAACTGTTGCGGAAAAAAACAATTCTCCTACAACCCCATAAAACCACAGATCCTGGTTCTGTTTTTATTGGTTCATGTTTACAAGTTTGTTAGTATAAGGTCCTCCAAAACCCCTTAGCTGCCCTTATCATCTCCATTTTTAGGTGCGTTTTCCACCATCAGAGGTAGAAAAAAGCTTTTACCAATTTGCTAATAATTTAGGGAAAGGAACAAAGAGAAATTACATGAAGAAATAGCATAAAACTCTACAAACTAAACATTACTGGACTTTATCAGTGATATTCTAGATAATAATAACTTACCCTTTCAACACACTTTTTGATAGGAATCACCGATGTTACTTTGTCCTTGAAGATGACTTAGCTTCTATTGATATGGTCTTCACCTATAGGACCCATCCATTGCATGGACTGGGCCCAATGTACGTAAACATAGCAATACTAAGATTTGCATATGCTCTTTACCTTTAGGGCCCACCCATATTATGTACTCCCCTCTAGGTCTTAAAGATATCTCTAACAAGATATGATCTTCACCTTTAGGACCCATCATTTTTTAGATTGGGCCCTAGGAACTTATACATATCTCTAACAAGATGATGATCTAGTCGTTGAATTTTGGATCCACACTTCTTATGGATCAGACTCCTTGTATTCATGCAACTCTTTTTTTCCAGAAGAACATCTGGAGGCACATACTCTGTGGTATAATAAAACCAACATAAAACCCTAGAGCACAGTATTATATGGACTTTGTGCAAATTTTGAGAGAACATAGCTTTGCCAAAGCCCTAGTTCCGAACCTTGACTCTGCTATGTATTCTATTTCATGTAAAACAATGCTTTTTAAGCAACCTTCCTTAAATTATTAACAAATTGGTTAAAGGGCACCTATTTAAACAAAAATGCAGCCTCCTCCAAAACCCCTTAGCTGCCCTTACCATCTCCATTATAGGTGCATTTTCCACCATCAGAGGTAGAAAAAAGCTTTTACCAATTTGCTAATAAATTTAGGAAAGGAACAAAGAGAAATTACATAAAGAAATAGCATAAAACTCTACAAACTAAACATTACTGGACTTTATCAGTGAAATTCTAGATAATAATAACTTACCCTTTCAACACACTTTTTCATAGAAATCACCCGATGTTACTTTTTCCTTGAAGATGAATTAGCTTTTATTGATATGGTCTTCACCTATAGGATCCATCCATTGCATGGACTGGGCCCAAGGTACGTAAACATAGAAATACTAAGATTTGCATATGTTCTTCACCTATAGGACCCATCTATCTTATAGACTCCCCCCTAGGTCTTAAAGATATCTCTAACAAGATATGATCTTCACCTATAGGACCCATCATTTTTTAGATTGGGCCCTAGGAACTTATGCATATCTCTAACAAGATGATGATCTAGTCGTTGCCTTTTGGATCCATCCTTCTTATGGATCAGACTCCTTGTACTCAAGCACTTCTTTTCTTGCCAAAGAAAATCTGGAGGAACATACTCTGTGGTATAATAAAACCAACATAAAACCCTAGAGCACAGTATTATATGGACTTTGTGCAAATTTTGAGAGAACATAGCTTTGCCAAAGCCCTAGTTCCGAACCTTGACTCTGCTATGTATTCTATTTCATGTAAAACAATGCTTTTTAAGCAACCTTCCTTAAATTATTAACAAATTGGTTAAAGGGCACCTATTTAAACAAAAATGCAGCCTCCTCCAAAACCCCTTAGCTGCCCTTACCATCTCCATTATAGGTACGTTTTCCACCATCAGAGATAGAAAAAAACTTTTACCAATTTGCTAATAGTTTAGGGAAAGGGACAAAGAGAAATTACATGAAGAAATAGCATAAAACTCTACAAACTAAACATTTCTGGACTTTATCAGTGATATTTTAGATAATAATAACTTACCCTTTCAACACACTTTTTGATAGGAATCACCCAATGTTACTTTGTCCTTGAAGATAAATTAGCTTCTATTGATATGGTCTTCACCTATAGGATCCATCCATTGCATGGACTGGGCCCAAGGTACTTAAACATAGCAATAATAAGATTTGCATATGCTCTTCACCTATAGGACCCATCCATCTTATGGACTCCCCCTAGGTCTTAAAGATATCTTTAACAAGATATGATCTTCACCTATAGGACCCATCATTTTTTAGATTGGGTCCTAGGAACTTATGCATATCTCTAACAAGATGATGATCTAGTCGTTGCCTTTTGGATCCATCCTTCTTATGGATCAGACTCCTTGTACTCAAGCACTTCTTTTCTTGCCAAAGAAAATCTGGAGGAACATACTCTGTGGTATAATAAAACCAACATAAAACCCTAGAGCACAGTATTATATGAACTTTGTGCAAATTTTGAGAGAACATAGCTTTGCCAAAGCCCTAGTTCCGAACCTTGACTCTGCTATGTATTATATTTCATGTAAAACATTGCTTTTTAAGCAACCTTCCTTAAATTATTAACAAATTGGTTAAAGGGCACCTATTTAAACAAAAATGCAGCCTCCTCCAAAACCCCTTACCTGCCCTTACCATCTCCATTTTAGGTGCGTTTTCCACCATCAGAGGTAGAAAAAAAGATTTTACCAATTTGCTAATAATTTAGGGAAAGGAGCAAAGAGAAATTAGATGAAGAATTAGCATAAAAGTCTACAAACTAAACATTACTGGACTTTATCAGTGATATTCTAGATAATAATAACTTACCCTTTCAACACACTTTTTGATAGGAATCACCTGATGTTACTTTGTCCTTGAAGATGAATTAGCTTCTATTGATATGTTCTTCACCTATAGGATCCATCCATTGCATGGACTGGGCCCAAGGTACGTAAACATAGCAATAATACGATTTGCATATGCTCTTCACCTATATGACCCATCCATCTTATGGACTCCCCCCTAGGTCTTAAAGATATCTCTAACAAGATATGATCTTCACCTATAGGACCCATCATTTTTTAGATATGGCCCTAGGAACTGATGCATATCTCTAACAAGATGATGATCTAGTCGTTGCCTTTTGGATCCATCCTTCTTATGGATCAGACTCCTTGTACTCAAGCACTTCTTTTCTTGCCAAAGAAAATCTGGAGGTACATACTCTGTGGTATAATAAAACCAACATAAAACCCTAGCGCACAGTATTATATCAACTTTGTGCAAATTTTGAGAGAACATAGCTTTGCCAAACCCCTAGTTCTGAACCTTGACTCTGCTATGTATTCTATTTTTAATTTTTATTTTACTTTTTTTTTTTTTAAAGCCGTAAAGCACGACAGTAGGTTACAGGGTATAATGTAACATGGAAAAGGTACATAATCTTCAATAACATAAGATTCAGGTATCAATATAGAGGAAGCACATAGTTAAGTGAACAACAGGTGCAAATCAGGTACATTGTACTATTATTCTGTCCATACTCACAACAAGTTATGTGTGGAAAAAGCACTCTTATCAGATTTAAGAGCCTATAACTAAGTGCGGTCTTGCCTATTCCTAAGCCGCTTAGATGTTGTTTGGGCTAAGGTGTCGGAAGCAAACCTATGAGTAAAGGCCTATCTAAGCTTAGAGAACTCGGGCTTTATGTGAGGTATGACGATAGAGCATCAGAGATAGGAGGTATAGATAACCAGCCAGGGGGGAGGGGAATGCGCCTATGTGCTACTGGAAAACCTAAAGGCGGACCAGAGTGACCAACGCTTCAAGAAGGCTGGGTGTGTGCGAGACTCCCAAGCAGATAATTCTTCAAAACGATAGAGCTGGTCTACCTTAAGCTTCCACTGTTCAATTGTTGGCAATGAGGTCTGAAGCCAGTGTTTGGGGACGAGTAAACGAGCTGCAATCAAGAGCTGTTTGAAGAGATAATTTGGAGGGGGTTGATTTGCGTCTTTATAGTGGGACAGCAATGCTCCAAGTGGAGACATCTTTACAGATTCACGGCATATTTGGTTGCTTAAGCGGAAGATGTCCGCCCACCATTTGCTGATAACTGGACAGTTCCACCAGATATGGAGGAAGGTCCCAGTCTCCTCGGAGCACCTCCAGCACCTGTCCGAGGAAGATACAGCGAAATGTGCAGATCTATAACCCAGTATCTCTTTCCCAGTTGTGTATAAAAGATGGCTTGGCGATAAGCGGTGGGGTACGCAGTTTACTATGTATTTGCGATATTAATTTTCTCGGGGGTTTAGGATTAATGATGAGGGCTTCAAACCAACCTATTGGACGAAGGAGTTCCCCTTCAGCATTGTTTCTTATTAGAAAGGACCTAATGTGAGGGATCAAGGTAAGGTCACATGGGCTTGGATAAAGTAAGGCATGCATGGCGTCAGACTCTAGAAGCTTCCCCGGAAGGTCCAGGAGGTTTCTAATGGGCAAAGAAGAGGATTTAATACGTTTAGAGGAAGATTGCAGTAATATTGGAGAGGATGTACCTAAGATGTCTGCAACCGTCAGGATAGGGGAAGGGAAGGGGATTGAGCAATGGGAGGAGTTCAGCCATCTCCAGGCATCCAGTGTTGCTTTTAGAATTGGATAGTTGGGCATTGATATATGAGGGGGAAATTGGCGGCCTAGTAAAGCTGTCCGAAAAGGAATATCTAGTATGCTTTGTTCTAGGCTAACCCAAGGTTTATCAGTAGGAATGCGGAGCCAGTCAACTACTCTAGCTAATAGTATCGCTTTTCCATACAGTTCAGGGTCTGGGAGGCCAATACCGCCTAGCTGGCGTGGATGGGCCAATAGTTTGTAAGAAAGTCTGGCCTTCTTTCCATTCCATATAAAGTTTCTAAACTTTTGTTTCAGGGATGTGTAAAAGGAATTGGGTATAGGAATTGGGAGGACCTGTTGCAGGTATGTTAGGCGTGGTAAGATTAATGAAGTGAGAAGATTTTTACGCCCAAACCAGGATAGCATAGGCGCCCTGGTCTGCAAATTGTCTATAGCTGTAATTAGAGAGTTTTTAAGGGGGATGTAGTTTAGGGAGAAGAGATCTGAAATTTGGGGGCTGATCTTGACTCCTAGATAAGTGATAGTTGGGGAAGACCAATTGAAAGGGGAGTTTTTCATCAGTAGGGACTTGGTATGAGTGGCTATTCCAAACGAAAGAATCAGCGATTTGCTAGTATTTATCTTAAAGTTTGAGATGGAGCCATATCGTTGTAAGTGATTTTGTATATAAGACAAGGAAGTGACGGGGTTTGTTGTCATAATCATAACGTCATCGGCAAACGCCGCAATTTTGTGGTCCCTTCCTCCCAAAGTAAAGCCTCTGATATTATGATCTTTCCTAAACGTGGATAGGAGAGGTTTCATTGCCAAAACAAAGGAGGGGGGACAGGGGACAACCTTGGCGGGTGCCATTGTGTATGCAAAAGGATAATGAAAGACTACCATTGACCATTACCAGGGCAGTGGCTTGTGTATACATAGCAAAGATCGCTTGAACATAGGGACCAGGTAGGCCAAAGCCCAGCAGAGCTTGTCTCAAATATGTCCAGTTGATTCTGTCGAACGCTTTTTCTGCGTCGGTGCTAAGTAGAAGGAGAGGAGAGGAGGTGTGTTTGGCATGACACATCGCATTGATAACTCTCGTAGTGTTGTCTTTGCCCTCCCTATTGCGGACAAAGCCCACCTGGTCCCCATGTATCAAAGAGGGAAGGAAGTTTGCCAGCCGGTTGGCCAACATTTTAGCTAACAGTTTGAGATCCAAATTCAGAAGGGAAATGGGTCTGTAATTTGCGCATAGCTTGGGGTCCTTTTCCTCCTTGGGGATCAGTGCTATGTGAGCAGTCGTCATATCTCTAGACAGGGCATTACCCTGTAATGCTGAATTGCATACGTTAAGAAGGTGTGGGAGTAGCTGGGTCTTAAAGGTTTTATAATATGATGATGGAAGGCCGTCGGGGCCAGGGCTTTTCCCCAGGGGCAGTTGGGAGAGAGCTACGGAAAGCTCCTCGATTGAGAAGGGAGCTGCTAGTAGGGTTCTCTGATCATCGGTGAGCTGAGGGAGGGTGTTCGCCTCTAAAAAGGAGGAGATTAAAGACAAATGGGTTTCAGAGGATGGAGGGGGCGGGATGTTGTAAAGCTCTTCATAAAATGTTCTAAATTGATTAGCTATTTGGTTTGTGGCAAAAATGGTATCACCATTAGGGGACCTTAGTTGATGTATGTAATTGCTGTCTCTTCTTGCCTTAATTCTATTCATCAAGAACTTAGTAGTCTTATCGCCATGAGCATAAAAATTATGCTGCGAATTTAAATAATATTTGGCGGATTTAGCATCCAATAAAACTTTCAGTTCTGCTCTGAGACTAGAGAGGTCTTGACGCTGAGAATCGGCTAAGAAATGTTTGTGTAGGGTCTCCAATTTTTTAATTCTAGTGAGAAGAGATGCTATCTTTTGTTCCCTGATTTTCTTAATGTATGATCCAATACTAATGAAGTGTCCCCTTATGAAGGGTTTGTGTGCATCCCAAAGAGTTTGAGGGGATAGAGAAGGGTCAGTATTCAGTTTAAAGTACTCCTCTAGTAGGGAAGAAATTTTTGTAATGATTTTGGGGTCTCCAATAATGGATTCGTTCAGGCGCCAGGTAAAGCACGAGGTATTGCGTGTGGGGGACGTGACCGTGAGAAAAACAGGTGCATGATCGGATACATGGATAGATCCAATCTTGGCCTCTGAGCAGTGCTGGAGGTGCTCCTTGGACACAAATAAGTAGTCGATACGGTGGTATGTATTGTGTACATGCGAAAAAAAGGTGTAGTCTACATCGCTAGGATGTAGGGAACGCCAGGAATCGACCAGGTGCAAGTTCCAGAAACCCTCTCTCACCCTTCTCAGTGAGTTCAGGGAGTGAGCTGATTTGTGGGAAGATATATCTAGCAGAGGGTCAAGCGCAATATTAAAGTCGCCTCCCAGCACAACAATACCTTCCTTAAAGGACTCGATGAGTTTATATATGCTGGCAAACCAGGATGTTTGTTTGTTGTTGGGAGCGTACAAATTAATAAATGTGTATATCTGAGGGCCTATATTCCCTTTCACTAAGAGATATCTCCCCTCTGGGTCTTGAGTATGTTCTGAGTATTTAAAAGGGATTTTTCTTTTAAACCCGATGCTGACACCTCCGGAAGCCGACGAATTACCACCACAGTGGAACCAGACAGGATAATGTGAAAATTCCAGATTGGGGTAATGGTTGAACCGGAAGTGTGTCTCCTGGAGAAGCAACACATCTGATCCCTCTTTGCGTAGCATTGCTAAAATTTGGCTTCTCTTAGAAGGAGAGTTAAATCCTCTCACATTGTAGGTGGCTTTTTGTAGATCAGCCATGGTTATTTAGTGAGTGGGGATCAAGGCGTATCAATGTGTCAGTCCCCCAGGGGAGAGCACTTACCGGAAAGGCGTCGGTCAGCTGGTCAGAAGAAAAGGATGAGATCCATAAGCTGGAGTGGAAACCTCTATTGAGTTGTGACAATAGAATCATGTACCTTAGAACAAACCGGGGAAAAAAAGAAAACATTAGAACAGGAGAAAAACATTTCAAGCATAGGGTCACCCCTGAGCTAGTCATCTTGGAGGGAACCAAGAAATAACTTGGGGTATGGGTTAACCCAGGTATGTAAAGCATGGGGGAAAATTGGTCAAGGACCAGTGTATAAGACACTTCAGCACATAGTATTGCCACCTGAAAGGGGGAATATGCTCAGAAAGGTAACTATCAGAACCCAGTGGGGAAGAGTACAGGCCAAATTTGAGCTAATTAAGGCGGGCCTTTGGCCTAGAGAGTCATAGGAAACCTGTAAGAATAAAAGTAGATGCTAAAGGGAGGGGGGACGGGTGGAGCATGTGAGAAAATGGTGGTAAGTATTGAGGTAGATCAAAAACATGACTTCACCCAATCATAGTCTGGATCTACTAGCAGAAATAAACTAGCCAAAACAAACATAGATAAAAAAAAAACTCATTAACGGATGAAGCAAATTATCTGGATAGATCCGACATCGTTCTGAGAAGGAGCAATTCCCTGTATGTTGATTGGAGTCAAGAGTTCAAGCTTATCAATCCTGAGCTAGTCTCTTGGGTGTCAGTTGACGACTCCTCTTCCCCACTTTGTGAGCCTTGGGAGTGTGCTGCAGGTTGAAGGCTGGAATCATTGGGACATCAGGAAGGGCATAAAGGTCTTGGAACGAGTCCCAATCGTCTATCAGCAAAGGAGAAATTTGTAGGTGATCATAGACGGCTTCTAAATCGGTGTGGAAAGGTAATATTGAAGCGGCGGCCCCCTTGTGAAAAAGAAAGACCGAAAGGAAAGTTCCATTTGTAGAGGATTCTGTTAGCCCGCAGCCATTCCGTCAGAGGTTTAAGAGACTTGCGCTTCCTCAAAGTGGAGGGGGCTAGATCTTGATAGATTGAGATATGGGCACCCTCAAACATGATGTCAGGTTTATTTCTAGCAGCCTCCTGGACTGCTGTTTTGACCTGGAAGTTCAGGAACTTACATATAATGTCCCTTGGCGGTTCCTCTATCTTGGGCTTGGGTCGCAAGGCTCTGTGGGCCCTCTCCAACACGATCTCAGGAGCAGATTCTGGGCCTAGGAGCGAGGAGCAGAGGGAGAGGATCGCAGCCGGAATGTCTCCAGGCGCAACAGACTCAGGAATCCCTCTTATGCGCAAGTTATTTTGGCGGCCTCTGTTTTCCTGATCCTCTAGAGCGTTCTGAAGCTCAGTCAGGTAAGTGCTGCATTTTCGGAGCGAACTGGAGGTAGCCCTCTGATGGTCCAGTATCTGGGCTTGGTTGCTTTCAAGCGCTTCAACGCGATCGCCCACTTGTCTGACATCCTGGCGCAGGGCAGCAAATTCACAGAGCAGGGGCTCGAGGGCTTTGTTCAAGGTGCTTTTCAAGTAAGACCTAGTAATTGGAAGGGCCCCCCTACCTTGCGGCTCTTCTGCGTCGCTGTCTTCATCAGACTTATCATTCAGGCCTGCTTTCTGGAGTTGATTCGGCGCCATCTTGGATTCTCGGGCGACGAACGAGGCAGCCGCTTTTCTGACAAATTTATCCATGTCGCCTCCAGATGCGTGGCTTTTGGTGACGCTCGGGTGTTCCCCTGCTTTGGGGTTCCCGATTTTGACCATTTTCAGGTAGAAATCTGAAGATTGCTGGTGCTGTAAGCTGTCTGTGACACGGAGCTCAGAATCAAGCGGCCATCTCAGACCGGCGCTGGCTCCGCCCCCCTATGTATTCTATGTAATGTAAAACAATGCTTTTCAAGCAACCTTCCTTAAATTATTCACAAATTGATTAAAGGGCACCTCTTTAAA